>NC_081191.1:25587228-25949728 GCF_902713425.1 Acipenser ruthenus
AAATCATTTCCAGATATCTTAAAATATGTGAAGAATGATATCTTCAAATATTTAAAGATATCTATAAATCCTTTTAAGATATTTAACATACAATCAGATATATCTCAAAATGATTTCCAGATATCTTGAAATGTATTTGCTTACGATTGTAAGTCGCCCTGGATAAGGGCGTCTGCTAAGAAATAAATAATAATAATAATAATAACATGCCTGCCCATTGGGTAGGTATCGCTGAGCTCTCTATACCAGAGCTGCCGATAGGCCCCTTCCTGGGATGATATACTCGGTCCCGCCAAACTGTCATCCCGAGGAAGCTATTTCTCTTTTTCCTTCTCAAGACGGTAAGGTAGGAGGAGGCTGTGTGGTCCAGTGGTTAAAGAAACAGGATTGTAACCAGGAGGTCCCTGGTTCAAATCCCACCTCAGCCACTGACTCATTGTGTGACCCTGAGCAAGTCACTTAACCTCCTTGTTCTCCGTCTTTCAGGTGAGACGTAATTGTAAGTGACTCTGCAGCTGATGCATAGCTCACACACCCTAGTTTCTGTAAGTCGCCTTGGATAAAGGCGTCTGCTAAATAAATAAATAATAATAATAATAATAATATCTTCAAATTGAGCTTCAAATGAGATATTGAAAATGCATTTTAAGATATCTCAACATGTTTTAGAAATATCTTTAAATCATTTTCAGATATCTCTAAATAACTTACTGTTCATTTCAAGATATCTCTAAATCATTAAGATATCTCAAAATAACTTCCCGTTCATTTCAAGTCCAATCCTGGTCCTGGAGGGCTAGTGTCCCTCCTGGTTTTTGTTCCAACTGTGTGCTAAATTACTTAACTGGACCAATTATTACCAATTATTGTTCTAATTAAGTAATTTAGAGCACAGTTGGAACAAAACCATAAGAGACACCGGCCCTCCAGGACCAGGATTGGACACGCTCTAAATCATTAAGATATCTCAAAATAACTTCCTGTTCATTTCGAGATAGCTCTAAATGGACAGGAAGTCCATTCAACACAGGAAGTCATTTAGAGATATCTTTAAATGATTTAGAGATATCTCTAAATGAACAGGAAGTTATTTCAAGATATCTCTAAATAACAGTTTGGCTTACCATGATAGCAAAAAAGTATTTAAAGATTTCTGTAAAACAATTTTAGATATCTTTATTTCATTTTTGGATATCTCAAAATGAAATTAAGATATTTTCAAAAAGGTTTATTTACAGGTACATCATATTCATTTCAATATATCTGCAAATGATTTTCAAGTATCTCTAAATCTTAAAATGCAATTTGAGCTATCTCTAAATTATAATTTGGCTTGCCACAAAGTGATACCATTATACACTACACCAAACAAATAAAAAAACAAAATATTAACCATGGCAAAAGTAACACTGTGAACATGCAGTCAGCTGTTGAGATATATTTTGTACCGGCTGCCCCCTTTAAAGCAGGTACCCCCAGTTAGACTTTGGATTTGATCATTATTCAAGTGGCTGCATAGGTGATAACTGCATAATGATGCCAGATGGTGGCAGACAAAGATTTTTGACCAAAGTCCAGACTGACAGAAATGCCAAATGCTTGAATCTGGAGATACACATGTAGCTGGACAATTTAGTGTAACCCTTTCTGTTGTTTCCAGATTATGGGCACATTATCAAACCTCAGGTTTATACACTAGACATCCTGGACAAGGTCGTGGGAGATCAACCACACCACCGGCCCACTGCACGTAGACTCAATATCCACTTCAGGACAGCAACTGGTGTCACAATATGTGATCAATGTGATTTTAAGCAAACCATTACTGTGGTGTTTCCAAATCCCATGTTTCATATGTAATTTAGCCTACTTGGTCAACTTTATTCTAACAATTTCTGGCTACTTTGACTCTTAGCAGCAGGGTGGGTCCTTGTATCCTCTGACATATGATAACATTTTAGTAAAAGTCACCATTTGATTGAGGGCTTAACACAGTGGTGAACAGATTGCAGTATGTCAAAGCAGGGAGTTCACATTTAAGATGTTTCAAAAGGATTTAATCAACTGAAATGCAACATTTAGGTATGTTCTACTCCCATTTACTGTATAAATAGAAGACTTCTTTGCGAGTTATCCAGGCAAATATACTTGTCTACAAATAGCAAGTTTACTTAAAAGCTCTTCATGTAAATAACATGAGATAATTGTAACTATTCAATTACCTATCAAGGTTCATTAGAAGTTTCTTCTCACAAGTTATGTAACTACACCACCCACTCGATATGTCGCGGGTGTCGGGGTCCAGTATAAATCCGCTATATATCGAGGGCTGCGACCCATAGAAAAACAAATAGGCTAACAAATACTGCACAACCACTCCCTCGTTTTATCGGGGGTGTCAGGGTCCAATAAAAATCGTCTACGCAACCCACTTTTTCTTATTTTTTGTATAAAAACAGCACACCATTTTAATTCGTACTGCAGAGGGTAATTGCTTCTCATCAATCCACCTGAGATTGCCACCACTAACCTTCAACCAGATATTGTCTTGTGGTCTGGATCAGCACGCCTTGTTCACCTGGTAGAGTTAACAGTGCCATGGGAGGATGCTGTAGATGAGGCGTATGAGAGGAAGAAACTTTGGTACGCTCAACTAGCCGCTGAAGCGGAACTGCGAGGATGGAGAGTCCGGGTTTGTCAAGGTGGGTTGTCAAGGATTTGTGGCACACTCTACAATGCGTCGCACAGTGAAGAACTTATCTGAAGCAGCAGAGAAGAGCAGCAACTGGCTGTGGTTGAGACGGAAAGATTGGTTGGGAAGCTCAATCACAATAGAAAGAAAGAAACACTGATGTACGAGTAAGTAAGCTGAACTGAGTTGAGTGGGGAACAGAGGGGGGTGATGCTGGGACACCAGAATCACCATTGAGCCCTCTTGAGGTGCTGTGGGCTAGTCGACGAAACACAGAGGAAGGTGCCACTTGTAGACCCCAGAGATGTACCCTACTTTGCTCAATCCAGATGGTTGTCATGCTGATGCGCTGGGGAGACCACACTGTGGTTGATCCCCGGAGCCAGCATCACAGCCGTTGTGTGTGCTGATGCACTGGGGAGGCAAAATAAGCTGATTCCTGGAGCCAGCATTACACATTAGCCAGCATGAAGTTTTAACATCTACTCTCATGTAATGGAAATCAGTCTCCAGTTAATTTCAGAGTCTTCCTCTTCTTTCTCAAATGCACAAACCTGCAGCATTTGAAAGAATCCATTCCCAACATAGGAGGCTTGTTGCTAGGGAGCTGACGTCACTGCCCTGTGACTTTTGCAATTGAACACCTTGTTGGTTAAAATAAAAACTACTTCTGCGTATATATTTAATTTGCTTTGTGTTATTGTGTGTGTATATAACAGTATGATATTAATGCTTTGTTTTGTATATTTATGTTTGTGATATGCAATTAGACTGTAAAAATGGGGAGCCAACTCCAGGACCGCGATATATCCGAATCCGCAGTATAGAGAGAGGGACGATATAATGTGGGGTGAATGTAGTTTCATATAATTATGTTTCATATGGAGAATGTATCATAGATTATACTCAACAGTCATGGGCAACACTGAATCATTTGCCATTTGGTTGTGGAACTTGGATTGTTGACTTGTACTATGAAGTCCTCTCCGCGATGATTCTTCAATCCCCAGTGGGATCAACATAGTCTTTATGCGTTGTCCTCTTCTTTGATTCTCCAACCATAACTGTGGTCCAACACAGTCTTTTGATTATTTTACAATAAAGCAGATTTCGACGCATTTGTCCAAACTGTCCTCTTTGATACATGGCAGGGATATGGCTCACCCTGTCGTGGTCTCTACTTCTTTCACCACGGCCTTTGGTCACCACTTCTTCCCCATATATCATCTGTGGCTGAGGTTTGCTTCATGGTTTTCTTCAGTCAAGGAGCAGCACCTTTGGGTTTTTTAAACATTGAGAGCATTGTGCTGCTGTTTGGTTTGGTTTATATAGTCTTTTACAGGTTCTAAAATGGTTTAGTTGCACAGAAGTCTTTATCTAATTCTCATCAGTCATATTCAATATTCATTTTTGTATATGGAAACTCTTTGTCTGAAGCAGTCATGTTCAATATTCATTTTTGTAGTTGGAAACTTCACGCCGCTACTCTTTGAGAAGGTTCTCAATCATAGTTGTCCTTTTGGCAGAAGGCAACCTCCCAAACGGAGTGACACTTTGTACACTTGCATTATAGAGCCAGGTTGCCAGTACTTACTTATTTCTATTTTACTGAATTAGTTAGCTTGCCGGAAATACCTCCTACAGTTTTCACTTGTACTGGAATTTGTTCTATATACTTTTAAATTCATTCCTTTCTTCTTATTAGTGTGAAACAACCATATTGTTGGTCTCCATTCAAAATATGATAATATTTTGGTGTTTTGTTGACAATATCCTTAACACAGACTTACATGAGCCAATCACAATGGTTGCAAACATCACAAAAAAGGTATGTATGGTAACAGTGAAAAATAAAAAAACTAAGAAAATGTAAATTGAAACTCTTTAATAACTACAAAGTTTACAGTCTTAAGGACAGTACCTCCCACATAAAACTTGGCCATTGATTGAGTTCTGGCCAAAGAAGAGAGAGTTGCTCCAACTGAACCACCAACCATTTCCTGCTCATTCAAGTACTATCCAGGCCCAACTCGTAGTTTTTAAGATCGGATGAGATCAGAATGGTATCGCTTCAGGCTTATAATATTAATAGTGATGCTTTCTGCTACAAACTTGCCTCAGAAAATCCTGCACAGTAGGATTTGTGACGTAGCTGATCTATGTCTCCACTAAATCAGCAGTGGAGTGGTTCTTTTTTTTAAATCTGGCAGAGAATTTTCCTTTGGACCTGGGAATGATGGCTTTAGAATCTCCCATCCGCACTCACCATTAATGATTTATTAATTTGATGGACTGCCTGCGCCAAGCCTGGAAGTTGAGTAGAGCTGCTCAATTCGCATTTTTATTCATAAACTGTTCTTTTGTGAACTGAGAATGGGAAATTGGTGGCTGTTTGCAGTGCTGTCCAAATCAAGTGGAAAGATAGAGACCACCGTTAGGAAATTCAATTTGAGTTGTTATGGACCATTTCCAATGGAAATGTTTTTGGTTATAATGTTAAATTGTGTCATACTGAACCCATGCTGGTACTGTAGAGGTTAAAGACCAGCACAGATATCAAGGGACAAATCTGGGCAAGTTATTTTGTGAACAATCCATCACATCTTTGAGAAAATCTTACTTGAAATGTACCACCCCCAAATAAAATCCACATAAAATGTATAGATACGTTTCTATAGAATTCTATTATGCAAAAATAAAAATCAATGCAAGTATAAGTTCCTCATAAGAACAAAGGTCAAAAGGCTAACTAGTGCTAATGTTGATCATTTTGCGAATGGTTGCTGATGAAAGGTCAAATTAAGACCTAGAAAAACTGCAGAGGTAAAGTAATAATGGAAGCTATGATCACAGAGCCCTACTAGTCAACCTACTAGTTAAGATTGCTTTTTAAGATTTTATTCCTTTCGCAAACAGTAGCCTTAGCGTCTGTAATCCCCACTGAAAAATCTGAGAATCTCAAGGCTCGATTTCAAAACAACACAGCTATTAAAAAATAGTCTAACTATCAATTAATAGCTTCTTCTGTATTTACTGTAGTCACCATATGGACAATTCATCTGGGGGAACTCATTTTAGTGATACAGTACAGTAGTTGTACGTTTTTGAAAATAAAACAAAAACTTGTTATTTATATTGTCAGTAGTGTAGTGTTTAATTTTTTATTAGCGATTTAGATCCATCATCAGTTTTTCTTTACCAAGCTGCAAGTATCCAAGAAAGGCATTTTTGCTTTTACTAGTTATGTGGGAGCGACAAGGAATATTCTCATCCCCTAAGATGAACGAGAGTTGATCTTTTCTATCAATTTATAACAATTTAAAATATGAATGAACTCTCCTGTGGTCATATATACAAAATATTTTGAGGAGAGTGTGTTCTCTATGGGTGTGGCGTATGTTTTTGTTCTTCTTAGTCTTTTGATAAGACAAATCTGTAATTCATACCCCGTTGCTACTAAAGCACCTGGAAAGGGAACACTGCACCTGGTTCCTAAGCTGGCAAAAAGCTGTTCTACATGACAATGAGTGAAATCTCAATAGTGTGTGAGAGCCAGCGAGTAAGTGAGAGAGTGAGAGAGAGGCTTCAGGCTTCAGTGCTTCCTTCCAGGTGTCTTTGCCCGCATGATTTCATCTGTGAACCATAATCAACTTTCTTAATGAAATACGTAATTAACATATTATAATTGTGGTAAAGATGATTTTGACAGAAATCATTTTCCATATCTAATACTATGCTAATTTAATCTGTTCCTTACTCCCCGACATGACCTTTTGTGATTAAGTTTCATGGCAGATTAAAAAAAAAAAAAAAAAAAAAATTATTTGATGGATTGATTTATCTGCAGTGGCTCAGACCCTCTTCTGATACGGCTGTCATTTTTTATAGCATGATGTGCGGGCAGATGGCAGGAGGAAACAGCAGACCAGAGGTGGCAGGCTTCATGTGTGGCCTTTTAAATTTAAACAAAAAGAGTTTTAAAAATATACCACACACCGGTCACTCATGCAGTGCGAATTTCTCCAGAGTCAAAATAAAAATGGACCTTTAACTGTTTAGAAGAAGATTTTGTCTGGAATTTGTCAGTGTGTGCAGCTGCATTCTGAGGCTTGTCACATAGCTATAGTTTACACTGTGCACACTCAAGCAGAATAAACCCAAGTGAGTTTCCTGTCCTTAGTTTTGCTAGTGGGTAGGACATATTTGTCAAGCCCGAATTTGATCTGAACTGGGGTGTATGCCAATTCCAGTAAAAGAAAGTTCAGGCCCGAAGTGACCTGCTATAACATGAAGAACAGAAACTGCTGCTCTCGAGTTTTCTAAGTTGGTAAAGGAAAAGCTGTGCTGAAACAGAAATTGAAATCTATTTGATCATTTTTATTATGTCGTTCATATTGTATTTTTTTTATATATTATTCTCCTACGTAAGAGGTTTTCCATTACTTGTTATTTTTTGGTGTTTTAAAAAGCCTGAATAAAAATGTGTTCAGTTTCAGACAGGGGCTCAAAACAACTGGCCTTTGTACAACTCAGTCACAATGGGCTGGAGAGACGATTTGCATACACCTTAAGTCTAACGCTTGACTTGTGAGACACATGCATTTGGGCCTTGTCTCACACAGACACACTCACTTCATAAAATCTCATGCACAGGACTCATCTAGTTTCCAGACACTGAGAAATTCTGGAAATGTGTGAACTGCCATGCCCCAGAGGTGTCAATCACTGTGATATGGAAATTGTATTTGCTACATATGTCAGTTATACTAGTTTAGATGGCAGGGAAATCCTGTTGGTTAAGAGAAGTAATGTGTTACCTAGCAATAGCCAACAGAGTGAGTTTTAGGACATGCAATGCCCACCTACTTATCACACAGAGAAGGAGAGTGAAGGCAAGATGTCAGCGAAACATAAATTTGAAGGTGCTCACAAGTATAGAACAAAATTCAATCCGGAGTGGCCATTTCTGCACCAGAATGTAAGCATTGCGACAAAAACGACCAATACCATTTTTTTTGTGATGTATGCAAAAAATCAATAAGCTGAGCTGTACTCACTAAGGAAGACGAGATGTAGAGCGGCACGTCAACAGCGAGGAGCACAAGGAAAAGAAGAAAGGTTTGGTGGGTATGATAAAGCTTTTTTTGTGTCAACTTGTTCTCCTTTGCAAGAAAAGGTGTCCAAGGCTGAGGTAACTGTTTTCTAATGTTCTTGTTGAACACAACCTGCCAATCGCCACTGCGAACCACACCGGGCCATAGTAAGGGCTGCCTTTCCCTGACAGCGAAATCACCAAAGCAGATACTTCAGCTGCGATGAAAACATGCTGTATAACACTATGTAACACAATTTTTGTTCCTGGGTAGTAAGTGTTATTTCCTAATTGCTTATGCCTCAAAAGTATAGAAAATGGCTATTATTCCCCACAAACTTTGCTTTTGTGACCAGGGCAGTGATATTTTGAAATGTACCTATTTCCAATGAGAAAACGGGCGAATTTGTGTCTTTTCGTTCACATAAAGTCAGAAAAAAACAACATATGAATCCAAATTAACATGTATTTATACTAAAGTCATGCAAAAATGACTACAAAAGATTTAGAAGTGAGTAGTTTTTCGAGATTGGTGGTGTCTTCGTCGGACCACAGATAAAGAAGATCCTGGAGTGCAATGAATTCCCCAAGAAGCTCACTAGTAAGGAGAAAGCGGCTTGGAACAGCTTTGTCGCAGTGGTTCGGGGCTTCCTGGGCAATCACAAGGCCGAAAACTATGTGGAGCTGGTTGAGACGCTGGTGAAGAACTACGGCACAATGGGCTGTAGGATGTCCCTCAAAGTCCATATACTTGATGCTCATCTTGATAAATTCAATGAGAACATGGGAGCGTACTCGGAGGAGCAAGGCGAGCGCTTCCACCAGGATATACTGGACTTTGAACGCCGCTACCAAGGACAGTATAACAAGAACATGATGGGAGACTACATTTGGGGGCTGATTCGTGAAAGTGATTTACAGTATAATCGTAAATCTCGAAAAACTACTCACTTCTAAATCTTTTGTAGTCATTGTTGTATTACTTTAGTATAAATACATGTTAATTTGGATTCATATGTTGTTTTTTTCTGACTTTATGTGAACGAAGAGACACAAATTCGCCCGTTTTCTCATTGGAAATAGGTAAATTTCAAAATATCACTGTCCTGGTCACAAAAGCAAAGTTTGTGGGGAATAACAGCCATTTTCTATACTTTTGAGGCATAAGCAATTAGGAAATAACACTTACTACCCAGGAACCAAAAAAAAAAAAAATAATTGTTACACGGTGTAATTAATGATGCACCTCCCCCACACTTCCTTTCACCTACAGTAGAGTCAGTGAAATCAGGCCTGTTTTCAATCGGTATGGATGGAATAATGATCTCAAGAAAATTAATCCAGTCACTGTTTGTCTTTTTGATATAAAGCGACACAAAAATGTGTTAGTCAAGTTTTTAAACATGCATATGACTATTGCAGGAGATAAATATGTTATGTTGTTGCTTCTTTGCTTTGGGAAATTAATCATAGGAAGGCATTAAGAGGGTGAAAAGTGTGGTCAGTTGTGTATTACATGATGTTGATAGCTTGTTTAAAATCTTGAATACCTTGTTCTTGCTGATATTTTGCACATATGTATACCGTATCTATTTATTAAATTGTTGTTTTAGTTACTGACAATCGACAGGCTGTAGTTTGCTAGTGGTCATTGTTTTGTATATTTAATTAAATTACTAGGACGTGGATGGTTTATATTAGCTATGGTGTCACTTATTTAGTATTCAGATAATCTCACGCATCACAGTTTTCAGAACTTGATCTCTGGATTTGCTGTAATGTTGCTGACAGACTTTTTTTCAATTTATTGCACTTAATCATGCCAAAACCATGAATGTGGATGAAAAACAACAACTGAATTAGAACTTGTATGCAGCTTCTCTCAGTTGAGGGGGGGGGGGGGGGGGGGGGTCATATGCATCATACACATGGGAGGAGTCATACGCAAAAAACACTCATTATCATATAATGACGTATCCCCCCAACTCAACATTACACGACCATCATGACAGTAAAAATAGACATAATGAAGCGTTCTTCCCTTTGTATAACTTAGTGATCAGCCGATGTGTCAGCCGCACGAAGAGCACAGTGTGTGGTTTTCACTAACTCTACTGTGCAGAATAAATGATTTTTTTTTCTATGGGTAAATAATGGGACTTTCTTCCTATGCATCAGGACACAGGACATTTGCTAGGAAATCGGGACTGTACTCACCATATAGGGACTGTTGGCATGTATGTCTACCTAAGATCTTCCCTGCCCACTGACTCCCCACACTTTCCCTCCAGAAAAGTATGCTTTCATGAATCAAAACGGCATTAACAAAACTGAACAGGATGCACTATAGGAAACAGCTGAATGGAAAGAATACGAGATGAGTGACAGGTCACATGCAATCTAGTAACAAGTTAAATATTTTTCAGATTCATTTGTTTCACTTCATAGATTCTATTTATATCACCAATGAGTCAGCACTGTCGTTAAATCAAAATTAACCAAGCTATTTTAAAGTACCTGTGATTTTTCTTTGTTTAACTCGGCAGAGCTGAAAGAAATGTTGATTAATCCACTGAAACTGTTGACATTTTTTTTTACTGCTTTCTTTTCATTATGTACTATGTACCTTTATGTTTTCTCTGAGTAGCACAATGAGGTTTCACTAGAAACAAGGCAAGAGGTTTTTATTCTGTACAAAGGAGACTAAGCATTGTTTAGTAACTTGTACAGATAATGTTTTGTTATTAAACTGAACTTGCAATACCACTGATGATGCAGTGATTTTTATTTTGTCCCTGGTAAGTGTTGGAGGAACAACACAACAAAATATTGCAAGCAGCATTCTGTTTATTTCCTCAACAAGTTAGAGCAGAGTTGCATACAGGTCCATAACAGACTACATTGTACCTCTAAATACAGTTTACTACAGGGTTTGCTTTGCTTTACAACTGTACCTAGCTCCCATCTAATCCCTTCATCACTTTGCATTGACTCCTATCAAATGTAACTAAGACTGAAGTATTACAGGTACTAGACAGATGTTAACATTCAACACTGACTGTTTTACTGCATTACTATGAATTCTGTTACCTACTGGAAACTGGAGTATCTGCACTGAATCAGGATACAGCATAGTTTGGATACTCAACAATTTATACAATACATTCTCTTTTCTCATTTCTCCCTGAGAAAATGTTGCAAAATGTATTCAACAGCAGGATGTGTGAATAAAAAATATAAAAACAATCAGTATTATGTTGAAAAATATAGCACAGCAATGCTGATGGCATACAACAAATGTGAAGTAAAAGTTTCTTGTGCAGGGTGTTCTGTAACACTTTTTGGTGTTTTCTATGATGTAATATTTTATACAATTCTACTGTATAATTTGCAGTTATTTTTGTATTTATTTACTGCCACGCCATAAGTATAAGCCTTCTTTACCATATACCAGAAAGTGGAGAGTGTGGGTTTAGCAGGGCATGACAAGCAGGTAGGGAGCCAAATGTCTAATGATCTTACCACTTTTTCCCCTAATGTCCCTAATCCCTTCTATATCACTAGGCTGCAATTGAAATTTTTTTTGGTTTCTAATCCCCCCCCTCTCTCTCTCGTTCTTGTTTTTTTTTTTTAATTGGGTGGAGTATAACTGGTTCTCTAATTGATGCAGGAACAGGACCCACAGTGCAGATGAAGGGGGGTGGGGTGATGTTGGCACAGGGCAAGCAGAGCAATCAGGTACATGTCATGTGGCTGATGGGTAGAAAATAGTAAGGAGGAGCTCACTTAATATATTACAGACTCTTCATAGCTTTGAAGGATATCTCTCATAGTGGTATAATGATAACCTCTCATTTGCATAAGTGTTTAAGTTCCTGTGTATCAAGCTTTTGACAAGCCTTTAAAACTAGTCAACAGAGTTTTGATGGGAAGGTTCCATTTTTTTTTACAGGTACATTGAAAGAGCAACAACCAAGTTCTTACATACTAACATATTATACAATAATCTGTCACGTATCTGCCCGTCATATATCCACCCTAACTGTTTATCCGCCACGATCAATCTCTTCAGCAATGTTAGTTTATTATTGAACAGAGATTAGTTCAGAGATTGTAGATCCTCCAAATTTTTCATACACTGTGTATGTTCCTTATAGAGTTTTGGTCGCCCAGGCCTTTATGAACCAGTTTTGTCTGAAGTAGTTTCCCAGCTGTGGAATGTATTTTTGTAACCGTGACTCTACTTTGGCAGTGAAATCATGCTCTTTTCTTGTAACTATGATAAAAGTATTGTACCATTGTTTAGCGCAGCAGTGTTAGGTCTGCTGGTTGGATACTGAGGCCCTCTATATAGCTTCAGAGCAGGTACTGCTAAAAGACAGGCAGAGCAATATAAGTCCCTCCAATTCTTGATCCCTGTCTAATTTTCTGCTGAGAGCCCCACAACATTCTACAGCAATTATGCTGAAGTTTTAAGGAGTAGAAACAAAGCCTCTCTATCAAAAAAAAATAAATTAAATCAAACTACTCATTAGCATAACACATTCCTGTATATCATTGTGTTTTCAAGAATTTATAGTCAA
Organism: Acipenser ruthenus; assembly: GCF_902713425.1. Taxonomy (NCBI): domain Eukaryota; kingdom Metazoa; phylum Chordata; class Actinopteri; order Acipenseriformes; family Acipenseridae; genus Acipenser; species Acipenser ruthenus. Next base: position 25,599,596 of record NC_081191.1, read on the forward strand.
TTTATTTTTTTAAAATTCAAAGTCTAGAAAACTAAACCACAGATTTTTAATTTTTTACAGGAAAATACAATATGTGGTTGTAACAGGGAACCGGGTCGCTGGTTCCTGCGCAAGTGTGTGCCTGTAGAAAATCAGCTGCAACGCGCAGTTGGAGACGCGTTGCTAAGCAACCAGTTGAGTGGCAGGCTCGTCCTGAGCTAAAGTGATCGGGAGGTCTGGATTGGCTGGGGGGCGTGCCTGGGGATGCTGCGCAGAGCTCAAAAAGCGGCTGCGCTACAGCTCGGGGCTGCTGCAAGGCCATTGCTGTACAGACGAGTGCTGTGAGTTTGTTTACATCCAGGAGGGAAGCGTCCGTTCTGCGGGAAAGACTACTACGGAGCCCTTTAACTGCAAGACGGGGCCTGTGAAGGCAATTGCCCAGCCAGGACCGTCAGAATGGCCCGGAGTCGCTGGGAGGCCAGGACTTCAGAAATAACACAACAGAAGTAGGTCAGCTTAGGGGAGGTGGATCCCAAAACAGTATAAACAGGGTTACCGTAGAGTAGTAGGTTCCTGGAGCGGGACGTTCCTTTTAGTGGGACTAGCGCTCGTCATTTTGTGTGGCAAACTTTTATTTTTAGCTTTTGTTTCTTTGTTTTTATTGCTTTGTTAAATGTGACACTAGGTCTACCATCGCTGGTACCCTAGTGTCAGTTTGGTGCTAAAATTAAATCTGCGCGCCTGAGCGGCGTATCAACACCAATGCTCTGTGTCTGTCAGTATTTTCCAGTGACTACCCACACATGTAACACTTCACCTTGTTACAGTGGTATTGTTTAAAACACTGCTGAAGGCATTACCCAAAACATTTGCTTTCTGGTTTTTATGGTTTCACCTAAATCCAACACCCCTTTTGCTGCTAATATAGGGTTACCATATGACTCCAGATTAACCGGACGCTTTGAGACAGACCGGGATTTCAAAATTCCCCCTAAATTGAAAGTAATTCACGTATAAATGAGCTCCACCTTTGCTGAGATTAATCCTGCTGTGGTGGAATTGCTTGGGCGCAGCAAACAATTCACACTGATCAGCTGCTTCTGATCAGATCTTAATGAACGAATAGCTAATTTATCGATAGAGCAACGAGATGATGATGCGATTGTATTTGCAGAATAATATGGGCGATTGAATTTTAACAAACAGAAAAAAATAGCGACTGGCTGCAATTCATTCTTAGTATAATACATTTGACGCGCATGCGGGTTTAAGCACCATTCTTAATTGTAGCTAAGGATGGTTCATTTACACCTTCATTTATTTCAATTTAGGGGCAAGTTTGAAATCCCGTTCTGTCTCACAGCGTCCGGTTAATCTGGAGCCATATGGTAACCCTAGCTAATACCTAATTCCCCATCGCTATCACAGACAGTTACAGTCTCTCAGTTGCACTGCCTGTATAGTCAGGGCACACTAAAATGGAACTGAACCAAGCTTCCTACACACATCAACCAGCTTGCATCACCCATGAAGCATGGATAAGAAACAGATGAAACAGTAAATTATAAAAAAGTTTTGTAGTTTAACTAGTGCAGTTGTGAGGCCATGTCTGAACCTGTGTATTGGTAAATCAGGATAACATACTGTATTTGCTCGAGTATAAGTCGAGAAATTTAAACCCAAAACACAATCCTGAAGTTGGGGGGGTTGACTAATACACAAGCAAACATATGAACCGATCTGTAATTTATAGTAAAAGCCTATATTTACTGATTGCGATGACCGACGGCAGCATGAATGCTATGGAGGGGCATAATAATAATAATAATAATAATAATAATAATAATAATAATAATAATAATGTTACCTTTTCAACTGCATGACCCTGCAGCATAGTGCTTCTGTGGGAAACAGCAGCACCTCCATTGTTGTGGGCAAATCCTTGTTGCTAATGCATGTGCTGTTATTTATAGGCTTATTGATAAGTGTGGTAGGGAATCTACATTTTTTTAAAGGGCAATCAAATTAGCAGGTTTCCTCTGTGACAGCCTTTTTGGTGATATTTAGTGATCAACATTGACAGCACCTAGATCAGCACAAAGGGTGATACACTTTGAGGCCAATAAGCCAGTCTGTGGCACATTTAATCTGTCTACCTTGATCTTGTTCCTTTTATTTCTTTCTTGATGTATAGTGTTGGTAGTGGTACAAAGAAAGTTTACTGCGATATACCATGGTAAAAGAATAAAAGTGTATTAATACACGAAAGTATGGTAAACAAGGCGGTTCCCAAGTGACTCACCTGGTAAAAGCAGAGCCGCATGGTGTGCAGGGTGAGTCATGCAGTCTGGGGAGCACAGGTTGACGTCCTGGCTGTGTTAAGTCGCCAATCTTCGCTGGGGATTCTGAAGACTGCGTCACATTGGTTTTGGTGCTCCAGTGGGTTAGGGAGGCCAAATTGTTAGGGATTGTTTCTCCTCATCCTACCGGCCAGGGCTGGCCTTTGTCCTCCAAAGGCCGGTAGCTCGTTGACATCCGTCTCAAATTCCTGGATGTTAAAGAGGACACGGCTCAGTCCAGAAGGGAGAGAGACACACACAGTTTATGTAAGCCTTTCTGGACCAAAGTTGATAGATGGAACAATTTTGGTATCCTTACAACCAGAAGAGTACTTCATATAATAGCCATCTTTAAATTCAAATGTAAGACTACATTTATATGCTTCTTCCCAGAGCCGTAACTAGGTATTTTAGCACCCGGGCAGGCAATCATATTTGCGTCCCCCCTTTTTGGGTGTTAGGAGTTAGGATGGTATATTTGCTCATGTTTCATAGTTTTGATTAACTTATTGTTATTTCCGAATATCTTCTTTAACATGTTTGAAGCGAACAAGATATTACTTAAAACAGAAAGGAACTTGTTAAAACATGTTAACTGCAAGGTTAGATTTTCTTGCATTTATGATTATAGTGGGAGTCTGGAACCAACTCCCCAGTAATGTCGTTGAAGCTGAAACCCTGGGATCCTTCAAGAAGCTGCTTGATGAGATTCTTGGATCAATAAGCTACTAACAACCAAACGAGCAAAATGGGCCAAATGGCCTCCTCTCGTTTGCAAACTTTCTTATGTTCTTATTAAAGTGTAGCGTACAGGAGTTGGGGTCAGCTCTTTTGTACGGCGGTATAGGTACTATGCTTCAAAGCGGGAGGTCTCGGGTTTGCGTCCGATCTCTGCCTGTGAGAAGTCCCTGCTTGCGGAAACCGAGGTTCACCACAATATTCAATACTCACATTTTCTTTTTTTTTAAAATTTATTATTTTTTTTTTATATAAATTTAGTCGTCGCCAATTATTTTTACCCCGGTTTTCACCCCAATTTAGCATGCCCAATTATTATCTGTATCCCCGGCTCACCGCTCGCAACCCCCCCGCCGACTCAGGAAACGGAGGCTGAAACACGCGTCCTCCGAAACGTGCTCCTTCCAAGCCGTCATTTTTCGCACTGCAGATCCACAGCAATGCTACTAGACCTATAGTGCCGGAGGACAACACAGATCTGGCGGCTCCGCTGCAGAGCCACAGGCGCCCTATCGGCCACAGGGGTCGCTGATGCGCGGTGAGCCGTGGATTCCCCTGCCGACCTAAGCCCTCCCTACCCGGGCAGCGCTCAGCCAATTGTGCGCCGCCCCCTAGGAACTCTCGGTCACGGTCAGCTGTGACATAGCCTGGATTCGAACCAGCGATCTCCAGGCTATAGGGCACATCCTGCGAGGAGCGCCTTTACTGGATGTGCCACTCGGGAGCCCCCAATCCTCACATTTTCAGTACCAACCAATGATTTTATTTTATGTATAAGTTTATTTTACATATTGTCTTTTTTTGTTAGTCAGGGCTGGAGTTTAGTTTTTGACACCATAGTAAAAGCGAAGGCAGAGATCAAGCTATGTGCTTATAATAAGGAAGATTAAATTGTTTTCTTTTTTCTGATCAAATTAAAACTTGATCAGTAACTGCACGCATTTGTGGAATTTTAGCAGTGTTGCTGTAAACAATGAAAACTACTTTTACCCGCCACATTAACCCTTACAAAATCCTTTAATGTCGCTATAGTATCCTCGTATATATAACTTATGTACCGTAAGTTCTTAATGTGTGGCATTTTCTCACAACCATTGATTGGTACTTTAAATATGAATGGATTGAATATAATCACACCAACACAAACATGGATACTGCAATGACTTAATGGCATGAAGCATATTCAGAAAGACATCAAATCTTATTTCCATCTATACAATTTGCAAAAAGATAATTCTTCCGTTAAATAACTTTAGGTCCAACACCACCACGCTCTACCCCAGCTATAGAAACGGTTAATCAGCTGCATTCGGTACTAATGACTAGAGCACTTAAAAGTTCTCTTTCCCTGTAATAGTGATGAAATTAACTTTTGTTAAAACTGTTGCTCCAGCCCCCCTTGGATCTTTACGCAGTTGATTTAAGTCCATAATGTTATACCTTACAGTTCAACATTTTTCTAAATGTAATTTACAGGAACTTCAATTTTTAATATTGCAAATTCATCTTTTGAAGTGAATAAGCTTTAAAGGTTAGATTTTCTTGCATTTATGATTATAGTGGGAGTCTGGAACCAACTCCCCAGTAATGTCGTTGAAGCTGAAACCCTGGGATCCTTCAAGAAGCTGCTTGATGAGATTCTTGGATCAATAAGGTACTAACAACCAAACGAGCAAAATGGGCCAAATGGCCTCCTCTCGTTTGCAAACTTTCTTATGTTCTTATTAAAGTGTAGCGTACAGGAGTTGGGGTCAGCTCTTTTGTACGGCGGTATAGGTACTATGCTTCAAAGCGGGAGGTCTCGGGTTTGCGTCCGATCTCTGCCTGTGAGAAGTCCCTGCTTGCGGAAACCGAGGTTCACCACAATATTCAATACTCACATTTTCTTTTTTTTTTAAATTTATTATTTTTTTTTTATATAAATTTAGTCGTCGCCAATTATTTTTACCCCGGTTTTCACCCCAATTTAGCATGCCCAATTATTATCTGTATCCCCGGCTCACCGCTCGCAACCCCCCCGCCGACTCAGGAAACGGAGGCTGGAACACGCGTCCTCCGAAACGTGCTCCTTCCAAGCCGTCATTTTTCGCACTGCAGATCCACAGCAATGCTACTAGACCTATAGTGCCGGAGGACAACACAGATCTGGCGGCTCCGCTGCAGAGCCACAGGCGCCCTATCGGCCACAGGGGTCGCTGATGCGCGGTGAGCCGTGGATTCCCCTGCCGACCTAAGCCCTCCCTACCCGGGCAGCGCTCAGCCAATTGTGCGCCGCCCCCTAGGAACTCTCGGTCACGGTCAGCTGTGACATAGCCTGGATTCGAACCAGCGATCTCCAGGCTATAGGGCACATCCTGCGAGGAGCGCCTTTACTGGATGTGCCACTCGGGAGCCCCCAATCCTCACATTTTCAGTACCAACCAATGATTTTATTTTATGTATAAGTTTATTTTACATATTGTCTTTTTTTGTTAGTCAGGGCTGGAGTTTAGTTTTTGACACCATAGTAAAAGCGAAGGCAGAGATCAAGCTATGTGCTTATAATAAGGAAGATTAAATTGTTTTCTTTTTTCTGATCAAATTAAAACTTGATCAGTAACTGCACGCATTTGTGGAATTTTAGCAGTGTTGCTGTAAACAATGAAAACTACTTTTACCCGCCACATTAACCCTTACAAAATCCTTTAATGTCGCTATAGTATCCTCGTATATATAACTTATGTACCGTAAGTTCTTAATGTGTGGCATTTTCTCACAACCATTGATTGGTACTTTAAATATGAATGGATTGAATATAATCACACCAACACAAACATGGATACTGCAATGACTTAATGGCATGAAGCATATTCAGAAAGACATCAAATCTTATTTCCATCTATACAATTTGCAAAAAGATAATTCTTCCGTTAAATAACTTTAGGTCCAACACCACCACGCTCTACCCCAGCTATAGAAACGGTTAATCAGCTGCATTCGGTACTAATGACTAGAGCACTTAAAAGTTCTCTTTCCCTGTAATAGTGATGAAATTAACTTTTGTTAAAACTGTTGCTCCAGCCCCCCTTGGATCTTTACGCAGTTGATTTAAGTCCATAATGTTATACCTTACAGTTCAACATTTTTCTAAATGTAATTTACAGGAACTTCAATTTTTAATATTGCAAATTCATCTTTTGAAGTGAATAAGCTTTAAAAAAAAACAGCAGAAACATCAAAGCAACATGAAATATTTCAGTTTCACTTAAAATATGTATTCATTACGTAAATCAGATTTGTTTTTTCAGTAGCAGACAAATTCCATACAATTGTAGCAATTGATGTACCATTGCATTAAAATGACAACAACGAATGGGTTTGAAAAATCCACCACCATAGGAAATGAATGGAGATGGAAGTCTGTGGCCACAGCAGAAAATAAGCTGCAGGACGTCGGCCACAGTGAGCCGGCATCCCCCGCTGACATTGCCGGCGTTCAGAGAATTTAAGCCTAGCGTTCTGAAAAGCCTATTTCCAAAACAACCAATCAGAACAAAATAACACTGGCGTTCTTCTATGTGATTAGCTTGATATTCTCCCAAACACTAACCAGAGACCGCTACCTCCTTGTCGAGTACTATAGATGTAGCTATTACAGTTTTTTTTCTCCAGGTCAATATACTATAATAATTATAACTGTATTTTTATTTTTTTACTTTAGTTATGTAAGTAGTCCTAAAAATTACTGAAAAAGTTATGAAAGTAGTCCTAAAAATTGAATCTTCTTCGATACTTATATTGTGTACTGAAACAACCACATATCTTGATCAATAAATATATATTTTCCATTTGAGTACTACTGCCAAAAATTATAAACTTACAACACCGTAGTTCCAAATGGAAGATTATTTTTTTTTAAATGAAAGTGAACATGATGACTGCAGTTAACTTTAGATCATTAGTAACAAATAACACAGTATTTTTTGTTAAATAAGCCATTAGATGTTTGCACTTACTGGAAACGTGATCATTATTGAAAATAACTCATTTGAAGTATTTATAAGCTGTAATAAAAAAATGTAAACACTAAATTAACAAAATGTAGGTGTGGTGGCTCTTAACAAAAGGTGCTGTGTGGTGGGAACTAGTTTTTAATTTAAATTTATTTTTAGTTGACTGAACTTGTTCACTCAGGTTAAATGAAATAATGTAATTTCCTATATGGCTGTTTCAGGTTGAGGGTGAGAGAATTTTCTTAAATGCAGTTTGACCGAGATATTAATGTTTAAGTTAATTAAACTGATTTATAGCAACCATTAAGTATTTTATTTAAAATAGCTATTAAGTAGATGAAACAACAAGGATTGAGATTGAAGAGGCAGAGGCATAGGAACACTATTATATGTTTTTGGTTAGACTTAGATGAGGTAATGTGTGCAGGGGGCAGATCCTTCCTCCAAATTTCATTAAAAGAATATTCAGAATAATTTTGGCGTTTTTCTTAGAATTAAATCTGCTAACAGAGAGTCAAGTGGGTCTGACAGAATGTAATGATTTTTTTCTGGTTTCTGTATTTGTGGACTAGAGTTGACAAAGATTAAAATCCAAATTAACCCATCTAAAATTCCCATTAATGGAGCTTATATCCTGTCTGTTAAACAAGTGAGACACAAGTGGAAGTGACTTCCTCCCAGGGATGAAAGCCCAGCCATATCCTGTCTCAGGTAAATCCATAAAAACTAAAAGGATGTGAACATTCACAAACATTTTCCAACAAGTTAACTTATTTTATAAAAAAAAATATGCTTTCTGTGAAACACTTGCTCTTGAAAACTCATTGGGCTAGATTCACAAAGCTTTTTACTCCAGATCATCACTAGTAAAATAAACAACTCAAACATTTTTATTTAGGGGCTTGTAAACATTTTTCTTATTTGTTTTAGGGCTAAAAACGATGTGGAGTAAATAGCTAGCCCATTGTCTCCAAGCAAATATTAACTGCCACAAATAAATGGGTTGTCATCTTTCAAGCACAACATGGATGAATAAATGTACACCATAAGCCAGATTCTCTTACCTATTAATTAATGTGCAATAGTGCTATTTATGTCTTTATCCCCACATTCAATAAAATAGGTTGTGTTTATTTATGTACATTACCAGTGCCTTTCCTCAAAAGGTCTTTCTTCCTTAAAATATCGATCCTATTGCAATTTTACCATGCTTCAATGAAAGAAGAATGTATGCAAGTGGAATATCTGTCTTCTGATGTTTCTTAAAGACAAGAATATCTCAGACAATTGAACATGAATTTGTTGTCTTTGTGTCTGAATATAAAACAGGGATTTACGTGACACATTTGCCATGACATTTTTTTTTCTTTTGCCCTGCAGAAATGCTTATGTTTAGTTCATTGCATTTACAAATGGGGAGCGATAACGTTTGAATGCACACAGACACACACACACACACACAAATCAATTATACTGGGGAGAACTGCTTCCGAGCAGCTGAACTCAAACGCCACATCTGCATTCCGCTCATTTTGACTGACAGGTGTACATGGATGCCATATCAACTTCCAATATGTTATGAGACTGCAGTAACAATCGCACATCTCCAGGGAACCCAGCCGCCTCGTTCTTTACTATCAGACATGAGAGGAACAATTTCAGGTGCCAGAAATGGAACTCTGATAAAAGAAAACATTTCAGGTTCCATGGCTTTCCAGCTTGCCAGAGGCAACAGCTTTGATAAAAAAAAAAAAAAATTGATTGTAATCCTTGATTATATGCAGCAATCTGAGACCTACAGAATACTGATAACTTCTCTTCTGGACAGTTAGCTTTCTTCTATGATTTCTTTATTTTTTCTGTTCCACAATTACCAGTGTTCTTTTCTATTTCTAAATTTGCAATATTGCAATATTTTGACCCCAAAATCAATACCCATACTGTAGGTTCTCTGTTTGTTGATTCAGAGAAGGTGAATCAGAGCATCATTAAAACATCATTGATGTTCTTAAAATTCACAAAGTTTGCCACAAACTTAGTGTGGTCATTGTGGAAAACCATCTAGGTTGGAATTCTGTCTTTTAAGAATATGTTTAAAATAATACTTTCTGACTAGTGGCTGATCAGATAATAATACTGACATCAGCATTAAACACAAACTTACCTACCTCGCGTCCAGCCCTTGCCTTTCCATTCACTTCAATGGGCTGAGATGGCAACTCCTTAGAGTGACGCCCAATGGGAAGAATCCTGACCCCTGTGATTGAAACAGGTAATGAACTGTTTGTGTTCTTTTCATTATTATAGCTATAGCATGTGTGCTAGCTTGCAAAACATGCGATTCTATAAAGTTGCTCCAAATCCTTGGGGACAACGAGTGGTCGCAGTTACAAGCCTGACATTGAAACACCCTCGAAGCCTAGGTGGACGTGCACTTGCGTTCACGCTCAAGGATGAGCTTTGATTAAGTGGGGGGAGAATGTAATGAATCTCCTAGCGGCTGATGAGTTAATAATACTGACATCATCATGAGAAACAATTACCTCTCATAATGGTAAGTCTTTGAACTGTATGGTTTGCGGTTCATGTCCAGCCCCATTCAACTTAATGGGCTGATAGGCCAGTTCATTACAGTGTCAGGGGAAAAATGGTTGTGGTGCTTCCCTCAAAACAACCAAACAGCCCAAGTTTCACAATCAGGCCAAGTTTCTTGTACAGTTGTGAAGTTTCATGCAAAATGCATTACCCTGTGATGTTATATCCCCTTCAATCACTGTATAAATAATTGTATCATGTTAAGTTTCCAATCTGTGCCATACTTTAGAATACATATATGTTTTTTTAAGTCTTGACAAAGCAACTTCTTGTACCCCACAGGGTTCACGTGCTATATACTGTTCCAACAACCATACTATATAATACAGTTGTTGGAAAGTTGTCTGCAGTCTCTATAACCTGCACAAGATCTAATCAACAGAAGGTGGAAGTCCCTAGCCCCTTCCCCCACTTCAAATCTGGACATCAGCTTTTTACATGAAAAACACAGAATTAAAACCCTACGAGTCAAGCAAAATATTCTTCTTTTGACATCCCTTTTGTTATTATGTAGCTGTTATTACTATATTGATTTTGAGAGGGAAAAAAAGAGCGTCACGTATTCTGTAGAACAAACTAACATCCACCAAGTTGTATTGTTTTTCCTAAGAACCTAACCTATCATTATGTGTGAATGTTCAGATAGGTTTGGATTACAATACTGCCACTAAAAATGAAAAGCTTGTCTCAATTAATTTCCAAGGTCCCTTCTGGGTTTTATGAAGTACTTAGAAAGAATAATCCCACAGGTACCACTTCAAAAAGATGTTTGTGAATTTCCCCCCAGGTTTATTTGACATTTTAGTTCATAGATTTGTTTTCTAAATACCTTATTCACAACCCTACTTCTTTAGCTTTTTACATTTTATTTTAAGAACGTTAGACATTATATAAGAAGATAAGGCCCTCAAGGCCTGACAAGCTGTTTTTGCAATATGGAAGAACCCGCTACTCCATGCCATTATAATACCAGTTGTACAATATGCCTAGTTTAAGATAAGGTAGCACACTAGTACAGGTACTGATATGATACAATAGATAGATTAAAATATACAGTAAAAATAATAGGCCACCCTTTTTTTGACCCATTAACTACTAGTGTATTGCAATAGTCAGATGATAATATTAATAATAGCTTTTTATTGTACCATTTTTAGCTGTACTGTTATTTTTCAGTGCAGACCCTTCAGTTAATGTGTTACAATATTCAGTAACAGCAACAACAATAATACTAATTATATTGACTGCTTGTGGTAGAATGAGGGTACTGGCCTGTGTATATGTGTGTTTTGTAGTGGTGGTGGGTAATTAAAGGGTTAATTCACCAGCACTTTAAAAACATGTGAGAATGTGGTGGAGGGTTTAATTGATTAAGTGGGTGTAAATTGCTGCACAGGTGTGTGTATATAAGGGAGCACTGAGAGCACAGGTTTGGTTGGTGTTAGGATTCTGGAGAGGGTAGATCTCTGATCCTGTGTGTGCGTGCGAGCGAGAGCGGTTTTTGTTTGTTTTATTTAATAACTATGTGCCGTAGCGCTTTTCCCTGCACATCCTGACTCTGAGTCTCCTTACCCCGGTCAGCCTGTCACACTGCTATATTACTATGGGTGTACATAACAGACATTATTGCAGTTTTTTTAATAAAAAGGGTTACATGTAGCTATTTGTGATTATGACCTATCTGAAATGTAACTAGTGTTGATAGTTAATGCAGTTAAATCATGTTAGTCATTGCTCACAGAGTTCAAGATGGTCAAGATCAGTTTCAAAATACAAATATACTGTACATATCCATATAAAATATGCAGTACCCTCAAGTAGTATTTAGGACATGAGTGTGCCTGCTTGTGCTGTGATTTTTGTATCAGCTAATGCTCAGCCTACACATAGTTATTCTTTTGTTTAAAACGTTTAATTTGACCCTCATGCCATGTTTATTGTTCCTGTGTTTTGTGTAATTTTATTAAATAAACGTGTGCATATGTGCTTAAAATTGCAGCTTTCTGTGTCTGGGTCTTCCTGCTGGTAGCCAGCCTGGGCTGTGACGCTACCCTGTCACAGTCTTATGTAAAACATAAAAACCACTGCTATTCCCTAAAAAAAAGCTTGACGCTTACTCTTTAAAACGGGAGTTGAAATTAATTTAAAAAACACACCGGAATCAATTTAAAAAATGTCTTTGTAAAGATAATTATTATTTGTTTATTTAGCCTTTATCCAAGGCGACTTACAGAGACCAGGGTGTGTGAATTATTATTTGTTTATTTAGCAGACACCTTTATCCAAGGCAATTTACAGAGGCTAGGGTGTGTGAACTATGCATTAGCTGCAGTCACTTATAATTACATCTCACCCGAAAGACGGGGCACAAGGAGATTAAGTGACTTGCTCAAGGTCACACAATGTTTCAGTGGCTGAGCCGGGATTTGAACCGGGGACCTCCTGGTTACAAGCCCTTTTCTTTAACTACCAGACTCCTAATAAAATATGTTTATTACCTAAAAGAAAGAAAAAAATCTCTCATATGATATATCAGCTTGTCAATAAAACAATTGTATTTTGCGGTATTGTATTTAAATTACTAGCTTTGTACATGCAGCATATATCAAGACCAGGTAAAATGTGTGAGAGAACATGTGCTCATTAACAGCTCCCTGTCACGTAAAGTAAGATGGGGAGAAAGCAGATTAAACACTTATTTATTGTATTAGAATTCAAACATGAGCCGCTTCACACTGTATCAATACGTACCACTAAAAAAAAAAAAAACCTGTATAAATGGGTAATTGTATGTAAAAATAATGTGATATCTTGTAACAATTGTAAGTCCCCCTGGATAAGGGTGTCTGCTAAGAAATAAATAATAATAATTTGGGGATGAAAATCCAGAGAACTGGTATAGCACCAACTTTTCCAGTGAAGAGCGTATTCCCCTGAAAAAAAGAAAAAAAAGTAACTGCTACAGCAACTGTCAACAGTAGACACATAAGGGTAAATCAGGCACAGCTAAATGAAATAGAAAAAAACAACTTAATGCAAATGTGCAGTTTATTTTTAACAAGCGAAACTTAATATTAATTCGTAAATACAAATGAAAGGTTATATAACACTGCAGATGTATATACACAGTACAGCTTTCTTGTTTTTATTTAATTTTAAGTGTTTTAATAATTTTTCTTCCCCCAAATGACTTTGAGTGTGTATATTTTATGGGAACCACATGACCTGTCGTGGTTTACATATACCAGTAAAGTATTATATATGAAATGGAGCCTCCAGGTCAAAAAGAGTACAAGTTACTGTATTGTACAGGTTAATTCAATACAATATTAAATGGAAAATGATGTCTAATTCACTTGGTGGCTCACATTTAGATATTAAATATGACCAATGTATTTAGTTACTTGGTTCGGCTCATGATCCACAGTGAGTATCTATGTATTTAATGTTCAGTAGGTGGCATTGATGTACACACTGTATATAAGAGCTGTGAGTTTTTTTAGTTATATGTTAGACACATCTTGGTGGAATTTGAGCCTGGGATCAGAGCAAGTCAAGGTACATCAGCAATATTGAGGCTTGGCAAGCCATCAGAAAACTCCAGTAAAATGTCTACAGCTTCAAAATAGAAACATTAATTCCATGCAGTATTATTGTGTGCAGTGAGTAATTAGTTTATTGTATGAGAAAATGTTATTTTGTAAGCTGTAATTAGGTAGCTCCTTCCATACCATATAGAATAAGCTGAGCTAGTATTGCCCTGCTCTTATTCACTTGCATAGAAGTAAAATGTCATTTGTTCCAACCCAATAGTAAATTAGGGACAATGAAGAAGTTTTGCTAGTTCTACAGAAATCCAGCCTCAAAGCAGAGGATATTCTTTATCTCCTGCCTGCTAATCCAGCAAATCTGAATCTGTTTAAAAAGAAACCTCTAAACAGACTGACTGGCCCAGGGGGAAATGCATTGGCATTCGTCCACAGATTAGACCTCCTAGAGGACAGAAAATGGAACAGTTTGAAAATCATCTGTTCTCCGGCGGCACTTTAGCTGCTGCTTCTCTTGTACAGTACGACATCATCCCCAACCAAAACAAATCCCTATAGGTTCCTGAAGAAAGACTGACTAGGGTTCTGCTTTAAGCAAAAAAAGAGTAAACTCTTAAATTAAATTTGACTGATCTGAAAATAATACTTTTTGTTGTTAACAAAATCAGTAGATGGATGTTGGCTCTTCCTTTTTGTAAACAACTTCTGCAGTTGCCATGTAGCAATTGACAGACAACTTCTGACAACACATGAATCATCCTGGCAATGGTAGTATACTTTTAACAGTAAAATATGATAGCTATATAAATCAGTACTTTATCTGTTTTCTCAAAGTTTAGCTGTAGTGATACAAGGCTGTGTGGTCCAGTGGTTAAAGAAAAGGGCTTGTAAACCAGGAGGTCCCCGGTTCAAATCCCACCTCAGCCACTGACTCATTGTGCGACCCTGAGCAAGTCACTTAACCTCCTTGTGCTCCGTCTTTCGGGTGAGACGTAATTGTAAGTAACTCTGCAGCTGATGCATAGTTCACACACCCTTGGATAAAGGGACCTGCTAAATAAACTAATAATAATAAAATAATAATAAGGCTCCTTGTCCTAATGGCAGCTAGAGGTGTATGCCTGCTACTACCTGTTTGTGACCTTACACCTTTTAAATAAACCCCCTAAAATTCAAGTATTTTAACAATAATGGAGGTAATAACACATTTGTAACACACTATTTTACAATGCTATTATATATTCAATGCACGTTGATAAGGAACTGACATAACAAAAATGAGACGTTTCTTTTTCCATGGGTTTCATTCTCATAAAAATCAAAACAGCACAACAAAGTACCATAGCCCTTTCATTTTGTACTTCATGTTTGAATCACATCACTGTCCATGCTCACAAAATGAGGCTTAACTTTATGGCTTAACAACAGACCTTGAAATGAATAGTATTAGAACCTTGTATGAAGTTTTCAAAGGCAGTTCTGAAATGCTACACTTAATCCTTATTAATGTAACTTATGGTGTAAAGTGTTCCTCAGCCATTCAAGCAAGGAAATATCCACATGCTTTAAATGGCATGTTTATGTAACTACTAATTCTAACAAGTAAAATATTCAATATTGCACAGATATGCAAGATTACAATAACTTAGAAGGACAGGGCAATGATAATATGCTTTCCATCCTTGAGGAGTCTTTCTGCTGAAATAGTAATAATAATCTACAGTATGTAGAAATAACAACAGAGACAATGTAGATCAAATAAAAACATCCTTTTAGCAATTTGTTAATTCAAACATAAAATAATATTATATAACCAAAGTATATAATTATGTTTTTACTAAAGTATATAATTATGTTTTTTTCAAAACACAAATAGAACATAAAATAGAAACGCCTTTGTCTACTAGACGAAGACGTTTCTTTAGCTTTACTTAGTTAGTATATAAATATGCACAGATTTATTCAAACCTAAATGTTAGACTTCCAGATTTAAATTCACATATGCAGCAACACTGGCAATTATTCTTTAACCATACATGTTTTAATATAAGTAATACTATTATATTATTGATATTACATGTATTGTCAATTAATATAAATATAATGTGCATATAAGGTTTAAACCCTTTATTTATGTATCAAACTGTTCATATCATGGGTAGACTACAAGAGACAATGAAGGTTTGATCACCAAAGCGGAGAAAAAAATTCTTCTTTCAAGCATGTAAAAGCCAGTAAATAATGGTTATAGTGTGTGTGTGAGAGTCTTTCTAGTCTTTCTATATAAAGAAGCATAGAAACAAAAAAAGGACATTGTGAGGGAGCATGCTGGCACTGCATTGGATCAGGGAGGGTTTATTATTCTGAGCAGCACTCAATCAAATGTGGCCCCCATGAACAGAGAGTAATGTTGGCGAATCATCCTGGGGCTTTTTTTCTGTGTGTGAGTGGTATCCATCTGTCAGCTGTCAGTGCCAGTGAGAGATATACAGAGCTGTCACTTCTCATCAGCCAGCGTTTGTGAGGCCTTTTGCAGCTGCTATGCAACACATACGGTCCTCATTGAAGGCCAGCACGGAACCTGGGAAAAACAGCACTGTGCAGATAAAAAGGAAATAAAAAAAAAAAACAATACAGAACTGGGAGGGCTGTGGTGGGGTTAGGTGAGTCAGAGAATTCTGGGAGCATTCTGGCACCCCTTCAAAGTGAATTGAAGGGGGAGCTGGATTAGTGAAAAACAGGGCAGAAAAACAAAAAAACGGTGGTGCCAAAGGCTAAGGAAAAGAGAGCAGGGGGCCCAGGCCAACTAATCACAAGCTAATTGGGGTTCTGGATTGAAGCCTTACTGTGATAAACATCAGGAGTGTCTCTTTCAATAATGGTGGTTCGTGGCCTTTAATAAAAGGAAGCTTTTGAAAAAGATACACACTTCAGTATAAAAGCACACGCAAAATGGAAACATACACAAACAGAAATAAACAGAAATGTAGCGATAAACAGCTGCTTTAAAATAGTTAAAGAATGTGTCATGTCACCACTATCTTGACAAGACAATCCTAGACTTTTGAAAGACTTTAAAAGCTAGTAAATTAATTTTGTAAACACAGTGCTATCCCGTTATAACGCAACCTGTTAGAGTGTGGAATCAGTTATATCACGTTAAGGTCGTGGCTCTGATTTCCCCCGTAATGCAATTTGACTCGCAACCATTGGGTGAACGTTCCAGATATACAGTATGAAGCACGGCAGACAGCAAAAACTGAAAATCTTTCTCTGTTAAAATGAAACTCGATGCAGTGGACAAAGTAAGAAAAGGTGAAACTCAGCAGCAGTTTCAAAAGATATACACATGTTACAGAATCTACATTGCGTCGATGGCTAAAATATGAAAAGAGGTTTTCTTGATAAGATTGACTCCAAAGAGGGCTGCTCTAGGAAAAAATGTGCTGCTCTAAAGGCAATGAATTAGACTCTGCATTATTTGCTTGGTTTCTGCAGGAACATCAACAGGGAGGTGGGACATGAACGCATATAGGGAGGTGCCCACATCAGCACGGACAGAGCCGAGTGAGACAAGCTGCAGTGACAATGTGCTGCTGTGAGAGTGCAAGACTTTGTTGTTTTTGGTGTGGCCCAGGCTAACAGGGGCCGGGAATAATCGTCCCAATAAACCGTGGATTCGAGTACCTGCAAATTGTGTGTGTCTCCTTCCTTCATGTTCCACGGTACGCTACAATATTAAATTGGCTTGTGCGCATTGTAAATCATTTCAGGAACAAAAATGCCAATATTCGTTATAAGGCGAGACACAAATAACGCAGTCTGCTCATTATGGACCCTGACAACCGCATTATAATGTGTTAGCACTGTATTATCTTTTGCAGTACTGTATCTTTGTATCATGTTACCTATTTAGCTTGTAGTTGTTCTGGTTGCTGCAATTGATGAAGAATCAAATAATCCGTGACAAATAGTGACTTCTAGGATCAATCAAATATAGGGTAGCCCCACATTTCCAGGTAAGATTTACTAAATTAGCCTTTCACTTTAACAAAACCAGAAACAAACAACTCAAGAATAGAGACACCTGAAAGCGCTGTGCATATAGATTACACAAAACTACTGTTATAAAGCACAGGCCAAATTACAATTAAAAAAAAAAAAAAACACTATTGTACACTGTCAAACACTATTGTACCACTGGACTTGCTTTCGATGGAGATGTTTGGAAGGGGCATATAAAGTTGACATGAGAAAAAATGTTTCTTTGACTTGCTTATTTTCGTTCGGGGGGTTTGGGTTTGGGTTTATGTTTGTAAATAGTTATTAGAGGGCCAGATGCTCCACCAGTGACACGCTGCTAGCCGAGTTTGTTTACAGGGAATTGCAGTCAATGATTGGACGGCTGCACTTCCTTGACCAGCTGCTGGACGCATCCTGGCAGAGTGTCTCACAATAAAAAGGTGTCAGCTACACACCTCGGGGTTGCTGCAAGGCCATAAGCCAAAGGACTAATATTGTCCAAGCTCCCCAGACAACGAATCGTAAAAGCTGATCATCGCGGGGTGCATTTCAACATACCACATACTTAGACCATTATCGGTACTAAATTCGGTTCTACCCCAGTTTAAAGCTTAAATTGGTTTAAATTAAACTGTATTCTGACGTACCAAACACTTAAACCAATTAATTGGTTTAACAAGACCCATTTAGTGGTTTACTTAGACCTGTTTTAACCAGCTCTATTTAAGACTAATGCAGAGAATTAACCTTTCCTTGTGATTTCATCTACATAGTAAATGCATTGTATCTGTAATACTGAATATGTCTATATGAAACCTAAAATAACATTTAATATAGTGTTTAAATTACTATATTGTATATTTTTAAACAGTTTAGCAGCAATGTCTGGAAAATTACCTGGGAACTATAGCACAACAAAATTATTTTCTGGTGGAGTGCTAACCTTTGACAAACTGTGCCTAATTTGGAATTCGTTGTCAGTGTACGTTGTGAAAGGGTTCCTGGTGTTTCTAGTATCTGTGATAATCCGTGATAATCTAACAATGTACATCCTATGGATTGGGTTGGAAATATAACAATATATTGGATCCATGATGAAATGCTGTTTTTTTTTTGTGTTTTTTTTTTTTTTATGAAATCTTTATTAGTTTTTTTATTTGAAATAACATCCAGCAATATAGCCACCAATGTCTCCCTCCCAGTACACTGCTAACAAATGTTTTTACTAGGATTCCTTGCAATATAAGATACATTCTTAGACTCATGTGGCGCAAGATTGGTTTAGTTTTCTGAGGATTGAAAGTTGCAATCAATGTCTGTTAGTGCATTAATGCCAGCACAGGAACCATTTTATTACTGCATACATTTTGGGTAAACCGAAAAATTCTATTGTCAATTATTATTATTTTTTTTTAACTAAGCAGATTTTTCATAGTATTATTAATACCACATTATCCATGATCAACATAACTAGAAAGTAAATTACCTATTGCTATGCAAATATGCAATTTCTTAACCTGCAACAAACAGATTTAAGGTGGGCTTTGTATATAGCCTCAATGGGTCTTAAGGCTAATCCAAAAAGGCCATATCCCAAATTTTTGTCTTACAACATATTTTCTTCAGAAATTATGATTGAGTGTTTAAAGTTATAGATGCTTTGTGAGCAGCACCCCAATAAGAAATGGTGTGTTCTGGCCTTAAAGCGCCACACCTGTGTACTTAATAACATGGAGTCTTTATGGAGTACACCAGGTGTGGGTAGATTCTACCATTTCTTACAGTGGTACTTTATTGAAATCTGTTATAGTTAGTCCTGATTTTAATGAGTCAGTATTAGAAATAATATGTTAAATTAAACAAAGGTGGGCTTTAAAACCTTACTTTAAAGAATTAAAATAATGTTTCCTTTTCCATGTATGTTCTTGGATCTGGAATTTCTGATTTGGAATGCTTGAAACACATACAGTAAGTAAAGCAGACAGATGTTTCCACTGTTCTCTTAAGACTCCATGGTGAGTATACAGTGCGGATACATGAGTTCAGGTTTTCCAAAAAGTCAGAGCTTGAACAGTTATTGCAAGGGGTATGCAGGATACCAAAATACTGATCCGAAAATAACTTTTACACAACTTTTGTTTCTTGTCTCTGCACACTTTATATGTGAGCACATACAATTCTGATTGACCCGGCCCACTTTTGGCTTGGTCCTGCCTGTTTATAAATACTAACAATGCACAACAGTATTTCATCAATTTGGGTTATTCTAGCTGGAATTACTTTTTAGAAAACAAAGCTTTCAGAAAAACTACCAGATTTTGTGTGTGCATGTAAACACTGATAGAATGGACTGCAAAAGCCAAAGTTACCTACCCCTGTGTTACACCAAAGAAGACATAAGCTAAAACATGTGTCTAATTGAGTGTTTATAGATTGTTATGCTAGCCATACCACAATATGGGTTGTCTTACATAATACACAAAAATAATATTGTACAGTTAGGAGCAGGGTTCTTTATAGAAGTTATTGAAGGTGTGCTCATTCACAATAGTCATTCTGGTTAGCTTATTATTAGACACACCTGCTATGGTGTTAGTAGAAAGAGGTGTACAATGCTTCTCTCACACAGAGTTTAGGGATAACCTTGATTGAGTATTTGACAATGATTTCCCCAACTTTTTAGAAATAATTTTACAGATCTGTCGACTACTTTTGAGAGCTTACAGTTGGCAATGTTGTGTTTGAGAGTGTTCCAGAATGTCAAGATTTTAAAATTGCAATTTAAATTAAATGCTGACAGTCAGGGTTTTTTTTTTTTTTTTTTTTTTTTTACTGCCAAGCACATTAGCACATCATTATCACCTCTGTCAAATGTTCTTGTGCAATGCATGAAGCCTTCCCTTCGGAAAAATTTGGGAATATCGTGTGCAGACAATTGCTGTCAGCTCAAAGCCCTTCTGAACAGTTTCTTATAAAGTGTATATGCTGAGGTGATAACATCAATACAGCTGTATTTAAAGAGAAAATGCTGGTTCTAAGTTGCTTATGAGGGGGCTCAGAATTTCTTACAGGACACATTCACACAGCACAAAATTGCTTTTGCGCTCGTCCAGCACCACAATAAACCTTTCACTACAACAAGAAGTAACGTAGACTTTCCTGCTTTCCATGCATGGCTGTTCTCATGACTGTTCTCATGGTACCAGCAACCACAACAACTGAAGAAATTACACAAGAGAAATGCATGGCACCGGCATTGGACAACAAAGTGTGTTTGTCTGTTTACTTACCGGTAAACTCAGATGTAACCTCACACTTTTCATCTACTACATTTATTCAAATTGCAAGACTGCTTTGTGTGTTTACCTTTTATGGAATAGCATGGAATATTCACTTTTCGAAAACCCTTTTGGGTCTGATGTTCTCTGTTAACTGGAATGCAAAAGCTAGCCTGAATTTTATTAATTGCCCCCCTAAATGTCCAACTATTACCCTGCTGTTGTGGGGATTCATTTGTACCCTGGTTATCCTTTAATCCTTCTGTACTGATATTCACCATGTCAGTTAACAGTCAGTATTTATGCTGACTATGACAGTCAAAATTATCTTTCCAAATGGTCAACAGAAGAGGTATATATTTTCCATAGACTAAAAAGAATGTGGAGACTGGAACTGTGGCCAGGGCATGTGGATGATCAGGATGGTCTTAAATAGAATGGATACTGTTTGATTCCCTTGTGCTCCACTAGCAATAGGGATATTCTTCAATCTTATTTATTTCTTAGCAGAGTCTTAGTGACAGTCTGGGCAAACAGTCTTTGTGACAAGACTGGCAGCATATTGCGTTAATATATAATATTTTAACATGTCTTTTTTTCTAGATTTAACTTAAATTTGCATATTTCACAATTAGCTTTACAAGAGCCAATCAAATCGCCAATTAAAATATTAATGCTTTTTTTTTTTTTTACATATGGCACTCCATATACTGTGTATATATATATATATATATATATATAATATATATATATATATATATATATATATATATAGTAACGACCCAGACAATTGCATTGTTGCAGGACTTGTTGTCTGTCCGGTTTGTCTTGTCTATCTTTTATGTTATGTGTATTGTAAGGGGAACGGGTCACGCCGTTAGTTAGCAGCGGGAAAAGGGGGACTGCAGACCATGGGTCGACTGGTTGAGCCAGACAGCGGCGGGAGATGAGGAGAGGATATATAAGGTGGTGCATGAGTGACAGAGGGGAGACTAAGACTGAGAGTGGGAGAGAGTGACAGCGACTTGAGAGAAAGCGAGAGATAGCAATAGAGGATAAATAAGGGTTTGTTGTTTTAGTGCCGTGAATTCCGGCCCCTGACAGGAATTCTCTGTTTACTTAAATAAAAATTTGAGACCGAGAATTCCACACTGTCTCCTTGAGTCCTGCTTAATAAACCTGACAAAAACGCTACAATATATATATATATATATATATATATATATATATATATATATATATATATATATATATATATATATATATACAGTGCCTTGCGAAAGTATTCGGCCCCCTTGAACTTTGCGACCTTTTGCCACATTTCAGGCTTCAAACATAAAGATATGAAACTGTAATTTTTTGTGAAGAATCAACAACAAGTGGGACACAATCATGAAGTGGAACGAAATTTATTGGATATTTCAAACTTTTTTAACAAATAAAAAACTGAAAAATTGGGCGTGCAAAATTATTCAGCCCCTTTACTTTCAGTGCAGCAAACTCTCTCCAGAAGTTCAGTGAGGATCTCTGAATGATCCAATGTTGACCTAAATGACTAATGATGATAAATAGAATCCACCTGTGTGTAATCAAGTCTCCGTATAAATGCACCTGCACTGTGATAGTCTCAGAGGTCCGTTTAAAGCGCAGAGAGCATCATGAAGAACAAGGAACACACCAGGCAGGTCCGAGATACTGTTGTGGAGAAGTTTAAAGCCGGATTTGGATACAAAAAGATTTCCCAAGCTTTAAACATCCCAAGGAGCACTGTGCAAGCGATAATATTGAAATGGAAGGAGTATCAGACCACTGCAAATCTACCAAGACCTGGCCGTCCCTCTAAACTTTCAGCTCATACAAGGAGAAGACTGATCAGAGATGCAGCCAAGAGGCCCATGATCACTCTGGATGAACTGCAGAGATCTACAGCTGAGGTGGGAGACTCTGTCCATAGGACAACAATCAGTCGTATACTGCACAAATCTGGCCTTTATGGAAGAGTGGCAAGAAGAAAGCCATTTCTTAAAGATATCCATAAAAAGTGTTGTTTACAGTTTGCCACAAGCCACCTGGGAGACACACCAAACATGTGGAAGAAGGTGCTCTGGTCAGATGAAACCAAAATCGAACTTTTTGGCAACAATGCAAAACGTTATGTTTGGCGTAAAAGCAACACAGCTCATCACCCTGAACACACCATCCCCACTGTCAAACATGGTGGTGGTAGCATCATGGTTTGGGCCTGCTTTTCTTCAGCAGGGACAGGGAAGATGGTTAAAATTGATGGGAAGATGGATGGAGCCAAATACAGGACCATTCTGGAAGAAAACCTGATGGAGTCTGCAAAAGACCTGAGACTGGGACGGAGATTTGTCTTCCAACAAGACAATGATCCAAAACATAAAGCAAAATCTACAATGGAATGGTTCACAAATAAACATATCCAGGTGTTAGAATGGCCAAGTCAAAGTCCAGACCTGAATCCAATCGAGAATCTGTGGAAAGAACTGAAAACTGCTGTTCACAAATGCTCTCCATCCAACCTCACTGAGCTCGAGCTGTTTTGCAAGGAGGAATGGGCAAAAATTTCAGTCTCTCGATGTGCAAAACTGATAGAGACATACCCCAAGCGACTTACAGCTGTAATCGCAGCAAAAGGTGGCGCTACAAAGTATTAACTTAAGGGGGCTGAATAATTTTGCACGCCCAATTTTTCAGTTTTTTATTTGTTAAAAAAGTTTGAAATATCCAATAAATTTCGTTCCACTTCATGATTGTGTCCCACTTGTTGTTGATTCTTCACAAAAAATTACAGTTTCATATCTTTATGTTTGAAGCCTGAAATGTGGCAAAAGGTCGCAAAGTTGAAGGGGGCCGAATACTTTCGCAAGGCACTGTATATAGAGTCAACCGTCTTTATACCGTCTAGTAAGGGCCATGGGCAAAACTGGCAATAAAGTGAGGGTGGCGTTATAGTGAGGATTAAAAAAAACCTTCTACATTATACTCAATCATGCCTTAAGTAGCCTATACAGCATTGTCATTTAAGTACAGTAGTTCAAATAGAAAGAAAAACATATGTACTTAAAACTACCCCGCTTTTAAACGTTACGCTTAATTTATGCAAAACCTGCACATAACAAACTTTTTACTGTACAGGTACTTTTTTAATTTCTTTTTTTTACTGCGGTTTATAAAATTCACTTACGGTTATTTAGACTGTGTCAATATTTCAGATGAAACTAATCAACTCTAGACCTTACATATATTAATTGCTGTATGTCTTCAGGATTACAGCCGTCAATATTTAACATTTAAGCGTTTAACATTTGCGATGCCTTGCTTTCTTGTTTTTTTTTAAGGTGCATATATGCAGATTTGTTTCTTTTGCTCTGGTGTAAAATGCAACCGGGATCGAGTTTTTGCTTTGCGGTTTTGTAATTATGTATGTACGGGTGACAGGTTAACTGTGTAATGTCTGCGTTTTAATATTTGTCATGATTATTTCGCTAGTGCTACAACGAGGTAAATTGCAATGCTTATGTGAGTTTGCTTGGCTTGGGAAGTTGGTGGTTGGCAGACAGCAGGGTGGCGATATAACGGGGAAAAATAGCACTGTTTTATATTGGTAGATATCTGTTCAGAAAGAATAGCTGGCGGTAAGCAAGGCTGGCATTATAAAGGAGAGGGGGGGCGATATAACACAGGAGTAATTATATATATATATATATATATAGAGTATAGGTTTTTTCATTCATTCCCTACAAAGTTGTATATTATTACTTATTACCACATCTACTACAATGCAATGCAAACTGAAATTTAATTGATAGAGACAAGCTAGAACAAAGATCATGACTGGAATGGGATTTTGGTGCCCGATTTGACCACCCCTTGGCTAAATGCTTACTGTACTTATTTGAGGCCAGTATGCTTTGGTGAAGGCCTAGGACTGCAGTGCATTTGTAAGCTTTGATGTGAAGCACTGGACTAAGATGCAGTAATTAAAAACATTACTCTTCCCTGAATAACAAGCAGATGCCAGTTTGATATTTACTTCTGAGTCACATTCACTTGTGCAAAATGTCCAGCAACAACAGCAATAAAAAAAACACACACATGAAAAACTCCACCTTATGCTGATGCACCATCACTGTCATCTCCATGTGAGAGCTGTCATTTTCAGTGTCACTCCAATCACCCTCATTATGGAAACTGCTTTGTTATGCATTTCAAATAGAGCTGTGTATGGCCTACAGATGAACCACAGTACTCCCCCCCCCCCCCCCCCTGCTTGTTTTGGAAATGCTCTAAACAGAAATAATGGACTGTCTTTTAATAAGTCTCATTGTGCAGATTCCACACAACAAACATGCAGCGCAGCTAGGAGGCAAACGGCGGACATGTGTGATCTAGCTGGAAGAGAGACAAATGGTGATCGGAGCAACTCCATCTAAGGACTGCTGACAAGAAAATGGCATTCACAAACTGACACATCTGTCAGGGTGGAGAATATTGGCACCTGTCATGCAATTTCAGTCATGACTTTTAATAACACAGCCTTCCCTTAGGTAAAATTGAAACTTGACTGTAATATTTGCTGCAAGCCTGTTTTGTTTCCCCCTTCAGAGCTCCTCTTTGTACGTGAGGCAGTTCAAATGAATCTTTAAAGCTAGAATAACAGTGCTTACCGTTCTATTTTCTTGCAGTCAATTTTCTGCTGTGTGTTTTGGAGGTCTCGTTGTTTATTATTTTTTATTTTTTGTAGTTTTTGTTAAAAAAAAAAAAAAAAAAAGTGTTTCCTATGCCGGCTGCTGGTGCCAGACTTTGTGTGTTTTTTTTCTTCTTCTATTTTCAAGGCTGTTGTTTGAGTATATTTAGCCTAGGGAAGCATGAATGTCATAAAAACTGGGTTGGGATTTGTTGGTGTCAGTCAATAAATCAGTCAGAGTTTAATTACCAGGCATGTGATGAGGAGCAGTGACAGGCACCAGGTCTGTGGGCTAGCATTCCATCTGGGCCAGCTGCTACCAAAATCTGACAGAGCGGAGGGGGGAGCTGAAGTAAGATTCAGAATATACTATTTTAAACATTTGGGATGCCGTCTGTGCCTTTATGCAGCAGTCTATGTTAACAGGCAATGAAACTTTAATCTTGCAGCCTTTAACTTCAGTTTAGGAACTTTGCATCTAATCTCAGCTATATACTCCAGTGCACATCAAATCTTTTAACCCTATGCCCTCGTAATGTCATAGACAGGGGGATTTGATAAAGCAGGCAGCTATACAAAGTCAGTCAAATTAAGAAACAGAACTAGAAGTAGAATTGATTACTGCAGCAGTGGGAGGGAGGTGGAGGAAATGAGAAACATAATGTGGAAACAGAAGGAAAAGCTCTACAGAAGTCTTAAAGACTGTGGTCTTTCAGATCTCGAGAAGATATTCAGGAAGGACATCATTCACCAGGAGAAATAACATGAAGGCAGAATGATAATCAAGAAGTCATTGAGAAGCACATATATTGGGGTGGTACAAAAAATGTATAATACTGTGGCTCCCATAGAATGCCATTCCACTAGAACTTTCATTCTCGTTATAAGGCAGAACAAAAATAGTACAGTCTTGTAACTATGGCTCTCGACTATAGTGTTATAAATGGTGAACACTAAATAAGGGTGTGCCTGTATGGCAGTGATTCAATATATAGGGTGTTTAAATGATTATCAGTTATAACCACCTGTAATTCTAGGGAAATTTAAATATTTGGCAAGTTTGTTCTACTTACTGGCCCATAGACCTTTTCATAGTTCCACACTTCTCCTTAATGTCTTCTGTTTTTTTTTTTAGAGCAATAATATCGACATCAGCTATTTTACACAACTCACTGTTTTAGAGACCAATTAATTATTTCACTGGAGCTTTTATTTACACCAGAACCCCACTACGCAAAAGGGATTATAGGCCATTACGAAATCCACAATTGGTTTTACCCACCATGACTAAAGCGTACTTGCAACAGGGAGATGCAGCTTGCATATACAATGGAATACATGTCACGGATGCATTTGCATACAAAAATGTATCAGTCATGTGGGTGACAGCCCTTTTACACATTGAGTGTGTGTTAAATATTACAGTTGCTAATTGCTTGTTCAAGCCCTTATAGAGTGAAACAAATAATCATGGGACAGTTTTGTGTTTATTCAGTGTGATTGACAGACTCCTATTTTTTCCAATCTTAGTACATGTTTACACACTGGGTACACAGTGTTCTTTACTTCCTTGTAATAGCCTACACTGGTTTAAAGAACTGTTGCAGGGAGGAAGCCCTACGTGTGTAAATAGTTTTTTTGTGTGATTGTGAATGTAAGTTTGACAGGGATGGGGTTAAATCCATCCCTGCCAACAACCACAGGTGGACTGTGGCAATTACCTAATTAGACAGTTGCTTTGTATAACTCTACCCTTTGCAGTATTAGTGGTAAGGTAGCACCATCCACACCCATACCATCCCTTTGAAATGCTTTTCCCCCTGGTATACCAAGGATCTTAAGTCTGGAACAGAAATGGAGTGCATCTGTGCTCTCGGTTGACTTTGATATCTGGAAGTCACATACAAAACCATACAAATTGGCCTTGACCGCTGCTTAATCGTCTTATGTTTCTAATATTATATTACTTGTAAAAATCGATCAGCTGCACTGTTTAATATTGTTGATAAACTCTTAAACCCTAAAACAATTACACTAGTGTGTGTGGAACGGATTTGTAAGAAATGTATTTAATTTTTCACTGATGAAATTGAAGTGATTAGGGCCCAGTTGCCCTCTGCTACATTGAAATTAGTCCAACTGCCAGTTTTAAGGAATGTACAGTGATAACGGAGGCAGAGCTTAAAGCTTTGATAATTAAACTTAATCTTAAAACCTGTAGTTTAGATCCTGGCTTATTAGGGAGTCTTTCTGTTTTGGGTCCAATTTAAACTTGTAACTCCTCTGTGACTCTGGAAGGGTTCCCCTTGATTTAAAATTGGCTGAAGTGAAAGTACTTCTGAAGAAACATAACTTGTCCCCACACGATCTTGGAAATAATAGGCCTATTTGTAATATCCCTTTTCTTGCTAAACTGATTGCCTTGAGGGTCTGTAAAGACCTCCTCCGGTTTGCTGATACTGGACAATTGTTTATTTTAGTGATGATTGATCTTTCTGCTGCTTTTGACACCATGGACCATGGATCTTATTGGAGAGATTACAGAATTATATTGGCATTACAAGCATTGCTTTCCTATTTAGTACATCAATGCCAATGTGTCTCTTTGGGTCAGTATTCCTCCAAGACAGGTGACATGACGTATGGAGCTCAATCCTTGGTCGCCTACTCTTCAGTGTCTATATGCTCCTCCTTGGATACATTTGTAACACATATAACCCTGGATTTCACCATTATGCAGATGATACTCAAATATATTTTTCTTTTCCTAAACCGGAAATGGCAGTTTCTGTACTATCTCAGTGCCTGAGTGAAATTCAATCATGGATCGCTGTAAATTGTGTAAAATTAAATCCCAAAAGGACAGAGTTGCTATTGGTGGGCTCCAGACACATTTTAGCTGAAACACTCCTCATTGAAATCTCCTTTGATGGCAATCTTTTGACTCCATCTAATACTGTGAAAAGCTTAGGAATTACTATGGATTCAGAACCGTGTTTGGATACTCACATTAGCTATGTTATAAAGGTCTCATTTTATCATTTGAGGAACATTGCCAAATTGATATCCATTCTATCTGATAAAAATGCAGAGATGTTGGTTCATGCTTTTGTTATTTCTCGGTTAGATTATTGTATGCTTTGTTTGCTGGCGTTCCTGATTGTAAATTATGTCGGCTCCAACTGGTTCAAAATGCTGCAGCCAGAGTGTTTATTCACACACATTACTCCGGTTCTTAAATCACTGCACTGGTATCCTGTTAAATTCAGGATTGAGTTTAAAATTCTGCTTCCTACTTCTAAGGCCCTTCATGGTTTTGGGCCTTTATATTTACAGGAACTATTGATACCGTATGCTGTGAGTTGCACCTTGAGATCAGTGAATGCTGAACTTTTGGTAGTTCCTAGAAGTAATCTAAAATCAGGAGAGTCCAGGACCTTTCGTTGTTCTGCTCCCTGCCTTTGAAACTCCATCCCCAGGTATACCAGGAATGCTGGCAAGGTCGAATAATTTAAATCAAATTAAAAAACACATTTGTTTACATTAGCTTATTTTTTATCTGGATTGATTGGCCAATGGCTTTTGGACATACAACTTCCTTCTATTCCAACGTTCCCCCCTTTCAAAGTAAAGACAACTCTGCCCCCTTCAAGAGGTTCTCTTTTCAGGGATTCTCAACAGGGTCACCTCAGTGCATTTGAGTCTCTCTTTACTGTCTCTTTAAATCCTCCTCCTACTGAGAGAAATGTGTGGCCCTGATAGATGGCACAGCAGAGTCATCTATAAAAGGGCAGCAAAGAAATCACATTCATTTGCATACAGTAATTATTCTCTGAATCAGGCCACCTTTATTGCTGCCAGAAAATATACTGTCAGCATCACCCTATAGATCACAGATGAAAACCAACCCTCTGAGGAAAGTAACTGTTTGGAGCACATAGGGAGTCTCCAGCAGCCACTTCCCCCACCACTAGCGTCGCTCCTCCACCCATCCTTTGTTTGTGACAAACATTGTTTGTCAGAAACATTATTTAAGACAGCAAAACATGAACCAAAAGAAAATACAGTACACACACACACACACACACATATATATATATATAACATCTTCTGCAGACTAATACAAATATTTCTATTACACATTCACATACAAACAAACTTTACCTGTGGTTTTATATATTTTTGATACCTCCATTGTGCATTAGTAAACATCTGCTTTAAAAGGGTTGTAACCAATACATACACTCCACCATTCACCTATACAAATGTGATTTTCAAGCTGAACACCCAATATGCACACCAGTGACTGTGAAGCACTGTGTGCTTGTATACTATAATACAGTTTTGTATTTGCTGACCAGCATCAGTGCAATCTAATTGGCTTGCTGAGTTGCTTTCTGTAGTTCAGTGGATAGGGAACTGATCTCTGATCCTTGATGTACCATGGTCTGACTCACTGAAATATTTTTATTTTTAAAATGCATCTTAATTAAAAATGATTACTCACAGAAAACAGCACTTATAGCCTTTCTTTCCCAATTGCATGAATTTGGAGACACATTTTTCTTCAAGAAATCTGTGTTGTATTATGTATATTGCACTCTGCTGTCATTTTTTATGCTTCCCAAATACAAGCAGAGTTTGGCTATTATGACCTGGAATACTCAAGGAGATATGCCATTTGCTAAAGACATGATCTATATCCACTGCACGTTGTTAAAACCTACATAGAAAGGATAATCTGCACAGCCACACATTGATTCATGTTATGTAAAACTTGATATATAGATCGACCTTGCGGTATGGAAACTTAGAAAGTGAACGTCTGCACTTGTTGGGGATGATTTGAGGAGTATTGCTGACAAAGATATGAACAAACCTGCCATCCATGTATGTCAAAGAGACACGGGTGTTCCTGCCACATCTCCATCATCCTTTCCTCAATTTCGAGGCTCCACACCTTGCGGGGCACAACCTTTCTCTTTGTCGCCATTGTTGCTAGCTTGTCCTATTGGCTATTGGCAGCATTCGTCAAGAAATCGGCCCGTAGCCCCTCACACATTTCACTAATTTCTTTGTCGGGGTTTTCTGACATGTTAGAGATTTGTCGGGATGTTGTAAGAGCGTCGGGAGATCGCAGAAGCCATTATCATTGTCCCCGACAACCTCATTTTGTCTCAGATCTTAAGAAATTAGTCACAGACTCCTCAGCTCGTTGGCGATCAGCAAAAATCGTGCAGTGTAAGCCCGGCATTACTCCCGTTCTCCACTCCTGAACACTCCAACCAACCATGTGGCATTGGGATTAACTGGCTATTAATTACCTAGTTTATCCCTCTGCCACATTTGGCACGGGCTTCTCATATGCGTGGTCAACAGCCAGTTTGTCAATAATCACTCACTGTTGACCACGCATTCTCACGATTTTATCTGGATGGGGCATTTTAACCTCATCCAGGCTGTAAACAATAATAACAAAACATTGTGTTTTTAACATACCAAACCATACAGTGAAACAATAATAACACAACACAAATACAAAATAACACAAATACACACAGGGGCAGGCTGTACCCTGTCACAGGTTAAACAAAACATTTAAACCTATTTACTTCCTCAGGCTTGCTATGCAGGCATTCAGGGGAATGCTGCTGTATCTCAACATATGTCTCTTAAAAGGAAATATTTACCTTATAAAACCATACTTACTTCAACAGATTCTAGGAAATGTATGCAACCGTATCAGTGAGGAAATTATCATATCATTTTATCAGCCTCAATTTGATTTGCCTTTAAAAAAAATGTTAAAACACAAAGGAGAGGATGTGTGCTTTAATAAGAAAGTTTCCAAGCTCAATTCTAGCAGATATAAACTGAAACTCAAGTCTGTAGCAAGAGATATATTGTTTCTTTAGAGGGGATGGAATCAGCTCACAGCTATGCTGTCTTTTATAGAAGCAAGCTGCCAATATTGGCTGACGAGATGAGCACTTATGAAACCACACCGATATGTGTTTGCATTCTTCTTTGGCAAAACATTTGTCAGAGAAGAAAGGCATTAAACCTGTCACCTCAGATAAAGATCAGATGTTTGATTTCAAACAGAAAAAAGCAAACACTTTACTGCTGGCTTCATTAACTCTTCCACCGCTGGCTCTGAGCTGTCAGACACATCACTTCTTGGCAGAGTGTGCATTCTGATTCTGGATGGCTGCTCTTCTATGTTACTAGGGTTGAAGCCAAAGGCTCTTCTTTAAACTGAGACAGAACATATAAACATACAATAAAACTCATTACCTACTGCTACATTGTGCAATGTATTTATCTTATTAGTTTTGTATTAAACTGAAACTGTTGCATAGTTACAGTTCTGTGGCAATAACCCCTACAAATTGATTCAAGCTGCTGAAGCAGCCCATTTTCTAATCCTCAAGTTTTCAGATGGAACTATGTTGATTCAAGTGAGTTCAAAGTTTACAATCACATGGTTTTTCAAGTCGAGAAAGCAAGGTAGTCTGTTAGATAAAGCAGAAGAAAAGTATTCAAATCACAATTTTAGAACAACTCAGAACTACAGTATTTAGAATGATTGCAAACATCATTCAAAGGGAGGGGTAAAAAATGTATATGGTATATTAAATACAAGTGGACACAAGACTGATGTTTGATTCAGTATGCTTTCCAAAGTAATGGAAACAAAAAGTGTTCTGTATGCTTTTTTTAAATGAAATGGAAACAAAAAGCTTTTGTTTTACATTGATAATGTTTCAAAGGGGCTTCAGTAACCAGCTAAATCTCCAGTGTTTGAACTTCTATGTTATTTACATCATTTCCAGTTACTAATTGGTGACATCAGGAAGCAACAGTAAGGTTAAAGAATGTACAGTCAACCCTGCTTCCTGTTAATACCAATCTCAAGTTATTATCTAACCGACCAGAATACAATGAAAGTCAATGGGGACAAGTCCCTGATAATATCACTTTGTTACACTATGTAACACTCTGGTTAATGTCACTCACATTTAACAGTCATGCAACTGATTTCCACCCACTTATTATCACTTCCAGAAATAACAGCATAATATTAGAAGATTTCCCTAAGTTGCTTCACCTTTTTTTATTAATATTGTAGATTTGATGAAAGAACACTAAAGAATACCTGATATTGTTTCTTGTTTCACAGCAAAAACAGGCATATTTGTTTTATCAACACTTCTGTGTTTTAAACTGTAGTTTCTGTCACCATTCATGTGAAATTCCTTAAAAGTGATATTAAAAGTGTTTGACAGTACATTGTTCCAATACGTTTTCATTCTTTTCACTTTGTTATTTTATATGAGTTCTTTATAATTCATAAAGTCTATAATACCAATATTTGTTATTATATTATAGATATGTTATATTATGTTTCTCTAAGCCTGCCAGGATGCTTTACAGGTACAGGGCAGCTATAAATTGTTTCCTCACTGCTGCACTGACCTTAGCTCTCTTTAATTGGTTCCTACAATGCGAAAGTATGCCCTGTAGCAATAGGGAAGGAATTTATGGCTGCCCTATACATATGAAGCTTCCGGGTATAGGTAAAAACAATCTCTATTTAGTTAACCCATATACCTTATTTTCCTTCCACAGATACATATGTGCATGTAAGCTATTCATCATTCACAAAAAAAAAGAAAAAAAGACAACACTGAATTATTTCAGAAAGGCAGAAAATGTGGATTTGGACTTTGGCTTATTAAAATCCTTACAAATGGAAAAAGCAATTACAACATTTCTTTCTTTACATAATTGTACTTATGCATGTTCAATTATTTTTTCACAATAGACATGGTTCAACTTATTTTACACTGTTAGGGATACAGTCAGGTTAAAATTCACTCATAGAATTCGTAATACAGAAAAAAAACAAAACAGGATGTTTTTATTTCAGCAGGTAAGTTGTTCTGGATTGATGGAGAAAGACAAGCAAAGGAACACTTTCCAAAGGATTGTGTTAAGCTATAGAATGTAGAAACCCTTTGCTGCCCAGTGTCCAATATATTTGACAGTCAGTACGTTTACATGACAAAGCGTTTTCCGAAAACTAATGTTTTCGGAAAACTGAATCAGAAAACTGATTTTCTTAAAACGTCACTTTTCTGTGTTTACATGATTAACGATAGAAAATCTAATTAGAATTCAACTGTATACACGGATTGAAGTTTTCGGAAAACGCAGGATATTTTCGCATGCAAAGTACTGTAGTACCCTAAGTACGATTTGAACAGACCGGACATTTTTTCTACGATAGAATGGAGACCAATCCAATAACAAGTGCTTTGTCGAAGTGTCAGGTCTTAAATTCAAAGATTACTACCTCATTTCAGATTCCCCACAATGTGCAGTCAGTCTTTCCAACAGCTCATATCATGTAATTTTAAAGCTGGAAAACATGTGCTGCTTCAATATGGGCTATTCAAAAAATACATAGGGCAAATATTACTTGATTCATAACTTATTATTATTATTATTATTAATTTATTTATTTCTTAACAGACACCCTTATCCAGGGCGACTTAGTCATAAACAAAAATACATTTCAAGAATCACAGTACAAGTATCAACACAATTAAGAGCAAGATAAAATACAATGACTTCGGTTCTAGCAAGTACAAGTATATGACAAAATACGATTCAACGGAACAAATGGATCCATGCAGACTGACTACATATTATTATTATTTTCTCTGTTTTCTAAAACCACGCGCAGGAATGGAGGTAAAAGTTTGCACATGTGCAGTACACTATCAGAATAAGTTTTCCGAAAAGTGAGTTTACATGATATACATTTGGTTCGTTTTCAGAATTGAATTGGAAATTCCTAGGTGCTGTTTTCCGAAAACTGACCTAAGGAATATTCCGATACATTTTCCGAAAACTGTGTTTACATGACTTTTGATATCGGAATTAGTTTTCGGAAAACTTTGCTCAGAATTCTTATGCTTATGTAAACGCACTGATTGAGAAAATAGGCATTAAATGGGTATGAAGACATACCCAGGGCAGTAAAGGATTTAAACTAGTTGTTGCATTTTTAAATATTTGTGAGACCATAGGCTAGATCAGCAAAAGTGTCATCATGTTAGTAAACAACAGCGCCATCTAGTGATCACCTACTTTGGATCAAGTTTCCTGTGTATTGCTGGAAATACAGAGTAGGTGCTCATTGGATGGCGCAGATGCTGACTAATAAATACACTTTGGATGATCCAGCCTAACATACGTCTGTGACTGGCAACTTGAACTGAAGAGCAGCTTCTCAACTCAGTCCAAAGCAACATATGACAGACTATATCAAAAAGTATCATAATATTTGAATATCTATTAGTACTGCTAACCAATGCTTTATTATCTGTTTTCTTACCTCTTATTTAAGAAATGTTTACACAAAAATATAACATCAGGAAAAATATTTCTGATAGCGTTTATACCAACTTCATGTGGACAATAGTTTTTAAATCATCATTTGGTTCAACACATATGACTTGCGTGAATTGTGGTAGGTCCAGCAGGTATCACTTTTAAATATTACAAAACAACTCCAATCCCCACATCTCTTCACTCTCAAGATGCAGCCTGGAATGTATAAACATCTGCTGCAAGACCTACCATCAGAGCATGTTATCAGCTCTAGAAGAAGAGAGGTTTTCAATTGACAAAGGTTCAGAAATCTACAAACGAAAATGAGCACTACGGTCCCAGATAGTCTGGAATAGTTCCGCACAAATCCATGTTTAAGAACAAATATGTTGTGCCCAGTTTTTCTTTTTCTTTTCTTTTTTTTTTTTTTTTCAAACCACTGGAATCTACTGTAAATTAAGTGGGACCTGAGATAGCTACATCAATTACATTTACATTTCCCATAACTATTATATGAGGTAAGAACATTTGTTCAAGTCTAAGCAAATTCCCTTTCATCAAAGTGGATCTTTCTTTGAAATTAAAGTAAATGAAGCTACCAACAATGTTAACCTCTTTACCAGAAATCATTTTTCCACATGCCTACGGAGTGTATACGATGCTGTCTGGTGATTAGCTCTGATAACACATGAACAGCTAAAAGTTATGATGGTTTGTTTCGTCATTATTTCATGGAGCCCTCAAAGGTAAAACCCTCCCTTCTCTATACAGCAGTGCCCCCTACCCCCAGTGATCACAACCAACACATAAATTGAATGTAAAAGTACAAAAGCATAGGCCTAGATAAAATGCCAATGAAGAATCTCAGTATCTGTTTTGGCATGTATCATTCAACTCTGTGTGTACTCTTCTGAAACAATTGCCCCCCCCCCCCCCCCTTTAATGCTATAAAAAAAGAAAGAAACATTTTTGTCAGTCATACATTGCGAGCTACCAAATGTAGATGCTGATGATAATGATAACTGTTAATCACTATGGGGGAGCTTTACAAGGGTGGCATTATTATTTCTTTTTTTATATATACAGTGCCTTGCGAAAGTATTCGGCCCCCTTGAACTTTGCGACCTTTTGCCACATTTCAGGCTTCAAACATAAAGATATGAAACTGTAATTTTTTGTGAAGAATCAACAACAAGTGGGACACAATCATGAAGTGGAACTAAATTTATTGGATATTTCAAACTTTTTTAACAAATAAAAAACTGAAAAATTGGGCGTGCAAAATTATTCAGCCCCTTTACTTTCAGTGCAGCAAACTCTCTCCAGAAGTTCAGTGAGGATCTCTGAATGATCCAATGTTGACCTAAATGACTAATGATGATAAATAGAATCCACCTGTGTGTAATCAAGTCTCCGTATAAATGCACCTGCACTGTGATAGTCTCAGAGGTCCGTTTAAAGCGCAGAGAGCATCATGAAGAACAAGGAACACACCAGGCAGGTCCGAGATACTGTTGTGGAGAAGTTTAAAGCCGGATTTGGATACAAAAAGATTTCCCAAGCTTTAAACATCCCAAGGAGCACTGTGCAAGCGATAATATTGAAATGGAAGGAGTATCAGACCACTGCAAATCTACCAAGACCTGGCCGTCCCTCTAAACTTTCAGCTCATACAAGGAGAAGACTGATCAGAGATGCAGCCAAGAGGCCCATGATCACTCTGGATGAACTGCAGAGATCTACAGCTGAGGTGGGAGACTCTGTCCATAGGACAACAATCAGTCGTATACTGCACAAATCTGGCCTTTATGGAAGAGTGGCAAGAAGAAAGCCATTTCTTAAAGATATCCATAAAAAGTGTCGTTTACAGTTTGCCACAAGCCACCTGGGAGACACACCAAACATGTGGAAGAAGGTGCTCTGGTCAGATGAAACCAAAATCGAACATTTTGGCAACAATGCAAAACGTTATGTTTGGCGTAAAAGCAACACAGCTCATCACCCTGAACACACCATCCCCACTGTCAAACATGGTGGTGGCAGCATCATGGTTTGGGCCTGCTTTTCTTCAGCAGGGACAGGGAAGATGGTTATAATTGATGGGAAGATGGATGGAGCCAAATACAGGACCATTCTGGAAGAAAACCTGATGGAGACTGCAAAAGACCTGAGACTGGGACGGAGATTTGTCTTCCAACAAGACAATGATCCAAAACATAAAGCAAAATCTACAATGGAATGGTTCACAAATAAACATATCCAGGTGTTAGAATGGCCAAGTCAAAGTCCAGACCTGAATCCAATCGAGAATCTGTGGAAAGAACTGAAAACTGCTGTTCACAAATGCTCTCCATCCAACCTCACTGAGCTCGAGCTGTTTTGCAAGGAGGAATGGGCAAAAATTTCAGTTTCTCGATGTGCAAAACTGATAGAGACATACCCCAAGCGACTTACAGCTGTAATCGCAGCAAAAGGTGGCGCTACAAAGTATTAACTTAAGGGGGCTGAATAATTTTGCACGCCCAATTTTTCAGTTTTTTATTTGTTAAAAAAGTTTGAAATATCCAATAAATTTCGTTCCACTTCATGATTGTGTCCCACTTGTTGTTGATTCTTCACAAAAAATTACAGTTTCATATCTTTATGTTTGAAGCCTGAAATGTGGCAAAAGGTCGCAAAGTTCAAGGGGGCCGAATACTTTCGCAAGGCACTGTATGTACCACAGAAAATTGTATTTATGTGCATTACACTTCGCCCTGGACTAAATCTGTAGCTATTAAAGTATATCCAATTGAACAATGACAATGTAGCTTGGATGTCTATGTCGTCCCCTTCTCATTCTTCAAACAAAGGGCTCAGCAGTGTAGTGAGAAAATGAAGCTGACAAATCGTTTTTGATTCAAAAACACTTTATATACAAGAAAGTTATACCTCCAATACAATCATATCAGCACAAGTTTCAAACTGATTTTGGACAAGGCCTCAGTACAGCTCAGTGCATATGTTTGTATCAGAAAGCACGGATATCCATGGAGTCAATTCAAAAGAGATGAAAAGACTGTCAAAACTTTACAATGTTTGATATTTATACCTTTGTAAACAATTGTTGACTCCCCTTCAACCCGACTGGTTTCTGTCCAATAATTGAGGTAGCCTCTCACTCATCATATACAGCGAGCCTACCACACACTTCCTCTGTGGGAAAGGGGGGCGTGCTCTCTGACCTTATGGTCCACCATGTGCTAGATTGAGCAGGGCACATCCATTTTGTCTTTTAATGTACCTTCCCCCCATCTGTGACTTTGAGTCTTGTTAGGCTATACAAAACTGCATGTAGCTGGTTTTGCCAATGGGAAATGAAAAGAACTCGAAACTTACACAATACTGTATAGAAACTTAATATAAAAGCATATTAAAGCAACAGAAGTAGTAACCACATTAAAATGACTATAAACAACACATCCACACACAATTTAAACAATGATTAAAAACTATTTAACTATAAAAGACACACATGCATATCATGCAAAACCTATAATTAATAACAATTAATATATCATGCAGAAAGCCATTACTACAGTAGCATGTATCATAAGTTTTACTGTACTCTTTTTCCCCTTAATTCTCTGTTAGATTTGCTTCAAATTTTGCACATGGCCACCTGACCAAAGCCTCTAGAAAAACCACTAGCTAGAAGCTTTTTTTGTCAACAAAATATGACAATGGGTACTGCTAGGTAATTGATGGCCAGTTAATCCCTCAACCACGATATAAAACCACCAGCTTTTGCTGACCAGGGTGGGGTTGTTCAGAGGTGGAACTTAAACATAAGATCTAGAAAATATAAATAACAATTGCTACTCGTGTTGGCTTTACACCAGCGCGATACTTGTTTGATTCAGTATTCTGTGTGTGTCTGTTTATTTTGTCCACCATTTTGTTTTGTGTGCAGTGTTTTGTTTTTGTTTAAACGTTTTATTTATTAAATACGCACTCAGCGCTTCAACCCACAATACTTATCTGTCTCTTCCTGGTCTGTGATGTCACCACCAAGCCGTCCTGGCCACAACATCTCATAAAACCCAGTCACACAGCATCTTCTAAGCATGTGCTCCACCTACAATGGTCATGTTAAAACCTTAGCTGCCTCCAGCATGAAACAGACCTGCCCCAAAGTGACCTTAGTGTTAAACTGCAACATGTGTTCCAAAAAAAAGTAACTCAGACTTTATTAGGAGCAGCGTGGCAATTTGGGATCTGCTCTCTCTGCAGGGTACCTGGCCCAGAAATAAGGCTTTTTTGAATCCTGGGGTGGGGGGGGGGGAGAAGTCTGATATGACTTAAGTGAACAATAATGGCAGGTTTTTCATGTTTTGAATGGAAGAGATACAGAGAGATTCACACTTGCTTTTACTTGTCAATTATCCTTTCTGTTGAGTGAATTCGATTGTAAACTAGATGTCTCTGAAGGGATGGGTGAGACTTTCAGAGATTCCCCTTGGGGTCTAAAAAGTGCATACAAAGACAAGTTAAAAGCGACAAGATTCTTATGCTTTACTAAACTATTTAATAAAATACACAGGAGACAAA
Organism: Acipenser ruthenus; assembly: GCF_902713425.1. Taxonomy (NCBI): domain Eukaryota; kingdom Metazoa; phylum Chordata; class Actinopteri; order Acipenseriformes; family Acipenseridae; genus Acipenser; species Acipenser ruthenus. Next base: position 25,638,791 of record NC_081191.1, read on the forward strand.
TTCCTTACAGTGTGATTAGCTTTTATCCATATTGTGTCATTAATTCTACTCAAGTCATGAGAATGTCAAAAACAGAGGATTTGCCTGGTATTCCTGGAGGACAAAGGTTTCCCACAAGCCTTGTATGTCACTTAGTTTACCTGAGTGACAATGACCTCCAAAACTCACATAGAAATTATTATTATTCACACTGTATATTCTGGTACTGAGACATCTCAGAGAAAGCTCAGAATTTCTTACAGATCACACAAAATTACACGACATCCATTCAAATTCTGAGATTGCTTTACCATAATAGTCATAATATTAATAATTTTAACTAACATTTGACAAATGCCATTTAGACATTTCATCAAAACCAAAAGGAAATATTCTGAATCACCTATTGCAAAATGCAAATACAAACTGTAATACAGTCAGCACTCGGATATCCGTTACCCAGATACACGTCAGTCACATTTTACTGCCCTTGTATTAAGAATAAACTCAATCCACATTATACATATACTGTATGTAACAAATAAATGCACTTACCCATCACACACAATTTCCGACTCTATTACCAGTTTTCTGATACAAGGCCCATCTATTCAATGTTACAATTTATTTGAACATCCGTCACAGCCCATGTTTTTTTTTTTCTCCTCATGCCAAATGTCTGTGCAGTTGCACAGCGCTTCCTTCAGTTTCACCTGACGAAAAATGCAGCCAAAACAAAGTGACAAGACAAACTACGGTAATGTAACAGTTATTCATTAAACAGGTTTAGATACTGTGATGTATTTTTTTTTTTTTATCTGTGATCTTTACTTGTTTTTGTGCATTTTTATTTGCAAGTGAACGGTGTTGTTTTTTTTTGTAATCTTTTGCTAACTTGCATTACCTTTGACGTTGTACGCAGTTCATGCATGGGTAACATGTTGATTTCATTTTGCTGTTGGGTCATTAACAGGGAATTTTACATACTGCTACAATACGTAACTGTCACAAGGTAGGCTTGAGGTGCATGTGTGGTGACGTCACAGGCCAGGAAGCAATGTTCAGGAAACAGGTATAGGGCTGAAACTGCATGGCAGTGCAGTATATTTATTTAACAACGAAAAATGAACACAAACAAAATACTTTTAAACACAGAAAACAAACAACAAATGGGCCAAAGTAAAACAGAACAAAACACAAATCTTTAAACTAGAACGAGTACCTACAAGGTTTCACAGTTGCTAGCAATCGTTTGTCTTTCTCATACTCACAGTATTGTTTTACATTCCTCTTAGCTCTCTTCTCAGACAAAGGATCTCTCCTGACTTTCATAGTTTGTGGCTGGAGCCCAACTAATCAATAATTAACAATTACTCAATTAAGGCTCCAGCCACATTCTCACATGTATTTTGGCAGTGAGGAATTTAACCCCCTCCCTGCCGATCCAAAACACACAAATGCAAAATCATATTAATAATAAAAGGAACAAATACATATATACATAAAAACTGTAATAGATCATAACAGCACAAAAATAATATATAAATTAATAAGGGAAGGGCACCCCGTCACAGTAACTGATTTAAAAGTATGTACTGTATTACAGTCCACATTGTACTGTATTACAGCCCACGTGTCGTCTCTTTTGGCAAGTGATATTTTCAGAATCATATCGTTCTGGATTAAAATACTTCTTCTGTTGAAAATACAGTACTGTACCAACAAAATCAATAAAGTACATCTAAATGGAAGCCTACTTATTTAAAAACACAGTCCTTTCATATAAGTATTTTTTATATTGTATCGTTTTTCTGTTTGCAATTTAATCATATATATATATTTTTTTTTTCTTTTAAATTCAGTCGTCGCCAATTATTTTTACCCCGGTTTTCACCCCAATTTAGCATGCCCAATTATTATCTGTATCCCCGGCTCACCGCTCGCAAACCCCCCGCCGACTCAGGAAACGGAGGCTGAAACACGCGTCCTCCGAAACGTGCTCCTTCCAAGCCGTCATTTTTCGCACTGCAGATCCACAGCAATGCTACCAGACCTATAGTGCCGGAGGACAACACAGATCTGGCGGCTCCGCTGCAGAGCCACAGGCGCCCTATCGGCCACAGGGGTCGCTGATGCGCGGTGAGCCGTGGATTCCCCTGCCGACCTAAGCCCTCCCTACCCGGGCAGCGCTCAGCCAATTGTGCGCCGCCCCCTAGGAACTCTCGGTCACGGTCAGCTGTGACATAGCCTGGATTCGAACCAGCGATCTCCAGGCTATAGGGCACATCCTGCGAGGAGCGCCTTTACTGGATGCGCCACTCGGGAGCCCGCAATTTAATCATATTATTTATACATCACCACGGGTAATTTGTTTCAGACTTTTAAATATAGCCCTAGGGTAATTGGGGAAAAGACTTCAAATAAAACCAGGTGTGACAGGATACCGAGTGCTGACATCAGGCCTGAATGCAGGCAGGAAACACAAAGGTAGGACTGCAGGGCAAAAGACGCGCCGTGCGCCGTTTATTTAAATAACAAACACTGAAATAAAAGGTTTTAACAAAACAAATACTGCTCACAGAGCAAAATAAAGGTTTTAAATAAAACTAAATAACAAAACACAAAATACTATCATCAGGCTGGGCAGTAGCCTTCGCTGATCGCACTTCTTTTTTTTTTTTATATTACACACTGTTCTCACCGCTTAATAATAATAATAATAATAATAATAATAATAATAATAATAATAATAATAATACAACAAAACAAATACAAAATAATAAATTGCACAGGGGCGGAGGGGTACCCCATTCTATAAATAAACAATACATTTATGGCAGGGCTTTGCCCCGCCCCCTTTTCATGTGCAGGGCTCCTCGCCCTGCCACACCATGTATCAAGTTAAGTTGTCTCTTGCCATTCTTATTCTTATCCTTATTAATATTAACTACTGGATATAACACCTTAATATTGTTAAATAAAAGTGTACATAAACATATATATATATATATATATATATATATATATATATATATATATATATATATATAATTTGTAGACTGCATGTGTTTATAAACTGTTGATTTTCAGAAGGTAGTGTGACCTCTGATGATTGTGGTTTCTTATGTGAATGCTCCGTTTTAGTAAGGGAGCATGAGGTACATTCACACTATAGCAGTTCAATACGGTCTTAAATGTTTCTCACTACAGTTAAATGTCTCTGTATTAGCTGTGCACTGGCATGAAGTATGGTATCGGCAATTCACTCAGCCAAATTGCAGCCTAGATGCCTGCCCTAAGCCAGCATATCTTTTCTACAGTATCTAAATATGGCTTACGTGCCAGAATGCATTTTTAAGGCACTGTCTACACCAAGTTTTGGTCTCAATCCTTCTAATTCCAGAGCCAAGTCATTTGCACACACCTTGTAATTACCCAGCGCAATTATAGAAGAAATAGTTTTCCTTTTTGATTTATTTTATTACTTTTGTACACAGCACACAGTGCCATATTGTGGCAGATTTGCACTATGTAAACATACACTGTGAAATGTGTTAGTTTGTTGTGAATTGAATGTGTATTCAAGTTTTGTATACTTTTAATTCCTAAGTAGCTCTTTTGCTGTTTTAAGATTCAATGTGTCATTGAGCTGCCCAATGTAGTCACTCTGCCCCTGTCAGCTACCTTGATGCTTACATTTTTGCATAAGGCAATACAAATCTCAAATTCAGGCCCAGGCTCAACCCAAATTAATACCAATTATGTGTGTGTTTAGAGTGTTTATCTGTATGCTGAATATCTGCTTGCATTATTTAAAAGTCTACAATATTATCTTACAGAAAGCAAACACCTGAAGGCAAATTAATCTAAAACAAACTTGAATGCTATAATAGAAATTGTTACTTGATACCTACATTTCAAAGGTGATGTGATATTTAGGAATGGCTGAAGTCACAAAAATAATCACTGTACTACTTCTTCTTCTAAAAAGAACTCCCTTCCCCAAAAACTGCAGTTAAATTGTTTCAGGTTATTGCTTTGCTTTTACACCGCTGTGTAGTAAATTGTTAATAAAAGTTGCTGTACATCATAAAGATTACAATCCTTAATTATTGTTGAGGGGCAGGTTTATGAAATGAATGGAAAGAATTTAATTTGGGGGCTGTTACAAAGCCATTAAAAATAAGAAATGTTATTAGAAAGAGAGGGACTGTGCATCGGTAATGCAATATTAGTCTTTAACGTTTATGAAATCTGATTGCTGTCATTACAGACAAATAAGTAAGTGGTTATACTGTAATGTTTTTTGTATTTATTTATTTATTTTGTTTTTGCAAATGCTTATAATTACAAGCACCATTAGGTTTATATTTATTTTTTCTAACTTTTGTACCTCTTAATATACTATTCTGTTAGTGGACACAGATCTGTGATTGTATTTTTGACAGCTCATTACAGTACCATCTGTGTTATATATATTAACAGTTTTTAAATCACTGAAATGCTGGCACATATGTTACATTCACATGTATTTTAATATTATCATGTAAGGTATAAAAGTGTTTCATTTTTCTGTTAGCTAAATATTTTTTAATTGGCTAAGACCAGCCAATGTTGGTGGAGGTCCTTAGTCAAGATGCCTAATGTCATAGTGGTCTTTGAGCCGAGAAAGTTTGGGAACCTCTGGCCCATGCCATATTTAATGCCCACCTCTGGAGGTGGTTTAAAGCTGGCGCATAGAGAGACAAATACAGAGACAATTGGCTACAGTGAGAAATATATAGCACTGTACATTGCTTTCATCGCAAACAACTTGTTGAAAGAATGAAAGACAGTGTCTTAATAGAAGAAAGCCTCATGATCTGCCACTTTGGAAAGTTCCCTTTACTTTTGCTAAGACTACACTGTTTGCATACTAGTATAAAGAGACTATTATGAGTATTATGTTGATTTAGCCTACATTACTGTATGTCTCTGGTAACTAGAACTGAACAGCATCTCCTGAACGGAGCAGTCAAAGCTTAACACAGGTCTAAAAAAAACCCATAAAAAACACACTATTTGAGTGATTGCAATAAGAACCACTAAGAATGATTGCAAACATCATACAAATGTAAGGAATCAGTACAAAAAAAAAAACTAAGCGTCATTTGAAGCTACTTAGATTTTAACTTATGACAGTTTTACCAAAACATGTATTATTTTGTGTCCCTTATAGTTGGACTAAAGATTTTACACAGGATGACAATTTACAACCTGCAGTATAACGTAATAGGGCATTAGCTAGATAAGAAGCACTGTACATATATAGTAAAAAGTACAAAACACATGCAAATCAAATCAATGTGGTCTTGCTTTTATCTAGTTTTTACTAGATTGTACAATAATTTTAACTAACTTAGGATTTTAGCAGAACACATTTGTTCTAACCAACGAATCATTTAAAAGACAGTTCTCATATCAGCTCATAAACAGCAGTCCATATCAAAATGCCATTACGGTGGTCAAAACAGGTCGTTACCTTTACAATTTATTCTTAGAAATATACATTGTATAAAGGATGTTTGTTAATACCATTGCTCACTGTCTTCCTTCCTTGTGTACCAGGTGGTTCAGAACATTTAAAGGGCTCTAGCTAAAGGGCGCCACAGACATAAGCCTTGCAGTGCATTATGGGGTGCTAATAATCCGTATGACAGTAGCATTCAGAGGATTTAGTATGACCTGACTCTCTTCAGCTATCAGATCGGCCTCAAAATAAGCACATAAATAAATAAAGATTTAAAATCACATCAAAATTGATTTTTGGATGATGCACATTGTTTAGATAAAGCGTCATAAGCCCTAATGATCTAATCATTCTCGTGGATGTGAATTATTTGATACCCCCAGAACACGGCAGCTTTTAAAAGGAAGGCTGCAGTTTTACTGCTAAGTGGGCTTCAGCACAGTAAAGTGCTCGAGGGCCATGGTTAACAGGGTCATTTAGAGAAGATGGGAGATCAATACAGACAGGCAGAGAAGAGGTGCAGCTTTGTCACCGTGATGTGTAGTTAGTGCGTGATCGTTCAGTGGTATTAAGGATTGTGTGGAGAGAGGCTGTGCAGTTCCATTTCTTTAAATCTTATACTCCTTCTACCAATATTAACACGTTCCACTTACCAGCACCATACTGATAGATTTTGATAATCTATCTACCTATCGGCAATTTGGAGAGCTTATTTTCTCAGTCTTATTTAAGTTCAGCCTTTAAAGCGCAACACCTACATGTTTTAATATTTTAAATTCCCTGCCTGTATTACCTAGGTAGTGCATACGTTTAAGGCACTTGAGTAGTGGACTGACATATATAATTCAGGCTCAAGCCCCAGCTTGTGCTCTCTGTCGGAAGGCTGCTACAGTAGATCTAGTTTGGTCAAAAACTGAGAGCACAGGAACCCATATAACTTTGGATTCAAGTACTTTACCTAGAAACCACCCATTTTAACATTATGTGCAATATTTCTACACTTGTTGCCAATTGAACTTTAAGCTGCATCACTATAAATCCCCTTTCAATCTGGCGTGCTCTACCCAGGTCGCGACCCGTTGTCATGCTACGTGATTTCACACTGCTTTTTGAAGAAAAGCAGTGGGTGACAGAAGCAAGTACACAATGCGCGTACGCAATGCCCCGGAAGCAGCTTGTTACGGATGCTTCCATCCAACTCTGGATTGAATCGTCGGCCCAAATGTTGACTAGAGAAAATGTTTCTTCATTCTTGCTGTAAACTGGCTCTTGGTATGTCTCAATCAACAGAAATATGACTAAACAGAAGAAACAGAAATGTTCCTTGTGGAAGTGAAACCTTCACACAGGCGTAGCTGTTTGTTACTTTGTCCGCTTACAAACGTCCATCATGACTTTTGTCTCACTTGCATGTCGACCCACATCCTGAGGTGGGTCGCTGCCGACCTGGGTTGGTTTCATACTACGCAGAATTGTGACCCGAGTATGTGGTTTCACACTACGTGGGATTGTGACCCGGGTACGTGGTTTCACACTATGCGGGACTGTGACCCCTGGTAGGAGTGCCAATATGAAAGGGGCATAAGTCACACACGTGTGGCGGTGTCCTTAAAAAAGCATTTTAAGATATTAGTCTGTTCCAGTAGTTTCATTTCTCATATTTATTGTTTTTGTTTACATCTATGTCTTGTTCACTATTTTCAAGGGCCCTGACCTTTTCCCGTCCTTCGGATGAGACTTACATATGAAAACCGAGGTCCTATTCTAAGTGACTATTGTAAGCAGTAGCAGTTGTGATGCATAGTTCACTCCCCAAGTCTCTAAGTCGCTTTGAATAAAAGCATCTGCTAAATGACTAAATAATAATAGTAATAATACTACGACTAATAATAATAATAAATCAAATAAAAACTTGTGCACAAAGTGCAATGTCAGTTAATTATTTAAGGCAGCACTGCTAGTTCAAGTTACTGATATACAGCCGGGAAGTAGTAGTATATGACACCACCATGCCCACCTTCAAATTGCTTGGATTTCTTCCTTAGGCATTTCTGTTGTTTTTCTGAATCTCAAATTGAAATATGTGTAACCTCAATCTGACTGAGACAAATGTGTTGATTCATTGATTAGCATATGCCTTTCTTTTTTGTTACTCATATTATTAAATTAGTGATGTCACAGTATCATGACGGCACAGTTGATACTACCCTGTAAAGGCCTCATCTCTGGGATTTGTTTTGAGTTCAGCCATTTGACTAAGCACATTTGCCTTGTAGTGGTCTCAGCAAGGCCCAAAGGATGAAAATTGCTTGAATAAATGTTTGTTATGCAAAAAATAAATTTTAAAGCAATCCACTTTCACAAAACTTATTTTGCTAAACAAATTAATTTATCAAAATAATTTGCAGGAAACTATGAGTTTACAGAACATTTACATTTCAACTGTACAAAGATTGCTGTCCTTTAATAGTGCACAGAATACTACCTATTATAAAAGAAATAGATTTTGCCTGGAGATCTACCTAGGAGGACGATTGTCGCTCTGTGATGGCTCACTTTTATCAAACCTGCCCCAAGGGCAAAACTGTCTTAGAGACAAACTTATTTTTACAAAGCTGCAAGCTGGGCAACAAAATTAATTTACAAAAAAATGGTATGTGCGTCCACAGGTGTAACAGCATGGTTGCCTTGCTGTACATGCTCCCACTTGGATCTGCACATGGTTATATGCTCCAGTTATTTTAATAACTGTATTTCCTTGGCAATTGAGGTTTTCAATGTGACGTCATTACAGCATGTTGCAGCTATACTGGTAGTCAAAAACATTGGCGGGCAAAGATAAAGATAAGTACGGTCATTAAACGGTCGTTAAACTTTCGATTTTAAAATGCCAGATGCGTGTTGTGCTGTTGGGTGCACCAACAGAAGAGGAGCACTTCATAAAATGTTAGTAATAGCGATATATCGGTAGTTCTGGTCTTATGTTATTATTATTATTATTATTATTATTATTATTATTATTATTATTATTATTATTATTATTATTAAGCGGTGAGAACGGTGTGTAATATAAAAAAAAAGAAGTGCGATCAGCGAAGGCTACTGCCCAGCCTGATGATAGTATTTTGTGTTTTGTTATTTAGTTTTATTTAAAACCTTTATTTTGCTCTGTGAGCAGTATTTGTTTTGTTAAAACCTTTTATTTTTGTGTTTGTTATTTAAATAAACGGCGCACGGCGCGTCTTTTGCTGTGACAGGGTACACCCCGCCCCTGTGCATATTATGTTTTGTATTTGTTTTATTATTATTTAAAAACGTATTGTTTAAATTCGTATACACTATGATGTTTTGTTGTTATTGTTTTTGCAGCATGGACGGGGTTAAACTTTCCCATCCATGCTAACCCCGTGCAGAATGTGACCGTCGCCAGATTGATTGATTCATTTAATTTGGAGATGGTCATATATATATATATATATATATATATATATATATATATATATATATATATATATATATAAACCCACAGCTTTGGCAGATGTGTATGTTCACGATACTTGTTTGGTTTCGGTTCTGTGTTCTGTTTTGTCTGTTGTGTTCTGTGTGTTCTGTTTTGTCTGTTTCTTTTGGCCATCGAGCTGTTTTGTGAAGTGAAGTGTTTTATTCAACCTTTTATTTTGTTCCTTTATTAAACGCGCAAGCAGCGTTTTCATTACCCCAGCACTGCTGTCTGTGTCCACTGTCTTCTGGATCTGACATCACCACCAGCCATCCATGTCACACACGCTTAATTGTATAACTGATTTTTCAGAAATATTTATACACTTAAACAGAGATTACACTTAATGGGTTGGTGATTCCCAGTCCTTACCCAAAATATGATTTTACCGTTAACAGACTGGATTATGCTACCATTTATTATTTTACTGAACTTTAATATGAAATCATGGAACCATCAGTTTATAAAAAATGTAAATGCACAATAATGAAAACTGCATTCATCTACATGTAATTTAGGCTACTTGGAAACTGAACAGAAATCGTTATGCACATACCTTAAAATATTGTTAATGCTGTGCTTATTTTTGCACAGCACAGTCCTTTAGTACAGAGATCTTAGCTTAAACGTTTAGCTGTCACTCGCTGCAGTTGATTTTACAGGAACAAAAAATCTACAGATTCCACTTACTGATGCTTTGTAGAACAAAGGTTTTAAAAATTAAATTAAAAATTAAATCCCCTATACTAAAAAATTCATATACATTGTTTTAATTCCGAGTCTATTTAATGAAAGATGTTAAACATTTACATACAAACATTTTAAACAAATAATTGAAACATGTAAGTAAAGTTTTCTTAAAAAGAAAAAAATAAACTAGTTTACGCTGTCTTTCAGGTTAGTAGAAAGCACTGGGGGTGCACAGTAGTTCCAAGTATCTGGCACATCATTATATCTATCTAATTCCTGTGGCTAGAGGTGAGAAGTGTGCTCTATGGTTGCAAATACATTACATTTTGGTGTAGAAGATACCGTTTTTGCATTAGCCGCCATGGCGGTTTTGACCGCCAGTATGGTGGCATAGCCTGCTGGGGTAACGTGACTGCAAGCCTCAATAGAAGTGCATTACATTTACCACCCCAAGATGTTTCCTTGTAACCCATAAAACCTTTCTTTGCTACACTGATATTTCAAATTCATGCATAGCAAGTTCTGACAGACATTGTTTATTGTCATCTCTCTTAATGAGACACACCTAACCAAAATGGAACTGCATATATGTATTCCTGTCTATCAATCTATAAATCGAATAGAGTATTTGTATTTTATACCCTTTTCAGAAAACTCCAAAATACAGCTCTCTTTTGCATATGAGTCATGTCAGAATTGTGTTGACGTAGAAATGCAAGTCATGATGGAGTTGTCAGTCAAACATTTATTATGTTCTACCCAACTGTTTTCAATGGCAGGCATCCCACAGGTGTGCCATATGTGTAACTGTGGAAATATCAACATTAATTAAGTGTCAAGCAGCTAAAATTCATTGCAATATGTATAATGTTTTCAGGTGTCAATAAACAGAAGCAAATTACAATGTCTGCAAAAGTTGAGATACAAGTTCCAGGAAATACCATGTTACTTTTCTCCAGTTTGGTGTGGGGTAAAGGGATTTTTGGGCATTACCATTCAAAGACCCCTTTGGCCCAATTTCCCAGTTCAGTCTAAGAAATAAATTATGGGGCATAATACAAATATTATGTTCTTGCTGTCTTGGATTTGCTTCAATGTACAACACTACACTTTTGGGGATTTTTTCCCGTCAAGCATGATTTTATTTGATAATTTTCCATACAGTGTAAAAAATACTATACTATAAACAAATTGCATTATGTGTATACAGTCAGGCATTTAATAGCTACTGCTATTGCGTTTTTAATTGAGTAATAAATAATTGCATTTTTAATTGAGTAATAAATAGATAACTGTTAAGAAAAATGATGTTATTGGCCACCACATCAACCTTGGAAATAAATAGTTTAATTGACATGTTGTTTTAAAGTTATTGCCACATTTATGAATATGCTTTGGACCGCATGACACTGTAGTCAACACCAAATTTCACAGGTATAGCCGGTGTCTACAAAATAATTACTTATAACTATTTAGATTATGTAGACAACATTTGAGAAGGCTGGTGATTATAAAGTGCAGACCATTCTGCTTCCTGTACATAAAGTGGTCTTTAGTGCAACGGAAAAAGGTCAGCCTCCTATCAAAGCCCTTTCATTTGCAGGGCCCTGTAGCAACATTTTATGAATTTAAATTAATTTGCTACAAAACAAATGCAAATTAGGTGAACAAGAGCATGTCTTTTATTGTCTATACCAGGGCCACCAGCAATACATGGAGTTGATCAGGCATTTAATACTGCTACCCATTTTAACTTATATTAAGAAATTACATACATGTAGAGATATTTATGTCAGTCGATATGACCTGGGTCAACCATTAAATTAAATTCAACAAGGTGCAGCTACAAAACCGCTCAATAACGAAGTTGCCTGTGTGGTATAGGGTGTTCATTCTGTTTGAAAAGACATGGACCAGCACCAGTAGAGCACATTTGTCATGAATAAATATAACAATGCAGCATTCATGTATATTGATGATTGGTCAAAGTCATTACCAGCAGAAACATAAGGGTCATTCATCACAGAATTTACTGCACCCTTCACTGTTGGCACAGAAAAGCAGTTGTTCAAGTATACTCCCGGTTTCAAATCCAAATCCAGGAATACCTATGTATTATAAAATGGAGAAACATGTTTTCTCACTCCAGAGAAATGGATACTAGATCTGGAGGTCTAAATATCGGCACAAGTAGAAGTGGACGGACCTAGGTTGAAAGCCAAGATCTGTGCTAGATATGTGCTATGAGGACTGATATAAACCATGCACAGACACTTGCAGCCATGTACTGCCAAAATTTAGTCCTCTGTCATTTTTATTGAACAGGGCCAGTGCTCAGTTAGCATTTGAGATAGCGCCCCCTTCAAGTTAAAAATAATTACTGTATTCTGTATTTTATGGTTAAACTCTCTAACTCTAACTATGGTTAGTTACTGGTAAATCTTGGGGGATAGCTTTAGCTTTAGACCGCTGTATACAATTTTCAAATCAAAGTTTGGGATCAGACCAGAGAACCTTTTTCCACATGTTTGCTGTGTCTCCCACATGCCTTTTGGCAAAATCCAAACGGGATTTGATATGGGTTTTTTCAGCAATGGCTTTCTTCTCGCCACTCTTCCATAAAGCCCAGCTTATTATAGCACATTATAGTTGTCCCATGGACGTTCTCCCATCTCAGCTGTGGATCTCTCCAGCTCCTTCAGAGTTACCATTGGTCTCTTGGTTGCTTCTCTGACTAATGCCCTCCTTATCTGGTCACTGAGTTTTGGTGGACGGCCTTCTCTAGGCAGAGTCGCGGTTGTGCCATATTCTTTCCATTTTTTAATAATGGATTTAACGGTGCTCCGGGGGATGTTCAAAGTTTGGGATATTTTTTTTATAACCCAACCCTGACTGGTGCTTCTCCAGAACTTTATCCCGGACTTGTTTTGATCGCTCCTTGGTCTTCATGATGCTGTTTGTTTAGATATGCTCTCTAACAAACTCTGGGGCCTTACAGAAACAGGTGTATTTAATCTGAGATCAAGTGACACTTTAATTGCACACAGGTGGACTCCATTCAACTAATTATGTGACTTCTAAAGGCAATTGGTTGCACCAGAGCTTATTTAGGAGTGTCATAGCAAAGGAGGTGAATACTTATGCAATCAAGACTTTTCAGTTTTTTATTTGTAAATAATTTTGAAAAATATGTAGATTTTTTCCCCCACTTCGACATTATGGACTATTTTGTGTAGATCAGTGACAAAAAAATCCTAATTAAATCCATTTTAATTCCAGGTTGTAACACTACAAAATGTGGAAAAGTCCAAGCGGGGTGAATACTTATGCATGGCACTGTATTGAAAATACAGTACAGTAAATACTTAATGTGGGACTTACACCTCTTAGTGTGCTCTTTCACAACCAACACGCTACAATATAAAACTTTTAAACTTATATGAACACCTTTTAGTTCGTACATGTTTTTGTTCTTCTAGGTATACAAAATTAAATGCACTTTGAATCAAAACTTATTTAGCTGAACATATACATCTTGGTCAAGTGGTTAAACTGCTACAGGCTTTCTTAAGGAACTTTATTAAATGACTAAAGTCTACCAATATGATGTGTTGTAGTGTTGTATGTGTATGAAGTTGTGATGACTTTCTGCCACTGCCAGTTTATGATGTATTTTGAATAAATATTTTAAACACATACAGATGGTGTCATATCAAAGTTCTGTTTTAATGACTCCCACAAGTGTCTCAAATACTAACACTGTAGAACATAACCAAGAAATATGCTATGGGGCCATGGGCATAGTTTGACTTTTACATTTGGCAGGGCTGAAGCATAAGTAAGCAATAAAGCATGACAGGGTGTGTGATATACTCTAATATTACCACACCCCGGGTGCGTTGCAATCACGAGGCAAAGCCGAGTGGCTTTAACCGCCCGGGGCGTGGTGATATAGATTATATCACACACCCTGAAGTGTCTTATTGTGCTTATAAAATGGATTAACTAACTAAATTGAAAATGTGTGTGTCTCAATAAACAGTAATATGGTTAAACAGAATAAACAGAAATGTTCCTTGCGGAAGCGAAACCTTCAGGCGTGGTTGTTTGTTATTGCATCGGCTCACGCCGTCAAGCATTTTGTCTCACTCAACCCGGGTCAAAGTGTGTAGACCCACATCCTGAGGTGGGTCGCTTGTGACCTGGGTATGTGGTTTCACACTACGTAGGATTGTGACATGGGTATGTGGTTTCACACTACGCAGGATTGTGACCTGGGTATGTGGTTTCACAGTACGTGGGATTGTGACCCGGGTATGTGGTTTCACACTACGCGGGATTGTGACCCGGGTATGTGGTTTCACACTACGCGGGATTGTGACCCGGGTATGTGGTTTCACACTACGTGGGACTGTGACCTGGGTAGGAGTACCAGTGTGAAAGGGGCTTTAGTCACCTTTGAAGCCTCCCAATTTAAAACTTATTACCCAAGCATCAATCCCAACTTTAACCTAATCAATATTAACAGTTGTTAATGTGAAATAGAAAGATAATTATATTATATTTCATTGTTAATTATTGGCCATTTAGTGCAATATTTGGGTTTGAACAATATACTTGCATATGCACTAACTAAAGAACAGCACTGTATGTTACACAAGTCTAGATAAAGCAGACCTTCTTTAGTTTTGGTGTCTAAGCATATTTTAACAGATTTAAATTGTAATCTGGCCAGTTTGTAGTATCTGGTTGCCAATCATATTTTTCCTAATTCCCTATATCTCCATCTATCTAGGCTTGAAGTTTTGTTGTCTTCAGCCTATTTTTTTTAACAACAGTAATGAAGGCCAATTCCCGGTTGCCATGGCAACAGTGCGATGATGCCCAATACTCTCAACCCTCATGAAAGGATTCACTGCTGTAACGTTACTTCTCTGATATGAGGTTACTACACCTGGTTGCCAATACCATTATGTTGTTGGTTTTACCACTGCCTGATTTAAAGCTGCATAAAGCTCAGACTCCAAGGATTGTCAACTATTCAAATCAACTATAGTACTTTATAAATTAGAAAATGTTCAGCTCTCATAAACACTTTTAATATGATGGAGGTGTATATTGATTAATTGAATCATTTCTGAAATCTCCATATGTGCTTAAACCAAGATACCAGATGGGGAAAGATCCAAATGCAAGAAATATTATAGCTGCTGAAAATTCAGATGCGATTGCTGCACACAGCTGACCCACTGCCGCTGGCTGTGTAAACAAAGTCCAGAGGGCAGAGAGGCAAGGTGGAAAGGAAGCATGGAGGACAAACAGAAAAAAAACCAACAACAAATGCAACAATATACAATATGCTGACAATTTAATATAGTAATTTTGTTATTGATAATGAGTTCACAAAGCTTTTCCCTCACACTAGATATTCGAACGGCTTGCTCACAAGGTTAAACATTATAGTGAGCGCTCAACATATCACACAGTCAATACACACGCACACAAGACAGACAGAATGACTGTAATTGGTCCCTAACACAAAACCGACAGTTGAAGATATAAAAATAAGGATTTTTGTTATTTATTTAGTAGACTTTTCAAACAATGATTAATCTTTTGATATTTTGATTGGAATCCTGTTAATTACTACTTAGCTCTCTTATAAAACAGCTAGCATAATTCCTTCAATAAAAATGACGTTCTATGGAAGTAACCTCATACAGTTGCAATCTTTACCTCCAACATTCTGGAGCGAGACAAATGTGGAAAACATTAGCAAAAATTGGGTAGGTCTGTTCAGTTTTATTGTGCTGAAGACAAATTTTCTGAAATGTTTAGCCCTTGCAGTGACACTAATAGTCTCAGGAGACACGTGGACTTTCTCATTATTCAACAATTACATCCCTCCACTGCTATTTTGATAATGTGAAACAACTCAATTACAGCATGTGTGTAATTTTCACTGGCTCACAAAAGACATTTAATGGAAACTACCTTGAAGGAGGCACGATAATAACAACAACTGGAGGTCACATCTAATTCACCTATTATTTTCTGGGCACACATTTAATTCTGTTTGTTGGTTATGATGTAACGGCAGCAGTTTGTTAGGGCCCGCAGGTGTTGGTAGAACATGCACACTTGAAGATATTTATAGAAGGTAGTGTAATTCCAGTCTTTCGAAACTGGAATTACATTATGGAACACTGGACACCACAGTGAGCTCAGCTTGTGTTGATTTTTTGTATTCACTTTCATCATTTGGGCATAAGACGGTAATTACAGGGTTTCAGTTTGAACATTTTTATTTTTCTTCCAATTTAGTAAATAAAAAATGGGATAAAATCTGAGGCGAAAAAATGCTTCTGATTTTCATAAGACCAAGATCTGTCCAGATTTTACCCCTTCACGAGATGGCAACAGTTAAGTAAAGAAAGAGAATAACATTTACAGAGTTCAAATGATCCCTTAAAAAGCTGATTCTTTAATCACATTTTCTCAGCAGGCGCAGAATGAGCCAGAAAACAACTGTTTTTATTATTAACCAAAAACAGCTTTTAACACAGATATTAGGGATGGAAAGTACCACCAATGATTTCATACAGCCCTGCCTAAAAACACAGCAGTGGTCTGGCAACTGCCTCACCTTAGAACAAAAAGAGGCTCTGAATAAGAAATAACAGCTGTTTACAGTTACAAGATGCTGAGCTTGTGGGCTTCTTTGTGGAGCCATGAGACGTCATGATTGCAGGTTGGCTCATTTGGTTGACAGAAGTCACATAATTATGGTGCTTCCTGTTGAAGTCAAAAGTCATCAATTAAAGGAAAAAGGTTAAACTTCATTCATTAAAAGACCTCATTAGATAAGAAGCCGAGAATTATTGTATCAAACTCGATAGTTTACACAAAAAGTGACATTCCCTTTTTAAGGAATCTGAGAAGACACAAAATGGGTCTATTTTCTGTTGCATTATACCAAAAACAATTTTATTTATATGGAATGTAATAATACTATGGCTACTATGACTACTACTTAGAGTACCATATTGGGTTTTTATAACTGTATGTCCCATCGAAAAGTCTAAAAATGAATAACCGAACTGCCCTGACAGCATGCTTCTGTTGTAGACAAGAACCAAAAGATTTATGTTTTCCCATTTCTAATACATTATAAATATTTCTGTCCTTAGTTCTGATGGGCTTTTCATTCTCTGGCCAAATAAAATTAAAAAAAAAACTAAAACAAAACAAAACAAAAAAAAAACCTCTGTTCACAAACAGCTTGAAACTCCATCACCTACTCAGTCCTAGCACTACCAGGAGTCACCAGAAGACCTATTAGTTCAATGTTCATATTATCAACAGCATCCAAATCTGGGTCATTACCCCTTTTATTTTATGGTGGTGTTTCTCTAGTGACAGTTTGCTTAACTGAAGAATACACTATTGCCTGTAAACACTGTGCTTGTTTTCTGGCCAAGTAATTGTGTTGCTATTTGCAATCTGCTTGACTGATTAGCATGGCAAGGAACAAATGCAGTGCCCAAATCAGGCACTAACTAAAATTGTAAAATAAGTTCTCCTGAGAAGGATGCACAACTGTCCTTCAGATGAGAGGTAAAACTGAGGTCCTTGTAAATGACTCTGCAGCAGCAGTTGCTGATGCACAGTTCACCCTAGTCTGTAAGTCGCTTTGGATAAAAGCATCCGTTAAATGACTAAACAATAATAATAATAATAATAATAATAATAATAATAATAATAATAATAATAATTCCCATAGAAAAAAAAAATTATTCTGTACAGTAAAGTTAGTGAAAACCACACCCTGTGCTCTTCGTGCGGCTGACACATAAGCTGATCACTAACTTACCGGTATACAAAGGTAAGAACGCTTCATTGTGTCTATGTTTATTGTCATGTTGGTTGTGCGGTGTTGAGTTGAGGGGATACGTCTATTATTATATGATAGAGTGTTTTTTGCATATGAGCCCTCCCATGTGTATGATAAGTATGATGGGCCTTGTTGGGCCTATTTACAAAATCTTTATTCAGAGACTGGTTCGATGAAAAAATTCTATAAATAAAAGGTTTGGTATTAATCAGTTCACGATTCCTTCTAAACAGGTTTTGGTGATTTGGGGTCAATGCAAAATGTCTGTGATACTGGCTAACCCAGTTTCTGACTTTAACAAAATATTTTAAATAACAAAAGATCAAACATTGACTCACATGCGTTTGATATTATCTTTCTGTGTTATAAGTTCTTTATACTGGACTATCGGTAGGTCTTTACATTAACACAACCAACCCTTTGGCTGTGTAACCAGTGATTTTATACTAAATCGACAGGTGCGTCTATGTAGCCCATTCCTCGTCTTTTCACCGAGAGGCATTCTGGGAGATGTAGTCTTTCATTACATTTTTGTGAATATATCGCCCCTCTACAAATATTTGCCCCATATCTTATCGCAAAATATTTGGCGAATCACACCCATAAAACCTATTTAGCTCCAGAAATGTTGGCGACTTATGGCATTGGAGGTAGTATATTACTTTATTACATGTACAGCACTAAGGTATTTGTGCCAAAAAAGCTTACATATGTGAAAAATGCATAATAAAATGCTTGCAAATATTTGCATAATAAAAGGCTTGTAACAGGGGGGAGAGCTGTGCTGACTGGTGCATTCATAGTGCTGCAGGAAGAGGGCAGCAGCCTTGCAATATCCGCCGGTCAGTCATGGCAGTGACACAGAGAGGTGGGAGAGAGGGTGTCTGCGCTTTCCCTCTCTCTGAGTGGCTAAGAGCCGGGCCTTGGGGGGATTCCTGGCCCTATAAACTAACAGCTCTGCCCCTGTAAGACGAAACAACGAGCTAGCGGAAGCTCTGCTCCAGGACCGAGAACAGCCGGAAAAAGAAAAAAATGAAAAGAAACCCAAAGAGAAGAAAATAACAAATATTGGTAGCGGGGAAACCTTGGGCAGACACCAAAATGCATAGAACACAGGCTGAAGGAGCGGTGAAGTATAGGACGGGGACCCAGGCCATGCGGGTAAAGACATTTGGGGTAACGCTGCCGAGTGCAGCACTTTCGTAGTTTTTGATTACTGTGTTTTAATTTTCCCTTTTTCATTTCGCCTTTTATTATTATTTGAGAGCACCTGCAAATGCATCAGCGGGACTGTTTACCTGTGGGTATTTCCGTGGTCCTGTCTACCATCGCTGGTATTCAGGCCACGGACAACAGCGCCCTCTGCAGGCTAATCGGGGTAAATAATTTTCCACTATAGCCCTCCTCTCCAGTCCATTATATATATATATATACACAGACGTGCTCAAATTTGTTGGTACCCCTCCACAAAAAACGAAGAATGCACAATTTTCTCTGAAATAACTTGAAACTGACAAAAGTAATTGGCATCCACCATTGTTTATTCCATATTTAATAGAAATCAGACTTTGCTTTTGATTTTTTATTCAACATAATATTGTAAATAAGAAAACAAATGAAAATGGCATGGACAAAAATGATGGGACTGCTGACCTAATATTTTGTTGCACAACCTTTAGAGGCAATCACTGCAATCAAACGTTTTCTGTAGCTCTCAATGAGACTTCTGCACCTGTCAACAAGTAGTTTGGCCCACTCTTCCTGAGCAAACTGCTCCAGCGGTCTCAGGTTTGATGGGTGCCTTCTCCAGACTGCAAGTTTCAGCTCTTTCCATAGATGTGTGATAGGATTCAGATCAGGACTCATAGAAGGCCACTTCAGAATAGTCCAATGTTTTGTTCTTATCCATTCTTGGGTGCTTTTAGCTGTGTGTTTTGGGTCATTACCCTGTTGGAGGACCCATGACCTGCGACTGAGACAGAGCTTTCTGACACTGGGCAGTAGGTTTCGCTCCAGAATGCCTTGATAGTCTTGAGATTTCATTGTGCCCTGCACAGATTCAAGGCACCCTGTGCCAGGCGCAGCAAAGCAGCCCCAAAACATAACCGAGCCTCCTCCATGTTTCACTGTAGGTATGGTGTTCTTTTCTTTGAAAGCTTCATGTTTTCGTCTGTGAACATAGAGCTGATGTGACTTGCCAAAAAGCTCCAGTTTTGACTCATCTGTCCAAAGGACATTCTCCCAGAAGGATTGTGGCTTGTCAATATGCATTTTAGCAAATTCCAGTCTGGCTTTTTTATGATTTTCTTTCAAAAGTGGAGTCCTCCTGGGTCTTCTTCCATGGAGCCCACTTTCGCTCAAAAAGCGACGGATGGTGCGATCAGAAACTGACGTACCTTCACCTTGGAGTTCAGCTTGTATCTCTTTGGCAGTTATCCTTGGCTCTTTTTCTACCATTCGCACTATCCTTCTGTTCAATCTGGGGTCGATTTTACTCTTGCGGCCGCGCCCAGGGAGGTTGGCTACAGTTCCATGGACCTTAAACTTCTTAATAATATTTGCAACTGTTGTCACAGGAACATCAAGCTGCTTGGAGATGGTCTTGTAGCCTTTACCTTTACCATGCTTGTCTATTATTTTCTTTCTGATCTCTTCAGACAACTCTCTCCTTTGCTTTCTCTGGTCCACGTTCAGTGTGGTGCACACAATGATACCAAACAGCACAGTGACTACTTTTCTCCATTTAAATAGGCTGAATGACGGATAACAAGATTGGAGACATGTGTGATACTAATTAAAGATACTAATTAGTTTGAAATATCACTATAATCCAATTATTTATTATCTTTTCTAAGGGGTACCAACAAATGTGTCCAGGCCATTTTAGAATGTCTTTGTAGAATAAGCAATAATTCATCTCTTTTCACAGCTTCTTTGCTTTATTCTATGACATACCAAAGGCATGCAAGTATACATGATAAAATAGCTTTTAATTTAATTACTTTTCAGGAGGAATGAAGCATTATTTCAATGAGCTGTAAGGGTACCAACAAATTTGAGCATGTCTGTATATATATATATATAGCCACCAGTTCTATGAACTTGTTAGCTATGACATCTTTGTTTGAGGCCTTGTACTTGTTGTGTACTAAATAAAGTATTTATATATTCTGGAGCACTTTGCATTACTATACAATACTTTATTATACAAGTTGTACTATATTATGATACAAAGCATTTCTGACTGACTATTTTGTATATATCAGCTTTATAAAACAAAGACTTGGATCCAAACTTGATGAATCCCAGTTGTTCATGTCAGGTACTTCCAAATCTCTGAAAAGCTGATCAAAATGTAAGATATCCAGAGTTAAATAAATCCCCTACAGACTAAGAGTCACAATAACAGCTATAATAATAATTACTTAAACTAATATATATATATTTATATATATGTTGTAATGTTGCTAATGTTGTTTCATTTGATCCTTAAAACACAGACCCAGACTTTTAATTTTCACAATACAAACCGAACAAAACAAACGCAAGCCTAGTTCAAGCTTAGAGCCTTGTTTCACTTTAGCAGGTCCCTGACTAACACACAGGACGGCTAAGCCATTTACCTATCAACAAACAGTTTACCTTTACTTTCAAACAGCCACACTCTTCTTATACCAGCTCCCTGGTAATCTCCCTCTAATGGACCTGGAAGCTCTCTTTTATAGTCTGTGGCTGTTCCCAATTAACACCAATTACCTCATTTGGGAACAGCCACATTCTCACATGTTTTTGGCAGGGAGAGGAATTAACCCCGTCCCTGCCAACCACCACCAAAACACAAACATCACCCAAACTATTTACATACAGAGCCCTTGCTCTGTTACAATATATATATACTGTATATATATATATATATATATATATATATATATATATATATATATATATATATTTGAAAACAAAAACAGATTCCAGTTTATTCAGTGGGTATACCAATGCAGTGTCTGTCAGAGCTTTTCCACTGATTGCAGCA
This sequence comes from Acipenser ruthenus, assembly GCF_902713425.1. Taxonomy (NCBI): domain Eukaryota; kingdom Metazoa; phylum Chordata; class Actinopteri; order Acipenseriformes; family Acipenseridae; genus Acipenser; species Acipenser ruthenus. The sequence continues at coordinate 25,660,395 of NC_081191.1, forward strand.
CCTTCCCCCAACTATGTTGTGCACACTCAGGGAGACTTCATTGTACACTCCCTGTCCTCATTGTCTTGTGTTTTGAGTGTCTCCTGCTTTGTTTTTCTTGGAAAAGCTGCTTTGTACTGAAAGGCGGAGCTGTCAGTTCTCAATAGCGCTCAGCTAATTGCTGACCCTAACAGGCCCAATTAGCTGTTACAAGCACTGTCAACCCATGGGAAATGTCCCCACAATTAGACACATAGAGACACACACATACACCCACTCAGACGAGGTATACCTGCCTTATTACCGGTATATTGCATGTAAAAGGGTTTCAGGCCAACATGAGGGTTTGTTGTTTTCAAGAACTTACCACTTAGGCCAACAGAATGTGGAATCAACAGGGGACCTGTTGTAGTGGTAGCAGGTAATAATTGTGTTAGTTAAAGGATGCTGTTTTTAAATACTTTTAACTGCATTATATGTGTGCATTCAAATTCCAAGATCCTATGGTTCTCTTTTGTTTCTGCATCATTCCAATCCTTGGAACCTCTAATGCAGCGGTTTTCAAACTGGGGTACGCAAGCTCTCGTCAAGGGGTACGCGAGAAAAATCCTGTAATGACGGAAAACGCATTTTTTTTGTATCATGTTGTAGTAATTTTGAAATCAATTCAACAATGCTGAATCTCCTTTCAAATAAAACCACAGCCGTACTGGTGTATGTTTCCTTTCTGTTGGGCGAAGTTAACTCTATGAATACAGCTGGCTGCTGACAGTTTGTGAGCATTGAGTGCACCCATGGCTAACTTAGATATTTAAAATAGCAGAGCGGTGGTGACTGCAGTATGTGGGCTAAAAAAAAAAAGATACTCAAAGATTGTCATTGTATGATGTTGCTTCTTTTAAAAAAGTGTAGTACAGTGCTCCCTCGCTGTAAGGCTCTCGGTTATAACGCACCTCGGATATAACGCTCCTACAGCATGTCCCCCAATTCCCTATACTAGTGATTCATGCAATATTTCTACAATAAATACAGTACTGGTGTTGTTCAAACTGTATACAACTTCTCAGTCTAACTTCCATTTCTGTCTCTCCCTTTTAATACAGTATCTGAACTGAAGAAAAGCTGCACTGGCACTTTATAACACAGACATCTTATTCAGCATTTGTTTTATAACTAAATAAATATTAGGCCTATTACATAGTTATCTTTCCTAATGCATTTACATTTTTGCTGCAAGAGGAGCTGAGGCTTTCTCCAGGAGACAAGACTCTTAAGCTTCGCTTCAGCCCCGCTCCGGCAGCCGAACCTGGGGTGAGCCCATTCCCTCTTCCCCTCTCCCGACCCGCTCTCCTTCTCACACTTGGTTTGCTTGCCTGTCACTTCGAACTGAACTCCCGACCGCCATTTAGCCAGGCTATTTATAGTTTAAAAACTGCTAATTAAAGTGATCCACTAGTGGGAATGTTACAATTTTTTTGGCTTTTTTTTGTAAAAAATATAACGTTGATTACATGGTGCTTTATGCATGGTTAATTCACAGAAAGTTACATTTTTGCTTCACTATATATGCATAATAGAGAGGGAGTTTTTTATTTTGTAATTTAGTCAAATGTGTGTTGTTATGTGTCCTGTGTACAGTGCCCCCCCCACCCCGTTTATAACGCTCTTCGTTTATAACGCTTATATTGTGTGGCCCCCACCGGAAGCACTGTATTTACTAGGTAAGTTTACTCTCTGGAGTTTAAATGTTTATTGTTAGTAGTTTAATCAGTTTTATCTTACCTTTATGTTTTTAAATAACCATATTATTGAGTTGAGCAGGCAGCTGTGCCATCCTACTTAGACAGTGAAATCACTCACTCATTCTGTGCTGGAGCTGGAGCAACATGACTTATCTTTACTTGCAATGCTTTTATGTGTTTTTTCATTATTATTTAATTCATTGAAGAAATCCTTTGTCACGTGAGTGCATTACACTACGCCTTTGCTTGAAGAAATGCATGACTTTTGTTGACAACTGCTTTTCGATTTTGTTTGGAACCTTAGTTTTGTTTTTCAGAAGCATAACCTGTTTTTGGACATACTTATTGGAGACTTACTGGAATAATTTTACATAGCATTTTTAGTTGGTGAATTTGCACCGTTGTTAACTAATACAATTTGTTTTTAACAGCAGTTTTCCACGTACAGTACTTAATCTAGAAATTAGAAAAGACTATTATTTTTTTCCTGTTTTTATAGGTATATTATGACTGCGGGTCTACTTAAATCACTGATCATTTACATATTTTTCCTGGGTAGGTTATGGAATAAAATTAGGACTTTGCGGACGTGTTTAAACATTAAATAAACCTAAGTAGATAATATTTCAGGGCACTATAAAAGCCTAAAAAATAGTGGTACTTGCTTCCTTTCTAAAACAGAGTGCTGTCATTTGTTACACGCAAGCATACGACATCCCCCAGCAGTTGCTGCCGACACTCTGTCTCTGTGGTGTGAAGACTTGCCCCTACATTGTACCCAGTCAAAAGAAAGAAAACGTGCCTATTCGGGTCTAAAATTCTAACTGCATTAAAAAAGTAAGCAGCAGGCTGTTTGAAGCGAGGTGGCTGTGCTGGATCGTACCTGATTTAACTTGGCTACAACCAACAGGAATACTTTTTGTCTGCTCTGACGTTAAAGTTTGTTTTTTGAAAGCTATTGTTTGTTTTACATTCTGTTTAGCAGCCTCTGTAGTAGCCTTTCGTTTGATGTGTAATTCTGAAGCTAAATAGGATCGATCATATTTTCTCCAAAGTCACATTACAAGATGTGCAAAACAATTTACCTCCATCTGCATGTAAAGTTTCTTTGGGAAATGTCTTGACACAATCCTCAGCCGAAATATACTTTGCTTTTTTTCCATTTTTGGTATTTTACCTCCAATTAAAACTAGATTTTAGCAACCTAAATCAAAATAACAATGCAACACTTATTTTGTCCTACTGTACAGTACAGGTCACAGAAAAGCCAGTACAGACGCACTGATAGATAGGCTGATTAAAACATTGTTGTCAGTAAACAAGACAGTTAACAGCTTCGAAGTATTTTTAATGTTAATTGTCTAAGGACGTTTTTTTTGTTTTGTTTTTTTCTTCCCCCAGTGCAATGCACACAGGACACATTGGCCCCTAAAAGAGGTGAATTTCACGATGACCCCTAAATTTCCTGATTTCCATGAAATCCCGAATTAGGTAGACCCCTAATTATGACCCTAAAATGAACTAGAATCACTTGTGCAACTGGTGGAGTATAGAGCAGCTTAACTTACCAGCCACTAACTCAAGCAACTTCAATGTGCTCTGTTCATTATTGACTGACTAAGCATGTGTGATTGCTAGAGGACTGATTGCACATTATTTTGCATTGAGTCAGACACAGATAACCATAAATCTGGGTTTCCGAACCCAGTCTAATATCAAAATGTTTGTTCTATAATACATGCATCCTAAAACTGAACAGTTTCCAAACAGATATGCCCATTCATTGTTTCTACGCTCAATTAGATCACTTCTATCAAAACATTTTTGACAAGTGTTAGATTAAACAATGCGTAGCCATAGCCACATTTTGACACAAAAACTACAGTGATCTTAAAACACATTTTCTTGAATTGTTTTTTATTAATCAACTATTCTTGATGTGATTATAAAAGTCTAGTGAATATTAGTACGTTCACACAGGGGTGTAGCTAATATTACAACTGTCTGTTTTTTTCAAAACATAGATATAACATAATGCACCGTTTGTAAAGAAGTAATTGAAAGGAAAATATAGAAATTAACTTTAACTCTTTCATAAGGACATTTTTTTTATATATTGAAAATGTAAAATTTTGTTCCTGCATGCAAATGTTAACAATTTTTGTATTATTATTTTACAGCTGATCTTTATTCCTACCAGCTTAAGAATTTCTAACCTGTGCTGGTTTTGTCATCTTTCAGCCTTTAAATGACTGCTGTAGTGTTGGTTAAAATGAGTTTATAATGGTTTCCAATACTAAAGAGAACAGAAGCAAGCTAACGTACAGAAGATAACAACAGGCTACCAAATTTAAGTTTAAAATGGCCCTAAAGGCTTACTAGATGCCCAGGTATTTTTCAGAACCCGTTTGAGATTTTCTATCTATAATTTTGTGTAAGTTGTTACTTAAATGTAGACTCGTTGGGCAGGTGTTTTCAAAAGGTAAAAAAATGATAACTCCAGTGTTAATCAAGAAATCAGTATGTAGCATTGATTCTGGCATTTTCAAGCGGTCATTATGCCTATTTCGTTATTAAATAATCGTCCTAATGTGATTTCTGAAATTATGTTGATTTACAAAATAATATTAATATCTTAACGAGCAGGGCTTCTTGAGACTATTTCTTTTGTTTGCGTGGGAATTTAAAAGCAAATCCGTGTTGTCATAATTTATCAGGAGTTAATTTGCACTTGGAAAAGGAGGATTTTAATTAACGAAACAGTATATAACTCACCTTGAAACAGAAATTTAACAGACCGTGGCTGACGATACAGAGAGAAAGAGAGAGTACAAGGCCAGAGTTAATTTCTTACAGACATCCTAGATAATTAAATATTTGTAGTTATAAAACTATTTTAGCCTTTTCTATACTTGTGGTTATGAATGATATTTATTCGCTTGTTTTAACCATTTGTAACTATACAGAATGTTTGTTATATTGCTAAAATGATATACCGTTATTTCCACAAAGTGTAATGTTACTACCAAGAAATTATCAATGCAACTGTAGCCTATTTGAATTCTGCATACAGACATTATATGACAGCTGACATTTTATTTGAATTATACAACTGAAATCCTGGTATAGAAAACAGCATATTAGATATTACAATAACGTTTCCTTAGGTGATTGCAGATTTGCAATGCATCCTTGGCTTTTAACACCTGTGTCTAATCCACACAAGAATGAAGAACAGGCATGCAAGGGCACACAGATCCACTAGGAATGTGATCGAGATCATTGACATGGAATTTGCCTAAACGAATTTAATGTTGTCAGACTCCCCCCACACTTTATGTACAATGTACACTTTCACCATCACATATTTGTATGCATATAAAATGTTGTTATAATACTGTAAGTGCTTGGTGGCTACTTCTAATCATGTTGACTTTATTTATTGTGGAGGCGAGCAAAGAGTACCAGAGAACATGCATGATTAGAGGAATTCAGCAAACAATTATAAACAAATTGTGTATTGGGTAGGGAGTTCTATAGTCATTTTAAAAGCTTAATAATGAAGTGTTACATACATGGTATACATGTATAGCTAACAACTACAAACACAAATGGCACTTCAAACGTATTTATTTATAGCCTACAATCGTACAGACTAAAATACAGACAAAAGTAGATGTGTCAACATAATATACATAGATGGCTTAAGGGTTTTTTTTTTTCTTTTTAACCAAAAAAAGATTGAAAATGCACATTAAAAGAGTTGTATATAATAAGCTGTGGCAAAATATCCCCCCCAAAAAAGGGTAAATGACTAGTGGGGTTTAATTTTTTTTTTTTTTTTTTTTTTTTAAATCCGTGCCGTTCGATTTTTTTAAAAATAATCGTAAATCAGCATTTTATATGTGAAGTTTTATAAACAAATGTACAATCTGCATAACAAAATGCACAATTTTAAATGAAGTTTACAAATTATACACAACATAGATATTCCCATTATTTTTTATTTCCGTTTGGCTGCTGCTCACTGGTGGGAGAGCCGTCTCCCTGTACGCTAGTAGTTTCCATAACAGCGAATTATGCTTCCATTCATTTTTCTTGATCTCGTTAACATGCATTTTGCTTAATGAGTTCCCCTTATCTAGGCGTTGAGACAGGAAGTGGTGTAGGTGACAGGAAGTGATGTAGGTGCTGTAATAAACAGAAGCAGTCTTAGCATAATAAAACAAGCATTTATACTGTGTTCATAAATCTTCACAGGGTACACTATAAACTAAAGCAACAGCTCTAATACATGCTTTACAGGATTAACACTGTCTAAAATAAGCAGATGTATACATTTACTATAGTCTTTCAAATGCAAGGCTTAAATATTTAGGGGTAGATGTACTAAAGTGTTGCGCCTGTCGCAATTGTCACAAACCAGTTGCAAACAAGTCACAAGTCTAGGGTGAAATTTACTAAACAAGCACAATGCTATTAGCTACTTTTTAGGGAATGCTTTGCGGCAGCAGTTTTTCTTTGCAGTTCAACCTTAGATGAATATGTAATTTTGGGTGTTCCTGCATAAATTTGCAAAAAACAGGGTTCTCAAATATTATAATGAGATGTACTAAAGCTGCCGGCAATTGCGACACTTACTTTCATCAATTTGTTCAGAACTTTTGAAAGCATGTTTTAAACAGTTGGAATTAGCAAACCTTTAAGAGGCAGTATGAAAAACACTATCCCCTACTCATGGTATAATGCAAAATTTGTTGCTGGTTCCTTGAAATTCATATTAAGTATCAATGCGGCACCATGATCTATTTTGTGTTAATTGTCTAGGCTAAAAATAATAATTAAAAAAAAAAATGCTACAATCATTTAGTTTCAATTTAAAATAATCTTTTATTTGCATTGTACACCAATGTTAACAATGCAGCAGCATGATTTATTTTGTGTTACCGGTAGCCTACAGCAAGTGCGCTAGGTATTCATTTCATTTTGCTACTGTACTGTATACTTAGTGTTCCGCATTTTTGGTTTTTATCTTTAAAAAAATATTAAAATAGGGATAAAATCGGTAAAATGAAACATCAGTACAAATCTAGTGAAATAAATTCTCAGTATACACACTGTACATGTGGAATATGATTAGGGGTCTACCTAAATCGCGATTTCGCGGAAATTGGGAAATTGACCTCTTTTAGGGGCATACCAGACAAGTATGGAGAGAAAAAAAAGAAACCTTGTTTAAATGAACTACTGCACAACGCAAGTGACGCAAACTATGCATCTTCCTTCTGTAGATAGGCTTTTCTTTTTTTATTCCTTTGCCGTGCTGTGTGCATTGCACTTAGGCAAAAAAACAACAACAACAACAAAAAACGTCCTTATTTACAAATACTCTAAAGCGGTTAACATTCTTGTTTACTGTTCAAATGACAATCATGGATTTTCCATGCGGGTCAATTTACACGTGAAATGGCGATGCACGTGCACGTTTGGGAGAATTGCTCGGGTAAATCAGGTTTGTGGCCGAAAAAAACTGCCAAAGAGAGGGATACGGTAAATCTCATTTACTCGTGTAAATGACGAAACACACGGGAAAATCCACTGCCAGTTTCGCATGGAAACCCGCATTTCACGTGTAAATGTTAATGAGCGTGTTTATCCTTAACTATAAATATTATAAGGGAGCAGGTCAGTTGTTACTGTGGATTCCAAGACGGAAGAAAGTAGTGGCTGAAGAACGATTTTATGGTTAGCAGTGGAGTAGTTCACCTTAATGCTAATGCGGGCAGTCTTTTTTTATTATTGTATTTTGCTGTGTCTGGTCTGTCATGTTGTATATATCTTGTGGGATTTACAGTTCTGTATAAAACCACTCACCACGAACTGCGTTATGCATTTGTTATAGTATTAAAGCAGCTGTTTGAGAATACCCTTGCTGTAAAAACTACACTAAAGTTAAACACAAAGAGCAAGTGAGCTGCTTAACTTAATTCATTCCCATCCTTTTTTTGATCCCAGCTATGTCCAAAGACAACGCACATCTGTTCTCCACGTTAATAAATATAGTTTGTGAACTGGATGTCATAAGCCAGCTCGATCGCCCAAAACAGCGTAACAACATCCAAGTTGTTGATGCCCTCGCAGAACTGACCAAATAAAATTGCACATGAAAGTATTGATTGTGTTTTATTTGTTTGCATCATTAATATTTAACACAGCAGTAAATCCAACACAATTTAAAAGAAAGGAGAGCATCTCTGACGAGCCTCCTCAAACTGAAAAACAATTTGATCAAGAGCAGTAAAGCACATTATTAACCAAGCAGGCACAGGGTATTTTGCTTTATTACAGCAGCCTAGATGCGTGTACCAGTTCTCTGCGCATGGAAACCACATTTTCACAAAATGTCACTAGTAATCTTCAAAAAGCACAAGTACTTTACGCATAGCTAATTTACATATCAACCCTCACCTTTCCCATTCATTTGCATTACTCGAGTAAAATAAACTGAGCAAATGGAAACCCAAAAAAAGCAGTTGAAAAAAAAACTTGCATGGAAACCCCATGAATGATGTGCATCTGTACTGCTTTTCTGTGACCTGTACTGTATAGTAGGGGGTGGGACAAAGTCAGTGCTGATATATTTTTGTCTGTTAGTTTGCAAATGATGAGCTGTAAAAAAAAACAAAAAATAAGTCTATTGGTATATGTAACATGTACAATACAAAAAAAAAAAAACATTTTTTCTGTTCCATAAATTGAATGACAAAAATGTACATCTTATGATCCTCAATGAGTAAGAACATTACCACTGTTTTTATACCAAAAAAGGTGAAATGACAAAAAACTAGCACTCTTAGTCAGCCTGCCACTGCTTTTGTTAAAATCTTGCTAGGCAAAGGTCGTCATGCAGCTACCGACACCAAGCAAGGCACAAAACCCTGATCCACAAGCAGATGAGAACATGAAGCATATATGGAAGCTATTATAAATCAAGATCAGTCCATTGGGTTATAAACAAAAATGCTATCCCACTTCCATTGTTTTAAGATTCAGGAGCTTTTTTTGTGTGTGTGTGTGGGGGGGGGGGGGGGCGGCAAATTAACCCCTGCTTGTGTGCCTTTAAATAATAATCTGGTATATATGAGACAATGGCCTTCAAGAGGTAAGGTCCAAGCATCAATAGGAATGTGACAGAGCTGCCTCTGATCCCCATAAGGGGCCATTACAAAGAAGATGGAGAGGACGATGAGGTAATTAAAAAGTAGACAAGAAGAAATTACTAGAACCTTCTTTCTAGACAGAGGATAATTACGCAAATTGGTTGATTGTTTAAGAGGGTCTGAGTGCCAATGTTCTGGCACTAAAATCTCACACACTTGAAGGTGCAGTGAATTGTAAAGGTCTGTGGGAAAAAAAGTAATTTTAAGATATTTCAATTATGGACAAATAAAATCAACAAGCACTAGTCATTTACCCCAGTGCCATGGTAGTATATTGATACCAGTGTGCTTCCTTATTGGTACAACTATGCAATATTTGTTCCATTGTTTCTTCAGGGTAAAAATGATTTATCTTGTTTTTAAACTATGTTAGAACAGAATGTGTCTGTGGATTGTAAGGTTGTGGTACCTAACCCCAAATCATAAATAAATCTTCGTGTTTTTCTGAGGGTGGGAGTAATATTGCCTTGTTAGGAGAAAACAAATTGTCTTAGGCAACAAATTGTAATTAATCTGCCAAAGTAGTACTGCTTGAAAATAAGCAGTTCCATCCAAAGGGAATAAAGAAAGATTTCTGCTTGTTGTGATGTAAATAGTCAGAAATCTCATTTGAAATAAGGGTTATACAGGTGGGCTTCTGTTTTTCCTGTTTTTATTCATTTCATTTTTTCGGTGCTTATTTTTTAGCTATTTTCGAGTTATATTTAAATCAGGGCTTTTGCTTTTTATATACTGTATGAAATTATTATTCTCAGTTACTTTCATTTTTTTCTGTCACAATATGTATAGTACCGTGACAGTACTTACACACTTCAATTGTACCTTCTTTCCTTTGTTGTGTTCCACAAAAAAAATCCTTATGGTCACGGGCACATTCTTCTGGGGTTTTTGTGTGTTTAGGCATTTTTAAAAATTCTGCCATAATTTGCAATTCTGTTTTAAATTCCATGAGCGTCTAAATACTAGCGAACTGTAATACAGCTTTAAATCTCGCTAGCAAGAACAACCTTCCATTTCTTCTTGCAAGCGTGTTACAGTCCTCCAATAGAAATGTATTTTTGCTGCCACTGAGTAGGGGTGGGTTTAAAGTATTCAGAACAAATCAATGCGAGATACAAGTCAGGAAGGAGGGACATTGCCCAACTGTAGGTATTTTATTTATTTATTTCATGGGGAAAGCGGTCGAGTCAACGTGAATTGAATAGCCATGTCCAGTGTTTTTCCAGTGTTTATTGGATAAACACTGATTTCATCTTTTTTGTATGAGGGGTGTTTTATCGTTTTTTATTGGTTAGAACCGAAAATCAGAAGCCTTAGTTATACTACTTAATTTACATAATTATTGTATGTGATTTGCACATGCATCTTTTTTTACATGTTCCAAATTGTTTTCATGAGATTTGCTCAATCTTTAGTGAATCCAGGAATTTAACCATTTTTTATGTAACTTTTAACGAGGTCCATCCCATAAAAACAATATTGAAAACCTAGGAATGGACTTACAAACTTCATCTTGAATGGCTATAGTAGGAGCAGAATTGTTGCTGGAGGGAGCACAATCAGGATACACTATGACACTCATAAGACAAATCCTCTTTCTCATGGTGAATGCCAGAAAGTTCTTAGTATTATGCTGAAAAAATATACTGTCATGATATTGACATGGGACAATGCAATGTTCCAGCAGCGTGATTTTTGCAAATGCTACATTGTTCTGTATTCCTTTAACATTGATGTATGAGCCAAAAGCGTAAGCCAAAATGTAATTTAAAAGATCACGAGAAGAAACAGACATAGATGAAAGCATTAGCCTAAAACCTTTGACTTGAGTTTCTTATAATTTAATGTCATTGTTAAGGCTTGATTGTTTGAAGTTATGGATGCGATTCCTTCATTGTCTCACACTTTCTCAAAAGGCACAGGGTTAAAAACTGCAGCTGCATTGTAGTCCAACTTTGAATTCTGGCTCCTATGCTAATGTAGGGAGAACTGCAACTCTCGTGCTCGCGACCTCAGCCACTTAGCATTTAAAGGTTAGCAGAGAGTTAGGACACCAGTTGGCAAATGGCTCTCTTGTTATTAAGCGGCTGTCGTGTTTTGTGTTCATTCTAGCTGCTGCTGACCAAAGTTCTATAGATTCCTTTTTCTGGGAGGTAAATCACAATGATGATTCGTCATTCTGCACATTCAGACTCCCAATGAGGCAGATAATTTCATCGAGTCCAATCACTCAAACCTAAAGCACAGTTTCAAATGCTCTACATATGTGAGGTGGTCTCTGAAAATGTCAATGCAGTGGCAGTTTGGATGGAGATAAATCCCAGAAACTTTTCTGAGGCTACACTTCCATTGCACGCATTCCAAGTTTGAAGTAGGACATGCATATATCTATTTTAATCAGCGAAATGTATCCTAATTCTGAAAAAGAAAACATAGATTATAGTCTATAGATGTCACAGAAAAGCAGCATAAACAAAAATTCCAGAAAGAAATTGCATTTAAACTAAATGTCATATTATGATACAGATGTCTGGGAAACATCATGTCCTTCTGAATTATACAAAATAGACCACATCTACTTTTTTTGCATTGTAATATTATCAAAACAATTTTTAGTGTAATAAAGCTAGAGTGTCTGTGGCGGGGTACCCCCAGCCCTGTGCACAAGTATTCCTGGATATATACCAGCACGAATAGCAATTGTTATTAGTTATTTTCTTTACTTCACCTCCCAACTCTCGTTCCGCCCCTGAACACACCAACCACCAAGTGAGACATTTGTGCTGGTTTTATCTACAGCTGTGCCGGGACTCAATTGCTAATTAATCATTCACTTGAATCCTGGCACAGTCTGCACGTGTACTAATTTGTGCAATCCTCGTGCCCACATACAAATACACACTTTACTCTGCACATCTACACATAGTGCAATCCCTGTACAAATATACATTTTAAATCAACTGTGCTACATAACCCATACTCCGTGCACCACTACATACATACATATAAACACTCCACATAAAACACAAAATACGCACAGGGGCGGGGTTACCCTGCCACAGTGTGAAACACAATTTTACACATTTTTTATTTGATTTGTTGATTCGTAAAAAAACAATAATGTGGAGGGTGGAGGTAAAATTAAACTTTAAACTGCAGCTAGCTGGTAAAAGAAAGAAACATACAAACGTACTATAATAAACTGATTTCCAACTGCTTCACAGTGATGTTGTTTTTTAATTGATATGATAAGGAGAGTACTGTCACTGTGGGTACTGTTAATTTGTCTGGAAACTGCTTGTTCCCCTCTATCTTAGAATGCTATGATTCATAGGGTGGATTTATTTGGAGCCAAAATGTGTGTGTTGGTGGGGGGGGTTCTAAACTGTGTCACGTTTGCGGTGTGGCTCAATGGATAAAATTGGCACGTGTATTTTTTGTCACCCCTCAAAAAAGTACCGGCGCCCCACTCCGCTCCGGCCCCACTACACCCCTGGTAGCCTGTGTCAAACAGCAGAGCAGTGTCTACTGTATACCCTAAACAGAATGCGTCCAATAAGTCATGTACACTAATTTGTATGCCTCAAGTAGCATGCTAGAATGTAAGTTAGGTCATACTGTAGTTGATCAAGTGTACCAGGATCTGAGGAAATTAATAAAGTTGTGTAATTTTGTGTACTGCACACATTGTTGTAAATTCAGTTATATGCTAATCCAATGCATCATTCAAAGGGTGGGGTCTTTAGATTTCAAAAACATGAATATTAATTGTTTATGATAGTTTTACAAAATGTCAATACCATCTAACGAGGGTCCCACCATTTGCCAACTGCATACAATAACAGATCAAGGGGGCAATATATACGTAAGTTTGTGTACTGCATACAGCTTTATAAACTCAGTTATTTAATACTCCAACACATCATTCAAAAGATTTAAACTAACGTTTAGATGAAAATGACATCTTTTTCCAAAGGACACTGTACAGGCAGAATGACCCTATGGGCTTCATACATGTTAATGCTGCTGTAAAAACTACTGACAAACATACCTGTGTAAAATAATGTCTTCCAAACCATGGGGCTATATCTCTGTTACATATACTGTATAGCCACTTGTAACAGGGGGGTTGTTACGTGTGTGGGTCGTCACTGAATAATAATGAGGTAATCACAGAACATTGGGTGTTGACACAACGCCCAGGCATGCAGATTTAATTAACACGTGCTGACACTAGCGTATCAGCAATGATATCCCTAGTGTCACACTTAATAAAGAAAACAAAACAAAGCTAAAAATAAAAGTTTGCCACACAAGGCAAGCTCTAGTCTCACTAAAAGAAACATCCCGGTCCAGGAACCTACTACACTATGAAAACCTTCTCATACACTGTTTGGGATCAACCTCTCCTAAACTAACCTATTTCTGGGCTCCTGGAGTCCCGGCATCCTCACGGCAACTCCTGCCACTTCAAAAGGCCTTGGCTGGCAATGCCTTCACGAGCACCGTCCTGCAGTAGAAGGGTTTTGTGTAGTAGTTCTCTCCATAGAGCGGACGCTCTCCTCATTAATGTCAACACAGCAATCTTTCGCTCAACGCCCATCTGTATGGCTATGGTCATGCAATAGCCTCAAGTCGTGGCGCAGATGCTCCCCGGGCACGCCCCCCCCCAACAAAATCGGACCTCCCAAACAGCTCAGCGCCGGGAGAACCTAACTGCTCAATTGGTTGCCCAGCAACGTGTCTCCTGTTCCGCATCCCAGGTGCACAGGAACCAGCGACAGAGCTCTCCCTGTCACACCACTTTATTGGGATCTGTTTACCCGATCGGATGTGGCATCACCCTGGTGTGGGGTATGTTCTCCTGGTATATGAATACCGTAGTTTACTTAAGAATCAAGTCTACCCAATAATGAAGCAGATTGGCTGATTCGCCAGTTGTGAGTACAGGACTGGTTGCAATGTATTGATTGGCTGGTTATGGTGGAAAATAAAATACCTTTGGATCAACTGCGTCTTTGTTTAGTATTTGCTGTCCAATAGATGTGAACTGAGCTTTCAATACAGCAAATCAAAATGCAAAAGCTGGTACCTGCTCAGATTCATTTTAAGTTTGATTCACAGGTGGTTCATTATGTGATAATATCTTTAACTATAAGTATAAGGACAATTTGACATACACAAAAATATGTGTATATTATTAGGACATAATCACTTTAAGTTATTGTCATAGACTGTACCATGCAATATCTTTGTATTGGAAATACAAAAAATAATCGATATTCTTTTAGTTGCAGGTATGTGGTTATTGAAGAGACTTGTGTTTCATTACTATAATGAGGTCATCTTCAAAGCTGCTGCTGGCACCCGTTGTCTCCCTCGAAACTAATTTTTGCTTGTCTATTAACATAAGAAAAAGGTATCAATATATTGAGTCAGTGTCCTTTTTCAGTTGTGGTTGGCTTGCACAGCACTTTCCAGTAAGTACAGTACCACACGCAAGTAGCTTATGTAGGCTTGGCTGACAAGACATGTTTCAAGGTGCAAATGTTCAATACCACTAGGGCTCCAGAGGTAAGAAAATACTGTAGAGCTGTAATTCAAAAATATATATATTTTTATTCTTCTAGTGGGGCTGTGTGCTGATGTTTGTAAAAAAACAAACAAAAAAAAAACACTAGCTTTAAATAGAGAATGGTTTTGTTTAATTAGGTTGGACTAATGTTGGGATTGGGTGCACACCTGGGACCTGTTTTTTGCAGCATAGACTCTAAATTCTTTAATTAGGATTTAACTTCCCAGATACTCACACAATACAAGGAGTCTGTAATATTGTTAGTGATGACACAACATGCTTTACTTTGAAGGCCTCTGTTAAAGGGAGTTTTGCGGTAGACATTTAAAAAGAAATCGGTTCCTATATAAACCTTGTTAGTGTCCTGTGTACAAAGTTTGAAATTGGTCTTTAACAAAAACACTACTCTCCAGAAGAGAACAGAAAATACATATATATCAGATTGTAATCTCTAGGGCTCAGTGTAGCTTCTTCTGGTCTCACAGACAGGAGGCCGGCATGATTTATCAATGCAAACCTAATAGCATCAATATGAATCTAACTAAAAATCAATATTTCATTACCAAATTGTTAGTGAGAATGAAGAAAAATTGCAGGAGTCAGAGCATTCTCCAGGGTAGTAGCATCTGGAGTTCAATGTGACAAGATGAGTGATGCATGACTCAAAGCCAGGGGAAGGACACAGGGAGGACAGGTCACAGTGTTGGCTGAGCCTTCGCCGGAACTCTCCCTCACTGCGAGAAACGATGAGAATTAAAGTTTCTCGCTTTTGCATATTAGTAGTAAGGAGGTGTGTCAGCATTCATAACTATCTTTGAGGTAAATCCAACTTTTCAAACCAACACTGCAGTGTTGTCTATTATTAAGCAAAGCAGTGAAAAACAACTGTAAAGCTTTTGTGAGACATATGCCTGGTTTGCCTCAGATGTGGTGTAGCTGTGACCTTGGTATAATGTCCCTTTTTCTGGTACCATAAAGTAATATGTTACGGAAGCACAGGTTATGCCTTTAATTAGCAGTTATATACTCTACAAGCTTTTAAACAGAAAATGTAGATGGTGACTACAGGGACTACATAAAATAATTAATGTTTTCCTCTCTTTTTTTGTGTGGATCCGTTCCAATTGGCCTCTCCGAGCTATGTATAATCTCACAGTACTACAGATGATTTAGCTTGTGATGTAACACAAAGGTAAGCCTTATTTTTCTGTACTTTCTTTGTCAGAGAACAAGACGTACACATACTTACAAGAAGTTTAAGTGTTTTTTTTTTTTTGTCCAGTCAAACAGGCTAGCATTTTGCATAATTTACCAATGAAGAATTTTGTAATTATTTTGAAGACTTTAAAGAATCGCATGTACAGTAAATGGATACATTATTTTACACTTTCTTATCTAAGTTGCCAGTTATAAAGCTGATCTGTAGTAAGCTTTTTTTCAGGTATTTGCACTCCACTATCAGTCAATGAAGGAATATATTGAAATTATACTTCCTAACCCAGTTAAATTGGAAGCAATCTCTTTCTAAATTATATATATATATATATATATATATATATATATATATATATATATATATATATATATAAATCTGCTGATATGAATAAATACCAATATTGTCTGGTCATTAAAATTGATTAAAATGTTACCATATTTAAGATGGCAAATGCTGTGCCATTTGGGAAGTTATAGGTAGCTGTACAAAATACAATGTTTAGCTTGTTAGTCAAGCTTATTTTTCCACTGAGAGGCAGTTCAGTAACACACAAATGAATATTGGTGCTATATTGAGATTAATGATGTGCTGATTATTGGGTTGCTCAAGTAAATTCAAGAAAAAAAAGGTAAAAGCTAGATAACACATTTACACCCCAATTTTACTTGAATAAAACCAGTGAGCAGAAGTGTTCACAGATTTTATCCTTGTCTGTTTTTTTGTTTTTTTTGCCCATGGGAGATGGCTTTATTTTTCAATGAGGCCTTATTTTTCAGTGGTTGTGGAGTTGTCAGAGCTATAAACATGTATTTGACATTCAGTTGTTTTTCTGTAACTGGTAAACAGCAAAACCAGGTAATTTTGATATGGATGGTGTTAAACTACTTTCTATACTGCATATTTAATACATTAATATGGTAGATATGTTAATGTGATTTATCCTACACACTTTGGGTGGGAATGAGAACTGCAAAGCAGCAACTGAGCTTATGGTATTACAATGTATACTAATGTTTCATGTGTTACTTGATTTGTAATATTCCCTTATAGTGTAATGTTTGAAATCTCCCTTAGAAAAGTTTACCAAGGTATTTTTGTATTGTATTGTATTGTATAATCTTACCATGCTTTTCCCATGGTTATACTATGTATTTACCCTGGTTTGCCATATTTATTATTATGCTTTACCATACCTTGCTATTTTTTTTTACAATGCTTACCTATGCTTCACCATACTTTCACTATGCTTTATTACACTTTGCTATGCTTTTACTATGGTAAACTTGTATAAGGGCTATAATGTTAGTATCCCTGATCTTTAATGTTAATTCCAATTACAAAATGGGTCTTTTAAATACTCTATCCTGATTGGTAAAAACAGGTAACTTGGGTTGTTGCTATTACAGCATATCACCATGGGTTGGGACCTCTTCAAAAAGGGGAGAATCACTAGTAGATATCCATACGCCACCAGCCTTTAAAAAAAAGAAAAAAAACGGCAGCCATATTGGAATTTATCGCAATGAACATGACTAACGAGATTTATGTAAATGTTAACATTTTGGGGAAACCGAAGTGCACATGAGATATTGAATGAGTCTGAATCGGACACCAATGATTAATTAAAGTAGTGAAAAAAGCAAAAGTAAGTATTCAAATCAATTAAAAATTCGCCATTCTGTTCACTCTGCTCCTTCTCCCTGAACTCTGTCAGAACTACAGCATTTCCTTATCCCATTCTGAAAATAAAGAGTTTTAAAAAAATATCTTAAACATTCAGCATTTTCAAAAAGATGTGGGTCACTCTTAACCCTTTGCAGTCCTATGTTGGACCAGGTCCAACATTACAATTTTCCCTTTCCTGTTCAACATCTTCAAAAAGACGTAAAACACAGGTCTCTAGTCGTTTTTTCACTGGAAAAACCCGAGAAAACCATTCAATGGCCGAGTGAGACTGAGAGAAGCCAAAAAAAAAAAAAGGGGCGGATCTGAGCAATACACATAACCCCGACACCACAGAGATAACAAGGCCGTAAACAAACAAGATAGCTGTTTCCGCATCCAGCGCTCATAGAATATCACGGACATTTGCAGAGCTTTTTGAGATGTTATAGTAATAAAATAATGACTTGGCTCGCATTATTGAGGAGTTTGGTGATAAAATGAGTGATCAGGAGATGGTTTATCAGTATGCACGACTATGAAGAGGTATTTGAAAAATACAGCGATCAAGGGGTGGAGCGGGGCTGGAGATGCAGTACTGAGTGTCCTGTTGATATGCAGTGCCTTTTCAACCTATTTTACTGTGAAAACTACTTTTAAACAGCGCTTTTAAAATAAAATGCGCATGTGAAAATAAATTGGAACTGACGTGCCTGAGACGCGCTGAATAAATGGACCGCTAAGGGTTAAAAGAGATTTTGATGGTTAAATTGATGTTTTGTTGCTTTATATGTCCGTTCCAGAGTCCTGCGTGCGTTCGATTTTTACAACCCGCTTCCGACCCAAACCTGCAACCCGCTGCAACAACGTCTTCTTACCTGTGACCCGACCCGCTTTAATAAGACCTGCAACCCGACCCAAACCCGCAAGTGTTTGTCCTTTACCTACTGCCTGCGTCGATGACTCTCTAATGCTCTCATATTCACACACATGTATATCTACCATTCTTCACAGATTGAGTACAATAGGCTATACAGCGTAGTAGCTTTCTCTAGTGGTCTGCATATATTTTAACATTGTAACATATTAACTATCTCTACTTACTTTACTATAAAATACCTATCTATTCCTTTCGTGCCACCAGTTGAAAGGGAGCTACACCTGTGCTTTCGCAGAGATGTACCAGTTTTGTGGCTGTTGTACACAAAAAAACATAATGTTTTACAAGAAACGAATCCAGTCACATGTTCATTACTTTCATTTGCTATGATTCCAAAAGAATTCCACACTTCTGATTTACCTCTCAAACTATTTTCCACTACATGATATAAACCCTGCGCTATCTTTTGTTTCACCTCGTCCACAGGCATTTTTAATATCACCAAGCAGACGTGATAAAAGGATCTTGTGACGTATCAAACAAGCAGCAATACAAACCGAGAGCACTGCTTCATCAGCTGACTCCTCCCTAATCACTTCCTGCTTTAGTGCAGGAAATACCGGTACATTTACCTTCTAGTGCATTATTTGGGAAAGGGTTACAGACGAGTACACTGAAAGGACAGAAAATGTTTTTGATGATTCAAATTCAGACCCGAGCCTGACCCGAAATTTTTTTTTTTGACCCGCAAACCGTGACTTCAAATTCCGACCCGAACCCGACCCATTTTTGCGGGTCACCTGCGGGTACCCGACCCGATGCAGGACTCTAGTCCATACTTCTCCTCTGGACGGTTGCATCTCTTGCCCTGTCTGCTGCCACCGGTCGCACCCCCTGTGCAGCTGTGAGCTGATTCAGAATGTTTATAAATGCATCTCGACAATTCCTGCCATACCTTTCTCTCCACATCTTCTGCTGTGCCCTGCATTGTTTTAAATGGTTTCTTAACACGGGCCCAGTCATTCTCCACGTTGCCCAGCCATAAACTGCAAAGTCAATTTGATAAGTAACCGGGTAATTCCATAACACAAATAATGTCTTTCTCGACACAGTGAAGTGGTAGCGCTTATCTGGTATGGATACCTCCTGTTCCTACCCCATATAACAAAGGATGTTTAAAAATAAAAAAATAAAACAGCATTGTCATCTGATACTGTTCCAGGTCTTGAGGAAGGGTCTGCGAGATTTAAAGGCACACTCATTTCTGCTGTCATGATGAAAATGGTCAGTAATATTTAAAATGTAATGAAAAAAACAAGAATTACAAAAAGTGTAACAAATCAAATAAAGAAATGGCAATTCAACATCTATACATTGCTTTTTTTATTAATGCATTTTTCGTTTTATTAATTTTCTATGGAACTATTTTTTCTTAGCTCTGTTTTAGGCGGAAGGATATTTAATAAAAATGACATTTTTGTTACTTCAAAAATGTTTTAATTTTTTTTGTTCAATTTAGTTAGTTAACCAATTTTATAAGCACAATAAGGCACTTCAGTGTGGCTTTAACCACCCTGTCGTGCATTATTGCTTACATATATAATGTTACTATTCTAGAAAACATAGTACATAACTTTTTTCACCAGCACTTCCAAAATGAACCCGTAACTATGTGGGTATTACTTTCATTCAATTTTATGACCTATCAAAAAAATAATCAACAGTCTTCTTAACTATTTTTTTGCACTGGTTACAGTAATTACTTGTGTGTTATTTATGGTGCACAAAAGATGACAAAAAGTTAATAAAATAGATATGCTTTTGCCCTTGAATACACAGTGAAGTTATCTTACAGAAAAATTACTATTGTGATGAAACGATAACACCTCACAGAATCACTAGAAAACCACAGCATTACCAACGAACATTTGAAACAGATATTCAGCTGTATTTAAATAACATTGTGATACTATAGGTGTTTTATTCTAAGCACAAGTGTCTCAAAATATGAAGCTAATACTGTTGTAGCTGCCCTTGTGCTACCATTGTTCCTTTGACATAATCAGGGATGCAGTGACCATCCGAGAGGATTTACATAGGAAAAATAATCAAAAGCTTCTCATTGGCACATACAGAATAATCTCTGTAACTTTCTCAGTAACTGCCCAGAGCACATAATGGACATTCATTTTGCTGTCCTCACTAAGGAGTGGCATTTTTCATCTGCACTGTTATGGTAGTTGAACATGACTCATTGGCATTAAAACAACCTGACTGCTCAAATACTTAGCGCAAAAAGAGGAATGTGCTGGGACTGTAACACTGGGAAAAGAGGGTTAAGTAGCATTGTTGAAATACATCATCCACTTGTGCATTTAGGAGTTCATGCCTCTACTTGTGAAAGGCTTTGGTGAATTAACAGTAAAAGTATTATCAATATAGTAGACAGTATCTGTCGTTTATATAGTTTCATTGTGTAAGGAAAGAATGTAATAAAGGGATTGCTAATTGGCATTAGGGTATTTAACTATTATTTTTTCTCTACATGTGTCCTCAAAACACCAGCATCAGAGACTCACATTTTGTCCTAATAAATAAATGACATGGACAATGCATTATACATGTTAGACTCCTTGTGGGTTGAGTGATATATAATACATGCCCTACATCATTTATTTAAGAAGATTAACTACAGTTTTTGTATTTGGCATGGTATCACGTGACAAAAGCACAACTCTTTCTTTTCTTTTTGCCTGACATAGTTTGAACACTGTAATATATGCAGTTTGAAACATTCATTGTTGGGTATATGTTAATGTTTGCCACTCAGTTTTGCTTAAATGTTACCTTTTTAGTTAGATGTGTCAGCACCTTTAAAAAATAGAACATGATTAAAATATTTGTATTGGTCTTGGGTTTATCAATGAAAGCCAGTGCTGGATGTCCTCAGATAAAAATTAACAGAAACATATTGTGGCGCATCCAGTAAAGGCGCTCCACATGGAGTGCAGGATGCGCCCTATAGCCTGGAGATCGCAGGTTCAAATTCAGGCTATGTCACTGCCAACTGTGATCGGGAGCAGTAAGAGGTTATAAATGAGAAGCAAGACAGAAAATAAACTTTCCCACTAGTATTTTTATTATACAGTAAACACCTGTTATTTTGAAAAGGGCATTATAAAGTAACAACCACCTTCTTTATTTTTTTATGTATACAAATTTTTGGAAGCAGTTTTAAGTTATGCTTCCAAATCAGTATCAAGTATCTGTATCCATCGTGGAGGATGATATTCTCCCAAAGCAGTAAAAGGTAAAAGTGCTGTCGTTCCTCATTGAGTTCATTTTAGTTCATTATGTTGGATACCTTGACTAATGCATTATGAACACCAATAGCTCAGGCACAAATAACAAAGGGAGGGACAACTTGATTGCGATTTGGACATGAATCTGTTACTGTTGCACAGTTTGATTCAGATCGAAAATGGAACAATTAATAGATTTTTTTTGGTGATTACAGGTTCCAATCAAGCTTATGGTAGGAGAGGAATTCATTCTGGGAAGAAATTCATCCTAGTGTTTCAATTACTGTGTAAACATACAGACCCACAGAGATAAAGGGAGGAGGTGAAGATAAGCAGTAGATGAACAAAATGTGCAATTACTGTGATAGAAGGTTCAAATGGATGTAAGTGGTCATTCCTGCCCAGGCTCTTGGGTTTTGTTGTCATGGTTATGTTGCTAAGCCATTATTAGGTTATCTTCATACAACTATTCTTAGAAGTTTAAATCAACCTGTTTTTCATTTAATCTGTTTAGTGTCATCTTCCATTGGGGTTGGGCATTCACAGTGTACCAGAAGCAATGAGTGTGCTACAGGGTACACTAAGACCCTGTTCACACTACTGTGCTGGCCCAGGGCCGCCTCTGGGCCGCCACATATTTAGGTCTGCAACCCTGTTCACATTTTCGGTTTAAGGCACCTTTGCACGTTCACACATGTGACTGAAAAGCAGGCATAAAATGTGGCGAATTGTTTTTTATTTATTTTTTAATGGAACGATAGCCTGCACTCAGAATGGAAGAGCTACCGGGATATACAGTAATCCCTGATTTGTAGCAGATGTTTCTTAATATGTTTTTTTCAATGCAGCACAGTATCAATTTTATGGTGTATATATATATATATATATATATATATATATATATATATATATATATATATATTATTAATTATTTTGACTTAATTTTATGGTGTGTAATGGGGTGCCGGTCCGAGCTTATCCCCACCCGCAATCACATTATTTTCTCAAGAACATGGAGGTATTTAGAACGTAGGAAACAGCAACTTACTAGTGTTCACAGGTATAAATATTTCTTTTTGTAATGGATACTTCACTCAGATTACAAATGACTAACAGGTTGTAAATACAAGGACTGATATTCACAAGACAAGCTCACAACTGACCACCTAATACTACTGCTCTCTCCTAAGATAAATTAATTATTCAATAAATGGTTACACCTGGAATAATTTTATACAAAAATAAACTCTATTATTTAACATTCGTTCCATTTACAACATTCATATAATTTACATTACACACGTTTCTTCTCAGTTATACGTCTTTGTTTACAAACATGATCGTTAAACTACTTGTTATTATTATCATTGTCATTATTATTCTCTGGTCCCTAACCATTACAAGTAAAGACTGAACATCAGCATTACCCCTTCTCTTGGAAGATTACCGAACATATTGCTATAACAAAACCCTTGTTCCACATTTAGCTGTGGCAACTTCATTAAGGGAAGCGCCCTAATCTAAATACAGCAATACACTGTCAAACACATATATCAAATACACTTTACTCAACAACATGCATGATACATAATAATCTACTGCTGTATCGCCAGTAGAATAACATTAACAATAATAATCACAATAACAGGCATTGAAATATTACAGTGAAAATACAATTTTTTACTCTTTCAAATTCTAAGCAAGTTACAAGCTTACCAGTGCCATTAATCAATATAACAGACTTTTTACTTCAAATATTACAAATAGTTCCCTGTTGTAAAAAAATATTCATGTTAGGTCAACTCAGAGTTAGTCTGTCCCGCATTTTATTTTTTGGAGCCACCTTAAATCTCAAGTGTGAATGGGGTCTAAGACATGCACACTGTCGATTGGGTGTCCCTGGTATTTACTAAGTGAACCCCTCAACATTTATATCTATTTTTTTTTATTCAATATTTTATTTTGTTAAGAGAAAGAAAGAGAAGTAGCCTGTCTTCTTTGATGTGGATGAGGAAATTGTTGCAAACTTGCCTAGTTCCGGAAAATTTGATGGGACGGCCATATTTGTCTTTTGTTACGGATCGGTAGGGGGGAGGAGGGCAGGAATTGGAGCTGAGATGCAGTTGCTGAATCTGGGGGGGTTGGTGGTTTATGTGGATGGGGTTGCCATTGCCACTTTTGGGCACAGGTCAGATGAGTGCGCGGTGGATGCGCAAACCTTGCATGCGTTCACCCTGACCCCACTGAAAATGTGATTAAACAGATCTATATCAGGGTCAGACCAATCAACGATATGATTAGCGTTAGCCAAGATAGCGGCTACTTTTGCTGAGAAGGTTTTATGGTATTAGTAGAACATGGTGCCCCCATATCTCACCGATAGGTCTACAACATAACACATATATTGGTCCATCTCTTGATGGCGATGGGGGTATGCAGCACACAGAACGTCTCGATAAATGGAGAATGCGAGAACGAACTCGCCAAAAGACAGATTTTTAAGTAGGCGGGGGTCGCAGGATTTCAGCATGACTGCTAAATCTCTGCAGTTAACTTCACTGTGATCGATTAATTCAGATGCAGTAATGAAAATGGTAACTAGATTGATGTCTTTACCTTCAATTATTTGTCTTCGGATCAGCGGGGAGGGTGTGATGTCGAATGGCTGCTGCTGATTGACAGTCTGAAGTGGATGCAATAGCCAAAGATTTCAGGACTTCAGTGATCTAATAGATTTTACATTTTTTAAATAACAGTGTGACAGGACGAGGCGTGCACCTGCAAGGGAAGGTGACACATGCACCGTAACACAATAAGCGGCAGTTGTTTCAGTGTGCGAGCAGCCTGGTGTGGGAGAGAGAGAGAGAAACACCGTCGGAAAAACCTTAGAGTGGGTATGAAGCCAGTGCACGGTTAAACAGTTTTGTTTATAATTTATTTAGTTTTGTTTCCGTATTGCAGACTTTTCCCCATTTTAACCCTAGTGGTGACGTAGGCTCTTGGAGCTGGTGCTGCTGAACGAGCAGGGGCAGGGCGGTGAGTGGAAAATATTGGTTCTACTGAGACAGGCACAAAAGTTGAGCGCTTCCAGATGGGAGCTGGCTTCCCTTATCGAATAATGTTTTTAACAGTCTGGCGACTGGCCAGTCCTTACAGAAAAGCTGGGCAGGGAAGAAAGCTGGGAAAGCTCTGGGTCAGGGGCTGAAACAAAGGAAGGAGATGCCGCTGGAGGGATCGGAATGTTCCGTGGATTCTCAGGGTCGGAGCAGGAAGGTAGGTAAATCCATACTCGGTGTTCTTAGTTTGGTAATCAATCGGGAAGTCGTGCTGCGATTTCAGAGCCGGTCAGGTAGTCTTGCTGCAAGGTCAAAGCCAAATTGGGAAGTCGTACATAAGACAGTTCAAAGCTGGATCGGGTAGTCAAAGGTTCAAGAGTCGAAAATGGAATCAGGGAAGTCAGACAGGCAAGGTTCATTCACGATAATCAATTTAGTATTCTCTCTCTCTCTCTCTCTCTCTCTCTCTCTCTCTCTCTATACGGGCAAAAAAACAAACGCAAGAGAAAGAGCAGGGCTGTGACTGGGTTTAAATAGGGAGTATTGTGGCCATTCTTTAGATCTGGTAATTTCTCGTGGTTTAGCCTATGATGATAGGCAGGTGCAATTAGGAAGGGACGAAGCCCTGGCTCACACCCCCTGAACCTCACTAAAGTTAACATACAGTATGTGCATTACATTTGGTCACGTCCTAGTTACAAAACCTTTTAAATGTATTTATATGATTATATGTTTTAAAAAGTCTTTAAATAAAAGTTAGGTTTTTGGGGTTTTTTTTATGAATAGGCATTTTATCACATTCCCTTGTACAACGTCATCAGCTTTACCATTTATTTATCCTCATTTAAAAATGTTTTCGGTGTGTGCCGAGACAAAGTTCATTTAAGAGGAAATGTATCATGAAGACAAGAAACGTAAAACTTGTAGTTGAACCAGTATTTATACAAAACAGCAAATACACAGTTAATGCTGACTGCATCTTTTTATATAAACACTAGTAGAAGAATTCCCAGTGGTGGGATTGTTGTGGTGATCTGTTAGTGCTTAGTTTCCTTAGGGGTTATCGCTGGGTAACCTCAGTTTCACACTGACCTTATCTTAATACTCTGCTTTTGATTGTGTCTGCTCTAATCTTAATAATCCATTTAACCTCAAGAGCTAATGAAGTACAGGGCCTGCTTGGCTACTTACTTTGCAAAATTGTTGGAACCTTTTTAACAACAGTTTTCACTGATATACCCTGATTTACGACACAGTAACAAGATTCTCCACTAAGCTACAGTATACTGTATCAACAGAGAATGGCAGTGCTGTGTTTTTTTTTGTGTAGTTGCAAAACACACTGATTCTCAGTGGCTTGTCGATGTTGGGTAGCCAATATTTGCTTCATTAAAATTCTCTTGGTTATTCCCTTTTGAGATATAACTGATCCTGTTTTTGACAAGACCCTTGGGAAAGCAGGAAATTCAGTTATTCAGTGCTTTGTATAAAGCTTCATTAACATGTGTTTTCCTAAATACAAAAACTATAGGTATATTTAAAATCAATAAATAATCACATAAAATAATTACATATTTTTAATATATATATATATATATATATATATATATATTTTTTATTGCATTTATATAGCGCTTTTTTATACAAATGTATCGCAAAGCACTGTACAGTACATAGCAGAAAAAAAGAACAAATTTGTATAGCATGTCACTCATACAACTGCCATAATCAGACCATTTAAATAACAGATTTAAATAACAGTATACATTAAAACCCATTAAGATAAGAAAGCCATTTTACATTTGTATAGTATGTCACTCATACAACTGCCATAATCAAACCATTTAAATAACAGATTTAAATAACAGTATACATTAAAACCCATTAAGATAAGAAAGCCATTTTATAAAAGTGCGTTTTTAGTCTTGACTTAAAAACTGTAACAGTCCCAGCTTCCCTGACACATGAAGGCAGAGCATTCCATAATTTGGGAGCTCTACAGGAAAAAGCCCTACATCCTGTGTTGCTTTTGTTGACCCTAGGAATAACCAGCAGCCCCGCATCCTGTGATCTCAGAGTGTGATTTGGAAGATACAGGGTCAGTAACTACTGCAAATAACTATGTGCTAATCCATTCAGGGCCTTGTGAGTTAACAAAATCTTAAAATCAATTCTATACTGCACAGGGAGCCAGTGTAAAGAGGCCAAAACAGGGGTAATATGTTCTCTTTTTCTGGTTTTAGTCCTAATTCTAGTGGCGGTATTCTGAACTGCAATTCTAGTGGCGGTATTCTGAACTGAAGCTGCAAGCGGGATACCACATGTTTTAGGACACCAGAAAAAAGTGCATTACAATAATCAATTCTAGATGATAGAGAAATAATTGGACTATAATTCTCAAATGGTAAAAATATACTTTAGTAACTTTCCTAATATAAGTTTCAAATGAAAGATCAGGATCAAAGATGACCCCCAAACTCTTAATTTCTAGTTTAAGTTTTGATGAGAGACTGCAAGTTTTGATGAGAGACTGCAAGGGTCAAGAAAATAAATTGGACCCGACGCGCCTGACAGGCGCTGAATAAATGGACTGCAAAGGGTTAATAGGTGTAGTTGGTAATGTGCTGGATAGAAGGTGTCTGTGGAATCTCATTTCTGATGTCTAGTATTTTATTTTTAAAGAAATGTAGTAAGTCATTGCAGCTGTGAGAGGAGCCAGTGTCAATGGTAGGACTATTAGGGGAAGGATTCATTAATTTATCTAGGGTAGCAAAAATGATTATCTAGGATTATTTTTATTTGTTTCATTTAAATTATAATAATATGATGATCTAGCGAACACCAGAGCCTTCCTATATTTAACCAGGTGGCCCTTCCATGAGATGTAATGAACGTGTGGTTTAGATTGCCGCCATCTCCGTTTCATCTTGCGAGTTGTATCATTAAACCACGTGCACTTTTTTTAAAAGACACTCTCTGAGTTTTGATTGGCGCTACAGTATCTAAGATACCAGTCAAGGTGGTGTGTAGGTATTAACCAGCTCATCTACTGATGATGACTCAGAGAGTGGTAATGAGATCAATACATCAGAAAGCTTAACAGCAGTTGAAGAATTAATTACCCGGGATTTAAATGTACGGTCCACGGTCTTTGTAGATACTGGCAGATTCACCTCAGAAAGAATGGCAAGATGATCTGAAATAGTAAGATCTAGGGTTATGAAGTTCTTAACAGCTAAACTACAAGAAATTACCAGATCTAAAGAATGGCCACAATTATGCATAGGACCTTCGACATGCAGGATATAATCTAAGGAATCTAGTAGCTTCAAAAATTCCAAGGAGTTGGAATCAGAATCATTGTCAACATGAAGGTTAAAATCACCCAATAAAAGAATCGTATCATATTTCACTGTCAATATAGATAGCAGATCCCCAAATTCAGTCAGAAATAGCGAGTTTGACTTAGGTGGTCGATAAATAATTACAATATATACAAATAAATATACATTTATTAACAACAACAAAAAAATCTGTTTATTAAAAGAAACCTTACCAGTAAACTGATCTTTTTGTATGCCCATATAATGATCAGTGGCCTTAGCCCTGTTACACCCACATTTATATGAGGTGTGTGCCCAAGTACAAGCACAAATGAGTGTTAGTACTGAGTATAGCCATTTTCTCAGAGTATGAGTAATACACTAGTAATTTTGCTATTACTTGTTATTCTGAGAAAAAAAATAAACTCCTGGCTCCAATAGGGCAGTGTTTACTGTCAATCTAAAATCTAGAGATAGAGAGTCAATCCAGGGGGAAAGGAGGAGTGACCAGTGTGATGCAGTCTCTGACACTGTGTACTAAGCATCCAAGGAATAAAGATGAAAATAAAAAAAAGACATTATGATTTGAAATTTGAATTAAACAAAAACTCGTCAGATTAAAAAATCTGTCAAATCTACTGGTGGAAGGCCTGTCTCTGAGCAGTGTAAAGGGGAGCAATATGACCAGAGGTGAAAATGACTGCTGATGCAAGGAGAACAACAGACTGTACATTGCAGTGAAGAACAGCAATTTATTAACCCTTTGCGGTTCATTTATTCAGCACGTGTCAGGCGCGTCAGGTCCAATTTATTTTCACACGCGCAGTTAATTTTAGATGCGCTGTTTAAAAGTATTTTTTCCACAGTCAAACAGGTTTAAAAGGCCCTGCATATCAACAAAGCACTCACTAGGCATCTCCAGCCCCGCCCCACCCTTTAGTTCGCTATAGCTTTCACATATGCTAAGAAATAAATAATAATAATAATAATAGTCGTACATACCGATCAATCATTTCCTGATCACTCGTTTTATCACCAAATGCCTCAATAATGCAATCCAAGTCATTATTTTATTACTATAACATCTGAAAAAAGCTCTGCAAATGTCCGTGATATTCTCTGAGCGCTGATGCATTAGCAGCCAGCTTGTTTCCTTATGGCCGCTGTTATCTGATGCCAGGGGCAAGTATGACTATTCATGAGATACGCCCTTTTTTTTCGGCTTGTCTCGGCTCCTGTCGCTCCCACTTGGCCATGGAATGGCTTTCTCAGCTTTTTCCGGAGAAAAAACGACTAGAAACCCGTTTTTTGCGTCTTTTTGATGATGTCTGACAGGGTCCGACATTGAACTGGATAGGAATAATTGCAATGTCGGACCAGGTCTGACATAGGACCGCAAAGGGTTAAAAGGCACTGCATATCAACAGGACACTCAGTACTGCATCTCTAGCACCGCCCCACCCCTCATTTGCTATATTTTTCAAATGACTCTTAATAATAGTACATACCGATAAATCATCTCTTGATCACTCGTTTTATCACCAAACTCCTCAATAATGCGATCCAAGTCGTTATTTTATTACTATAACATCTAAAAAAAGCTCTGCAAATGTCTGTGATAGTCTTTGAGCGCTGGATGCGGAAGCAGCTATCTTGTTTGTTTATGTTTCAGTAGTATCTGCCGCCTCCCTTGCAATAGCCCAAATGCCTGTTCAACGAACACTCAGATTTGGCCCAGTTTATTATTAATAAAGATCTAACCTCCCCCCCGACAGATGATGTGTGAAAAGCAGTTTGGGCGACAACACTAAAACAAAGTATTCAAAAAGCAGGCACTATCCATCAGCAAATCAGATCTTTAATAACCATATACACCACACAGGATGACACGTGGATTCTTTCTCGTGAAACTTTTCTCTGCTCATGTAAGCAGTATTTTGGGGATTTTCACAGTTAACAGCACGAGAATCTAAGTGGGCCATCAGCATGGCTAATTTAAATCTGACCCCCCCCCCCCCTCCCTCCCTCTCTCCTTCATTTGCATAGCGTTCAGGGAAAAGTAGGCGTTCCAAAGGGAAATGAGAGGCTTTACATACAAACACAAAAATGCACCATGTCCACGTTTATTTCACGAGAAACACTCTGGGTCAGGTAAACCATCAGTGCCACCAACATCTGTTTTTACTGTACCTGAAACTGTGGTACTAAACTTACCTGGAGCATCAGTATCCTGTTAGCACTGTTGGAGCTGCATATATCTTAGAGGAAATGTGTTGTGACACATATATTTATTATTTTATACATATTTAATAATGAAAAATAATACATTTTTGTATATTTAGCAACAGTATCAATTTGTGGGTTTTTTTTCAGTTCTCACACCGTTCTGAACTACAGGTTTAAACATTACATATTTCATAATGTATTTTCTCTTTCTTATTTCTTATTGCTGTTGTTCAGTCAACATTTGAAAAATACAAATTTCAAAATGCCACCTTGACTAATTACAAACATTTACACACTCAATTGCCCTTTAAATATTATTTGACTTTGTTTGAAAATTAGTTAAAAACATATTTTTTGAATTTTGCACTTGTACGTGGACTTGCATTATCATTCACAACTCCTCCATCAGAGTTAAAGAAAAATGATTTTTTTTTTTCTCCTGCAACTCCTGTTTTAAAGGCAGAATTGGGGGGGGGGGGGGGGGTATAAAAACTTAAACATATTAAGGAATAATAGAAAGTAATTATATATTCTCTAGCTATCAGCAATTTATTTTGTAGACATGTATGCAGACATATATGCAGGCTTCAGACAGAAGGAAACTTTGTAAAATTAGGTGATAAAGTTGAACTGGGTCACTTGTCAAATCTTCGATGCTCCCTGAGAAAATGAAGACTGCATGTAAACATGGTTTCCCTGTCAACAGTCTGTTATGACCTTGAAAAAGTTTGTAACAATCTATGTTTGTCACAGAAATGGGTACATTTGGTTATGTTTGTTCTCCACCAGTAATGATCCTTTAAAGTTTCTCATTCTGAAAAGTTGTTCTGTACGGTAGCTTATAATGAGCAATTAAAATAGTACCAACATTGATTGATTGTGGACCTGAAGCACCTCTTGCATCTAAGTGGCACCCTTTATGAAATAGATAAGCTGTGTGCTGGCAGGAGCGCCTCCAGAAATCTTTCACATGGTACGTAAAACTGAACCACACCGACATCCCACCTCATGCCGATAACGACTCTGCATCTATGAGGGGCCGTTCAATTAAAAAATGGCCAGCTAAATATGTCATGTAGCAAAAAATATATAACATATAGTAAAATGGATATATCATATAGCTAAAAAGATATAGCATATAGCAAAAAAGATATGAGCAAAATAGATATATCACATAGCAAAATAGTTATATATTGCAAAAAAAGATATAGCATTTAGCAAAATGGATATATCCCATATCTAAAATGATCAAAAAAGATATAACATATAGCACAAAAGATATCCCAGAGTCACATGGTTGTTGCGTTGAGCCTGCTCAATGTGCAATGTTGTAGACTAGTCGAGACGTGTACACTTCTAAGTGCAGTTAGGCCTGAATCAGAACAAAATTAATACATACACCTGAACTAATGTCATGGCAGAATCCGTAAATGCAGTTATTGACAGGCTGACCGAGGACAGACATCTTTTGACCAGTCTGGTCAATGCAATAGAAAACAGTGGAAGTGCTGGAAGTACCGCTAGGCAAGGCATGGTAGTTAGAACCGGGGATTGCGGAACGGGTATTTACAAAAAAAGAAGAAAAAAACCACACACACAGAAAATAACATCGGTAGCATCAGTTCTGGTTTTACTGTGTCATGATTATAAATGTACATCAAATAATGTAAGAGTTATTACCAGTTTGTTTTTCTTTCCTTGGAGAGGTAAGCTGACTGCACAGTTCATTCACGTGTACCGTAATGAGTATAAGAGCAGCGCATTTAAAATTGTTAACATAGTGAAGAAAGCACCTTTACTGTGTTGTATATCTCATTGTTTTACACTGTTTCAACATTTTTAACTGAACAGCAGCTGTGTCAACTGGAACAGGTGATTACATAGTGACACAGCCACTGTGTCATTAAATACAGGTGTTTATGTACTGACACAGCACCTGTGTCAACAAGTACAGGTGTTTATGTGATATATCTGTTTTGTTCTATGCTATATCTTTTTTGCTAATGCTATATCTTTTTTTTGCTTTAAGATATATCGTTTTTGCTGTATATATAGGTTTTGCTATATGTTATATCCATTTTGCTATATGTTATGTCTTTTTTTGCTACATGACATATTTAGTTTGCCATTTTTTAATTGAATGGCCCCTCATATGCATCAACATGCTGTAAAGTGTTTTAGCCAATCAAAGTGCTGCACTTTTGTTCTTTCCTGAGTTTCACAGCAATACCAATACAGCTAAACTGGCCACAAATTATGAACTGGAGTTCCAGTGATGATGAGATGGAAGAGGAAGCATTTCAAACTAAACTATATGACTTTTAGCAGTTTAAGTCCAGTATATGCAGTTAATTTATTAAAGAAAGTATTGTTATTTACGGACCAGGAAACAAACAGGAGGAATTGTACTGTGCAACAGTATGTTTCCCATCATCTCAACGCTACCTTGTCATTCATGAATAGTGAGCTGATTCAAAGGTTACAAAATTGAAAGGTACATGTATTGCTTCAATCTGCGTTTGAGATTTCTTAGTTACATTTTAAATAAACGGCAATGAAAGAGGTGTTAATTTAGTAGGGCAGCCCTTCATCATGCTGCAGCTGCAGTACTTTTTCTCTTACACGTTGTGACAAAACAGGCAGCTAAAAAATTAAATAAAATACCAATAATAATAATAATAATAATAATAATAATAATAATAATAATAATAATAAAATTAATAACACAACTTGGCAATTATGTGTTAATGATTAGGAAATTCTGTGTTAACGATTTTAATATAAGACACTGATACAATTAAAATACAAATGAAACTTGTATACATGTGCATTACAGTGCTCAATCCTGGAAGAACAGCAGATTCCAGATAATGCAGTACTAGCACTCAATGCTGCCAGCGTATTTTCAATGCTTAAAACTCCACCATTGTTTGTGCCAGAAACACAGTTCAGTGCTTTTACTGATTTTTTTCCATCTGACATCTGGGTCATTAGAAGCAGAGCATGTAAGCAGAGTGGAGCGGGACCATTTTGCTAGGAGTGTGAAGTGGAGCGGGTAAAGTGCCTGAGCAGAGTGTGAGCGTGAAAAGCCTCTAGCACCGCTCTCACGCCCGCTCCAAAAGATGTTTTGCAAAGGAAAAATATTTGACACTGTACATATAAGATATGATCCATAAACGATGCAGCTTTTGCAATGCTCCGATAATATTGTGCAAGCTATGAAATCGCCATGCATAAATAAAGTTAACAAAATAATCAATAATATCCAATTTGCTAAGTTTTGTTACAACAGCGAAAACCATTGTGTGCTTGTATATGAACCATGTTAACTGCAAATTTCACAAAGCTTACAATTTAAAAAATCTTTAACCACATGGTATGTGCAAAAGGGTCAGTGTATGTTAGGATCCCAAGCCGAAATACGACCCCATCGGCTTGGGGTTAAATTACTTTTTTAGATAGCTGAAATCATGTCATGTTTGGCTTGGGGTTGTCTTGCCGAATGATCCCATCGAGGTGCAGAAGATTCTCTTTACCCAAAGCGTTTCCATCACTACATGTAAAAGTGAGATTGAATTATTCTCCAGGGAAATAAATATAATTTTTTTAAAAAAAACAACTTTAAAAACCCTGTTATTGCTGTAATAAATATTTTGCAGACCTTTTTTTACTAAGTGTGAAGGTGTCAATTGTAGTTATCAAATGTATTTGACAGAAATTCATGTTTTAATAATCCCTGATATTTGTATACGGTTCGTTGGTACCAAAGCAGGTGCCAGTTCGCTCATCTCTACATTTTGGAAGTGATTTACACTAGCAGTGGAGAGGAGCGTGAGTGGAGCTGGCTGCAGAATTAGAAGCACCAGAGCGGAGCAGACTGGGGAAATAAAAGCCTTGGAGTAAGCGGGTTCAAAGAGGAAGAGAGCGAGGATCGGTGTTTATGAGCGCTCCACTCCGCTCACATGCTCCTAGAATAAAGATTTTTGCTATTTTTCAAGGCTTCAAACAAACTCATCTGCTTCCGTTTGCTCATTACTACGACTAAATAACAGTCTATAAGCTTAAATTGTCTGAAACTTCAGCCAATCGCACAAGATTATATGTGAGTCCACACTTACGAACCTGCAATTTTTCAAACCAGTGTACGCACCGTGCGCAACATGCATATGGCTACAGGCGCCAATGTGTGCTGGTCCTATCCAGTTGGTATAATAAAATTCAGGGCATAGATATTTCATTGTAGAATGTTTCTCGTGACTACTGTACCCCATGCTGCTGTGTATAATTATTAGCAGGAATCTGGCACAGCTTGAACATTATTAGTGAACATTAAAGAGCATTTGAGTTATAATTATCAGAGGGAAAGCAGGTGTTTCAAAAGTACCTTAACAAAGGAGGTACATAAAGGCATGCAAGTGACAAAATCACTAAGGAAAAAAGAAACCTCTTCATTAAAAATCTGCAAATTTGTAAGATTTTCTTTCCAATTTGCAGATTTTACTGACACTTTAGATTACCATCCCAACTTTTGCTTTTAATTAAAAAAAAACTATGCAGATCTGCGAAAAAAAACAGAAAAGAAAATTACAGAGGAAGGTCTCTTGTGTTTTGTGGCAGCAGCAGATGTTTGTTAACAGGCTGACTTTGGAGTGCAGTTTAAACCCCTAGAGTACCGCAGGGAGTGTTGAAAAAGGACACTTTCTCGGCATTAAAACTGCTGAAATTGAAGTGAGTAATCAGAAGCTCTTAATGGTCTTATAGATAATACAGAGAGCCCATTCTTCTGTGCATTCATTTGTCTGCCTCATTCCAGAAGTTGCCACTACTTGCTTTAGCACCTCTGAAGAAGGTTTGTTTCAAGTGGGCAAGGCACTTTATTAGAAACAGAGCAGGTGCAGTACTGAGCACTGGCACCACAAGAATGCCCTCGGAACACTGAAGGGCTGTTGGGTTGAAAGAGCCAAGCGAGGTTTCAAAATGACAATTACTTTGGCACCTTCACCTCTGCCAATTCTGAGTGAAGGTGTACGCAAAATCTGTTAGGCCATGGAATTTATTACATATATGCCCTTATTCACCCACTGTTGGCGGCTCAATTGGCAGAACACTCACCCCTGGGCTAAAAGGTTGCAAGTTTACATTCCTATTAGGGGATAACCCCAACATGCTCGTCTGTCTCTCACCACCCCTGGCTTGATTTGTGCATCTGTTGAAGAGCTCTGCTAGCAGTGGGGGGTATCACACATTCCTCTTGCTAAGGTGTAAAACAATTGTCCTTTCTTCTTTGATGACTTTGAAGATCACACAGGCAACTGCCATG
This sequence comes from Acipenser ruthenus, assembly GCF_902713425.1. Lineage (NCBI taxonomy): Eukaryota > Metazoa > Chordata > Actinopteri > Acipenseriformes > Acipenseridae > Acipenser > Acipenser ruthenus. Next base: position 25,695,896 of record NC_081191.1, read on the forward strand.
GAAAAGCAAAATGGACTGACCCCCAATGTTGGCTGAATTTCCCTCTCTATTATCTTCCTTCTGCTAATAATATATTTAAAAAAAATACAATGCAGCCGGCTTAGAGGACTTTAAGGACAAAAGAGCAGGTTATGGCACACTGCTCAATGAATATGTAGTAGTGGGCTGCAATGAATAGTTACACCACTACCACAAATAGGCTGCAATGGAGCCTGACACATGAAACACAATAGTAACAAGATAATTGGGTTAATTTGAAGATATTTCCTTTCCATTGTTTTTTTAAAAGCATGTCCTTCCACGTTTACATGGGTAGCTAGTGGCTCTAGAAAAATGAATTAGGTTACTTAAACTTCACTATACAGACGTGCTCAAATTTGTTGGTACCCCTCCACAAAAAACAAAGAATGCACAATTTTCTCTGAAATAACTTGAAACTGACAAAAGTAATTGGCATCCACCATTGTTTATTCCATATTTAATAGAAATCAGACTTTGCTTTTGATTTTTTATTCAACATAATATTGTAAATAAGAAAACAAATGAAAATGGCATGGACAAAAATGATGGGACCGCTAACCTAATATTTTGTTGCACAACCTTTAGAGGCAATCACTGCAATCAAACGTTTTCTGTAGCTCTCAATGAGACTTCTGCACCTGTTAACAGGTAGTTTGGCCCACTCTTCCTGAGCAAACTGCTCCAGCTGTCTCAGGTTTGATGGTTGCCTTCTCCAGACTGCAAGTTTCAGCTCTTTCCATAGATGTTCGATAGGATTCAGATCAGGACTCATAGAAGGCCACTTCAGAATAGTCCAATGTTTTGTTCTTATCCATTCTTGGGTGCTTTTAGCTGTGTGTTTTGGGTCATTATCCTGTTGGAGGACCCATGACCTGCGACTGAGACAGAGCTTTCTGACACTGGGCAGTACGTTTCGCTCCAGAATGCCTTGATAGTCTTGAGATTTCATTGTGCCCTGCACAGATTCAAGGCACCCTGTGCCAGGTGCAGTAAAGCAGCCCCAAAACATAACCGAGCCTCCTCCATGTTTCACTGTAGGTATGGTGTTCTTTTCTTTGAAAGCTTAATTTTTTCATCTGTGAACATAGAGCTGATGTGACTTGCCAAAAAGCTCCAGTTTTGACTCATCTGTCCAAAGGACATTCTCCCAGAAGGATTGTGGCTTGTCAATATGCATTTTAGCAAATTTTAGTCTGGCTTTTTTATGTTTTTCTTTCAAAAGTGGAGTCCTCCTGGGTCTTCTTCCATGGAGCCCACTTTCGCTCACAAAGCAAAGGATGGTGCGATCAGAAACTGACATACCTTCACCTTGGAGTTCAGCTTGTATCTCTTTGGCAGTTATACTTGGTTCTTTTTCTACCATTCGCACTATCCTTCTGTTCAATCTGGGGTCGATTTTACTCTTGCGGCCGCGCCCAGGGAGGTTGGCTACAGTCCCATGGACCTTAAACTTCTTAATAATATTTGCAACTGTTGTCACAGGAACATCAAGCTGCTTGGAGATGGTCTTGTAGCCTTTATCTTTACCATGCTTGTCTATTATTTTCTTTCTGATCTCTTCAGACAACTCTCTCATTTGCTTTCTCTGGTCCATGTTCAGTGTGGTGCACACAATGTTACCAAACAGCACAGTGACTACTTTTCTCCATTTAAATAGGCTGAATGACGGATAACAAGATTGGAGACATGTGTGATACTAATTAAAGAAACTAATTAGTTTGAAATATCACTATAATCCAATTATTTATGATCTTTTCTAAGGGGTACCAACAAATGTGTCCAGGCCATTTTAGAATATCTTTGTAGAATAAGCAATAATTCATCTCTTTTCACAGCTTCTTTGCTTTATTCTATGACATACCAAAGGCATGCAAGTATACATGATAAAATAGCTTTTAATTTCATCACTTTTCAGGAGGAATGAAGCATTATTTCAATGAGCTGTAAGGGTACCAACAAATTTGAGCACGTCTGTATATCTTCACAAGACTGCCCTGAGATAGTAATGTCTACAAAGTTTACAAGACCTCAAGAATTACCTTTGCAATGAGTGGGAACAGTTATGTCTTGTCCAGTGTTGAAGGTTTATGTGATTAGGGTCACTGTCTGTTCATAATCTGTCATGACCCACTTGCAAACGTAGTTGTGCCTTCCAGCAAAACCCAGGAGATTATTTTGATGGACATGTCAGTTCAGATAAGTTATAGATTAGCCAGTTGCACGGGCACTCACTAGTATGCCCCTTCGAAGTCACCAAGATCCATCTGCTCTCTCTCCTTTGATTGTTGCTGAACAGTTCCACACAACTCTCACCCATTTTATATACTTAAACGGTGGTGGCTCATGTATAGAGGATGTTAGGGCACAACCCTTCCACATTATTTACACAGTACCAATTTCTGCTCTCATTTCTTACATAAACATCCAATTGGTAATAAGAACATAAGAACATAAGAACATAAGAAAGTTTACAAACGAGAGGAGGCCATTCGGCCCATCTTTCTCATTTGGTTGTTAGTAGCTTATTGATCCCAGAATCTCATCAAGCAGCTTCTTGAAGGATCCCAGGGTGTCAGCTTCAACAACATCACTGGGGAGTTGGATCCAGACTCCCACAATTCACTGTGTAAAAAAGTGCCTCCTATTTTCTGTTCTGAATGCTCCTTTATCTAATCTCCATTTGTGACCCCTGGTCCTTGTTTCTTTTTTCAGGTCAAAAAAGTCCCCTGTCAATACCTTTAGAATTTTGAATGCTTGAATCAGATCGCCGCGTAGTCTTCTTTATTCAAGACTGAATGGATTAATTTCTTTTAGCCTGTCTGCATATGACATGCCTTTTAAACCTGGAATAATTCTGGTTGCTTTTCTTTGCTCTCTTTCTAGAGCAGCAATATCCTTTTTGTAGCGAGGGGACCAGAACTGATCACAATATTCTAGATTACTTCCCTTGATTTAAATTCAACACTTTTCACTATATATCCAAGCATCTTGTTGGCCTTTTTTTATAGCTTCCCCACATTGTCTAGCTGAAGACATTTCTGAGTCATCATAAATGCCAAGGTCTTTTTCATAGATTCCTTCTTCAATTTCAGTATCTCCCATATGATATTTATAATGCACATTTCTATTGACTGCATGCAGTACCTTACACTTTTCTCTATTAAATGTGTCTGCCCAGTTCAGAATGCTGTCTAGATCATTTTGAATGACCTTTCTTGCTGCAACAGTGTTTGCCACTCCTCCTATTTTTGTGTCATCTGCAAATTTAACAAGTTTGCTTACTATACCAGAATCTAAGCCATTAATGTAGATTAGAAATAGCAGAAGACCGAATACTGATCCCTGTGGTACTCCACTGGTTACCTCGCTCCATTTTGAGGTTTCTCCTCTAATCAATACTTTCTGTTTTCTACATGTTAACCACTCCCTAATCCACGTGCATGTATTTCTTTGAATTCATACTGCGTTCAGTTTGAGAATTATCTTTGAGAATTTGAGAATTAATCTTTTATGTGGCACTTTGTCAAAAGCTTTCTGGTAATCTAAATAAACCATGTCATATGCTTTGTAATTATCCATTGTCGATGTGCATCCTGTGCATCCTCAAAAAAATCAAGCAGGTTAGTTAGACACGATCTCCCTTTCCTAAAACCATGCTTGTGATTAATTCAGAGTTTTCCTATACAAGAGGACTTAGATGCAATTACAGTGTAGAAAGCTGTTTTACACTGTAATTACTGTTGTCCTAATACATTATTTACAACATTAGTAATTTGTTTTTATTAATTATCTTATACTACACAGAAAATAAACTCTAACTGTACCCAAATTAATATTTTTACAAGACAGCTCAATAGCATCTCATTATATTTTCCCCCACCACCAGGGACAGTATTGGCATGTTTTTGTACATACCTTTTTTAATTGGTTATCTCAGGTTACCTTGAGCAAGAGGATATTTACCCATATATAAAGTATTAGCACACTTTCAGTTGTATAAGGGCTGCTATGAATTAAATTGTTACTGAACAGGCTAGGGTTTAAAACACTACTTTTCCCTAGTTTTCCTGCTATGTTGTACATATTCTTGCAATACCCTTTTCAATTTAATGGCAATGGTTTTTATATTTTTATTAACATATCCCTGGTCATTAATAAGTTTTAACTACTTATTTTCATTCCATATTGGTTATGTTGAGGGTCTTCCCGTCAAAATGTCTTCTGAATGCATTACATTGGCTGCTAAAATCCAACCTGTTCAATCAGAAGCAATTCATTGGTTCCTGACTCCTCTCCCAAAGTTCAGCATTTCGACTGGTTCATCTGACCTACCTGCTCACTCCGGCACAGGTTGAGAGGGGTGGGAACAGGTTTATGAATATACAAGAAAACCCTGTATAATCACAACATCCGCTTTACAGACCCCCGCCCGGTTACAGTGAAGATGGAAATATATGAATATTTGTTTGTACTCAAAATGTACGTAAGACATTGTCACACAGAACACTGTATAGCCTAGATAGTGAAATCTGCTGTCCGTCTAAACACTGTTGTGTTGCTTAACATGTAGAGTTCTCACTTAAAGTATCATTACTCGCTCTTATTCCACCTTAACCCACCAAAATGATTTCTGCATTTATTGCCATTATATGAGGTTTGTTGTTCATAAATCTGTTCCCACTCTTTTAAACCTGTGCCGGAGTGAGCAGGTAGGACAGATGAACCAGTCAAAATGCTGACCTTTGGGATATGAGCCAGGAACCAACGAAATATTTCTGATTGAACATGTTGGATTTTAACAGCCGATGTTATGAATTCAGAAGCCATTTTGACAGGAATACCCTAAACATAACTAATGTGGAATGAAAATAAGTCGTCAAAACTGATCACTGACCAGTCATATGTTAATAAGGGGAGGGGAGGCTGTGTTGTCCAGTGGTTAAAGAAACGGGCTTGTAACCAAGAGGTCCTCGGTTCAAATCCCACTTCAGCCACACTCATTGTGTGACCCTGAGCAAGTCACTTCACCTCCTTGTGCTCCGTCTTTCGGGTGAGACGTAGTTGTAAGTGACTCTGCAGCTGATGCATAGTTCACACACCCTAGTCTCTGTAAGTCGCCTTGGATAAAGGCGTCTGCTAAATAAATAAATAATAATAAAATAATAATACAAATATCAAAACAATTGTGAATTAAGTTGAAAAAGAATATTGCAAGAATACATTCAACAAAGCAGGAAACCAGGGAAAGTAATGTGTTGTGTTTTAAACCCTACAGCCTGGTCAGTAACATTTGACATCTTTGAACCCCAAATTCAGATTTTGGAAATGTATCAAACTTTTGCAATTTACTTTCTCAAGTATTAAAAACTACTGTTTTAATAAACAAACTAACAACATAGTGAATACTTTATTCTTTCCTATCAAGGCATTTATTGATATGTAGACATTCAGTTCAGCTGTCTATTCTAAAATTAGAGCTAAATAACATTCAGTTATTGAACTACTGTTTTGCAAAGTATGTGCACAATACAAAAAGGTACCAGAGACAGAAGCTGCTGACTCCACAGCCTCTTTATACTGACTTTACATGGTGATCAGTAATATCTCAAGCATGACGTCTCTGCTATCACACCAACTGGACTAATGATCAAGTTAGTGCCAGTCACACTATGACCTTGGTAAACTGTTCTGGTCCTTTTATTTTTTCTTTCCAAGTATTTTGTGCACAGAAGTGTGTTTTGGATTAATGTCCTGCTGATGAATGATTCAGTGTCAAACAAATGCAAAGCAGATGGCACTGAATGTGTATACAAAGAGGCTCTGATATGGTTTGAATCTAAAATTTGTAAAAGAAGCTTACTTTGCTTGTCACATTATCCCAATGCAGCGAATGCCCTGTGGTACTGTAGCATTCACTGTCATGACCAGTGATAAAAGTAGACAAACTTTCTGCTAATGTGTTTTACAGAGTATATGTATATCTATATGTGTATATACATACAAACAGTACATATATATATATATATATATATATATATATATATATATATATATATATATATATATATATATATAAATATATATATATATATATATATATATATATATATATATATATATATATATATTGCAACACTTAGGGGTGAACTCATCACCACAAAAGCAAAGAAATATTGTAAAGTTGATACGGTTCTGCAGCCTGAAGTGGGTGTGTATGTGTTGAAGTGTACATGTATATCCATTGCGAAAGCACCGGTGGACCATGATGATGGATGTCTCTTGTGTCATCTGGAAAGAGTTGCATGCTCTATGTCTTAACTGATGACAGCAGTCTGCAGTTGCTTATGTTGTCTGGTTCCTTTGGCTGCTTGTGTAGGGGTGGGAATGGTGAGTTAGGGTTAAAAACAGTAAAATAGTAAAACAATGTTGGTCGTTTCTATCGTATCGTAACGTAGCAGCCCTTTATGTCAGTTTAAAAAGGTTTTAATAGACAAGACGTACGGTTCATTTCACAAGGTCTCAAAATGCCTCATGTTTTGTCCATAAAATCTCTTTAATTATCATCTATTAATGAAACATTTATAATGCAATCTTCATTAACATTAAAAAAAAAAAAAGAAAAAAAAAAATCATGAACAATTGAGAGCATGGATTTAACATATTGCTAATTCTTCACAAAAGTTAGACCTTTTTTTAAGTGATTCTTTTAAATGTAATGTTAAACTGCAGTTACTGTGTGATTTTACTGAAGTGTGGTGTTAAACTGCAGTTACAGTGTGTATTATTGTTCCTGCAGTTTATTGTTAAGCTGCAGGAACAATTGGAATGATTTTCAGTCTAGTGTAAAACGGCACTTACAATGTAATGTTATTAGTCTAGTGCAGGATACTCAATTATTTTAGTGAAGCTCCAAAATTCTTGGTTACAGCAAGGTCAAGTTCCTGGAGCACATTTTCACTCCCTTCCCCATACCGACAAATAACACAGAGCTACACAAATATAGTTTTTACACTTTTGTTTTTACACATTTACACATGTTGTTGGTTTGAGAGTTCTTCACAAGGTTTAAAGGAGTTTTGGGGGAATCGTTTTTACTAGTCTGTCTTCTTTACTGCATGAGTTATTTCCCTGTCATAACCATAGAATTGTGTAACTACTGTATTATTATGTGTCTGTGTTAGCAGAGCCAAACATTGTTTCACCACTGCAAAAACAAAGCACATTGTAGCAAACAAACCTGAAGCACAAGAAGAAAAAAAACTGAACAGAAACATCACTGTGCTTTCTCTTTCAAGTGAATTAAAAATAAAAACACCTTACAAATAATAATAAAAAACAGTAATTTTACATCCAGTACATTTATAAATCAGCTAATACTCACAGTAAGTGGAAGAAGTGGCAGGTCCTCAAGGGCCTTGAGTTAAAGATTTGCATGAGTCAGAACAGAACAATGATATTAATATTAATAATGTTTGTCTTAGAGAACGAATATCCACACACATAATGTGATCTGCAGATACTTAAGAAGGGAAACATTTTAACTGCATGTGTTTTAAGTCTGACTTGGCTTGCAGAATTTGACGATTTTAATCTGCAATACAATCGGCATACTCATTGCTAAGCTTTGCACACATAGCACATTTTGGTGGCTCGTGGAATGATGCGATATCTGTCGTGGCCGGGGTTCTGTCCGTTTTGCTGCCATTGTTTGCAAAGTGAAGTTTTGTATAAACGAGTGGTACAGTACGCTAACATATTGTGTGCTTTCCCTGAGTCAGGAGTACCAACAGTAACACAAATACATGTGTTTTTAAAAAGAGCATTATATTGTGTGTTTTAGCGGTAATATTTCTGGCTTGGAAAAGCTGCTTAACAAAATTGGCCTTTGTATCACCAGTACTTATGACGGTTGTTTTATTAACCATAGAGAAGGGATATGTTGACGCTTACAAAACAGGCCACAGCAGCCAACGCAATGTGAATGCAAGTAAAAACATACATTGACATGTGACTTGGCGGCAGTGCTCGAGTCCTGGTAGAACACACCGGAATGGCGTTCCTGCACTTTTTTTGGTAGCCGGATTTACTATGCTTGCCTTAGCTTTATTATACTTCCACTATGCTTTAATACACTTCAGTATGATTTAAATATGTTATACCACAGTAAGCGTTAAAGTTTACAAGGGTGTTGCTACAGTACATTCTTACAGGTTCTTGTGGTTTTTCAACAGCCTGGCATTTAAATGTACAGTAAAGGTTCATGCATTTTAACAGATTTGCAAAACTTCCCAAACAGATGTAATTACAGTATGGATACATTTTTTTTGTTTTTTATACTGGGTGTATGCATAAACATTTTTTCAATGTTTTATGATTTTAAATACCCACTTTCTCACAGATGTTTTCTCACTAACAAACTGATTTTACACTGAAAGAAACACAATATACAGCAGATGAATTTACAAGGGGAAATTACGTTGGTTAAAATTGTTTGGATTGGTCTGAATTTTTACAAAATGACAGATGGGGATAGTCACCTTCCAAATGCCATATTTATACATGGACTTTCAATAACGATAAAAATGGTAAACTGCTAATGCCATGGACTGATGATGAAACATGATTGTGTGTGGTTAACATACATTTTTTCATCTCACCTCGTCTTATCATGTCTACAAGTGGGGAAAGCCGTATTTAACATCACAGCCCACAAAGCAATTACCTGCCTACCTGTTCACACTGCAATTACAACTGAGGGCAAATAATTAGTCTCACTAATGACTGAGGAGTATAGCCGATGTTGTTGTGATGTATAATTGGGAGCAGGAACAGGAGATGTTTCTTTGTAATTAGCACATAATGCTGTAACTTTAAACCAGTGGAGTCTGGGTACTGACACTCATGCATGGCCCTCTGTGTCCTGAGGCTTCGCTGAGTGGAGTGTGTAATTTTCATTGGCTACAATCCTCTAGGGTAAAAGATATGCTGCCATGCAGACATGTTATACTATTGATGTTCAATGGGGTAGCCGTTTCAGTCGGTGAGGTTTATAAACAAAGAATTGATTAAACTGGTTTGACCACCAAGTGCAGTTTTCATAGCCAGATTTAGCCTCATCTATAACCTTGGGTTTCTCGAACACCATTACCAAAAATTGACGACTGCACAGTGAAATGTTGTCCAAGTACTAAAAAGAAGGCGATTGCTTGAAATAAGAAAAATGACCATGGCATGGCATTAGATTGTAATACAGGGCCCTATTTAAAGAGCTTCAGCTCATGAGATATTTAAAAAGATGCATTTTTTTAACAGCCAGGAGATCATTTGCAAAAACTAAGCTTTTCAATTACTTTGTATTTAACAAACAGATTAGCTAAAGTATGCATTTTCAATTTTACCTTGTCTGCTTCCTTTTCAGTAAAACACAGGTCCATGAATGTCACATTACTCAGCTAGTCATTGTAAACTCTTTATCAATGATTATGAACATGCATTTATTATAAAGGCTGATGAAAAATATTGTACTATAAATATTACAAGAATACCATTTATTGGTCTACTGTAGTTGCACCTAAACAAAACCTGGTAGCAGAATCTCTTGTGTAACAATCAATAAACTTAATTAACCAAACTATTGCTTTGACAGTTTATTTATTTATTTATTTATTTATTTATTTATTTATTTATTTAATTGGTTGGTTTAGACATGACAGGATGCACAAAACACCTAAGAAAAGACTGAGTGACAGCTGTGGTAACCGGGCCATTCACTTTATTTCCAGTGATGGTGGAATCTCTAAGTCTAAATGGTAATGGAGCTCCACAGTATTATTATTAATTAATCATTTAGCAGATGCTTTTATCAAAGGCGACTTACAGAGACTAGAGGGTGAACTATGCATCACAACTGCTGCTGGCAGAGTCACTTACGTCTCATCCGAAGGACGAAGCACAAGGAGGGTAACTGACTTGCTCAGGATCACACACAGTGGACTTTAACCACTGGACTACCAAGCCTCCTGTATTTACGGTAACAAATTACATGTTGTAGAGATAAGTTACATATTTTCTACACCGTACAATGCATGTTCTTAGAGAAAATAAAAATGATATAGCCCTTTAAACAGTCTTTCTGCTACAGCAAAAAATGGTTTTATCATTAAGATTGTGATTACATTAAATACACCATGTGGTTTTCTTAGATTGTAATACTGGTTTTAAATAATAATAATAATAATAATAATAATAATAATAATAATAATAATAATAATAATAATAATTGACCAAGCGTCTCCCGGGGGAGGGAGGGTTAGGTCGGCCATGGTGTCCTCATCTCACCGCGCACCAGCGACCCCTGTAGTCTGGCCAGGCGCCTGCGGGCTTGCCTGCAAGCTGCCCAGAGCTGTGTTGTCCTCTGACGCTGTAGCTCTCGGTGGCTGTATGGTGAGTCTGCAGTGTGAAAAAAAGCGGTCGGCTGATGGCACACACTTCGGAGGACAGCGTGTGCTTGTCTTCACTGCTCCCGAGTCAGCGCGGGGGTGGTAGCGGTGAGCTGAGCTAAACAAAAATAATTGGACAGTATTCAATTTGGGGAGAAAACTACAAAAAAAAACTAATTGGCGACTACTAAATAAAAAATAAATAAAAAAGATGTAATTCATAATCCACTGTAAACAAAGCTCAATTTTTGTGCTCTCCAGGGTGTGACTAGGATATATAATACCAAGGCACGGTAAGGTATTCCTCTCAGCCTCAGCTGGCACACCTCATTTCAATGAAAGAGAGAAGGCTCACATTGTTCCATCACAATTGAGTTAGCTGAGAAGTGACAGTGCTGTGCTATTTTCACCACATGGAACCCCATGAGTAAAATTACTGTGGCTCAGCCAGAAAGGTAAGGGGAGGCAGGAGCTAGTTCTAACACTTTTAAAATTCTCTTCACTTTTTCTTCACCTAGCAAAGCTACATTGTGTTTGACATGAGCAACGATGTATGGAATGGTAACCTGTTGTCACATTTTCATATGCTACTTCATAAAGTAACAAGAACAAGAATATAATGATAGAAATAGAAACACTCACTTAAGAAGCTGCTAGTAAGCCTAGGGTTGGACATATCCCAGAGTTTATTCCCTGTCTAGTCTGTGACACAGTTCTTGCAGATGTAAAATTTGTTCACAATGCAGTCTACACATTGGAGCCACTCTTCCTCATGTTGACAACTGGTGAACGGTTTGAAAGAAATAAAATCTATTCCTCATCATCAGATATGTCATCTACCACTGGAAGCTTTCTTTTCTTTAGACTTGGTAATATTTGATAGTATTCTGTGGTAGGAGGTAGATTATAACACTGTTACATCATAGGCCTATTTAGCTTGTCTTTGGCCTATTTTGTGTATAATTTAGAAAACCACTGTCTAAGAAATGGGTTTGTTATAACCAGTTTTGAAGCTAAAATAACTATCATAAAACATGCACCCAGAGAACTAAAATCACACAAGGACAGTAGTCAGCATTGACTATAAGAAGTCAGTTTCTTAACATTTTAACTCGGATTGAGCTTTTTGAAGTTATGTGTAAGTCAACATGGGCTGTAAAAACCTGTGCACATTATGATTTGTCACAACTTACCCATTTCACAACTATCCCCAGTCTACCCTACTGCCACTTCCTTTATAAAACTATTTGTTGATGATCATTGTTTCCCATTAAGAGTTTATGGATATGTATGGAATGTATAATGAATTAATGTTTATTTATATGAATCCAAAAGGAAATGTCATGTAAGTGCATTTGATATTCCAACACCTTTAACTTGTTACCAAAAGCACTGGCTAGTAAGATTTACTTAATTAGTTTATTAGCACTTAGTCCTTGAAGTATTAAAAAGGAAAGAACCTGACTGCAAAGGCAAACATACAGTAGAAGATACCATGAGAAAAAGTTGAAATACAAGGTCTGATAAGCAACAAAATATGCATCAACATTTACAAAGTGCTTTGACCTTGCCTCAAACATGGCATGTCAACTTTCATGACCACATTCCGGCGCCTCCTTAAGACTCACCTCTTCAAACAGCACCTGTAGAACTCCTCTGTTTGTATCCTGGGACACTATCACCCTTCATGTAAATGTGCTTTATTTTGCTCTTATCTGCCCCCTATTTTACTGCATTTAATCCTGTACTTCAGAATACTGTAATCTGCCAAGTGTTTAACCTGTAGTACTTTGTATTTAATCATATCCTGATGTAACTATCACTATTATCTGCTGTATTATTGAATTGTGGTTTGTCACACTTGTACTTTGCTTGAACAAAAGTTATTGTATTTCTTGCTCTTATTGTATTACTTGTATTGTAACACTTGAAATGTGTTTGCTTACGATTGTGAGTCGCCCTGGATAAGGGCGTCTGCTAAGAAATAAATAATAATAATAATAATCAACAAGCTGGTGGAAATATGGGCTGTTGTCTAATTTAAGTTTTTTAAATCTAAGTTCATCGCAGCAAATGATGCCACTTACTCACAGTGGAAGTAAGTGGAAGTGTTTTTTTTTTTTACTCCATACAACAATATTACTGGAATCTTTCTCCAGTACATTTGTTTTTCTGCTGTGTAAGTGTAGACCTGAAAGAAAAGAATAGGGGAAAAAATCCATTATCTAGTTCTGTACTGTCACCTCTTCCGTTAAACTGGAAGTGCTTTCAGTAAGAAATACAGCAGACAATGAATCGATACAAAGTGGTATTGAGATGTTAATATTGCAATGGCACCATGAGGTATAGATTAAACATTGAATTATCTACACCGTTTTAGACAGTTTTTTGACCATCAAAAATCGCTTGTGAGAAATAAATACTGAACATAATATTGAGCCTATCAGCTACAAATGAGGCCTTATGCAGAGGAGGCCTAGAAGATTCATGCACATGTTTGTTTTATTAGCCCATTTCTAATAATGTTACATACATGTCAGCTAAAAGCCTGTTTTTACAGTTTTTATTTGTATTTTTTCACTAAATATATTAAAGGGACTGAGCTATGTTTTTGTATTTTGTAATTGTGTAATTGTATTTTGTAATAATAATAATAATAATAATAATAATAATAATAATAATAATAATAATAATAATAATACCTATTAATAAGCTAGGTAACAGCATGACTAAGCATTAGGATTAAGCAATAGAAGACGAAGAAGAGGGCTTTACCTCAAAACTAAAACAAATCTACCACTTGCATGGAGCTGTTCTTCAGTCCAGGTACCTTGTACACAAAAGCAAACATGGTTTGTAAACTGTTTTTTTTTTTTTTAATCTAATAAAAGAAGCAGTAACTTTTTTAAATTATGATTTGAGTGCACGTTTGTGGATTTTTTTTGTGTAAATTAGCATTTATGTTACCGTTAGGTCCTAAAATGTATTAGCGAAAGTAAAAACAGTTTTAGTAATTAAAAAACATCTAGTTGTCTACATGTGTTAATGCTGAATGTGCTGTTGGTTCAGTAACTTGTTCACAGTGTGTTCATAAAGTTTATTCAAAGCCTCCTGGCTTTGTTAGAGAAAAGAGCACTGTGCCTGTGTCGTTATTATAATGAAAGTAATCAATCTGCATCCAGTTGCTGGACTTCTACAACTTGTCATTCAGACCGGAGACTAGGTGCTATTGCTGACAGGAAACACAAATGTTTTTTTGTTTTTTTTTTGCTATACTAAATAGATGGAATGTGCAGGACAGCGAGGAAGCAGACTTTAATCTACACTGAAAGACAGCATTCAGAGAGTGTGTACTGGAACAGAGATTTTCTTTCATTAAGCAGGAGCAAAGTAAGTTACATAAATGAATACTGTATGTACGTATTTTCTGCTGGATTGATGTGGAACAGAGATTAAACATAGTTTGAATGATAACATTCCATATATTTTTTCAAAGATCAGGGGCCTCATATTGACCAATCAGGCTAATGCAAAGCTCTGATCCATTTTTGTATATCTTTTTAAGCAAATGATTGGATAGGTATGGCTGAGGATCTCAACTTCCGACCTGATGGTCAATCAAGCAGCACAAGAACACTGGTAGAATGGTACCAACATTTGCATTTTAGCAAATTCATATTTCATATCCAGTTTTTCTATTGTTAGTTATGTTATGGTCTGCAAACAGATCTGCTACATTTATGGCAATACACTGTTATTATAATGGCATCCAAAAAGTATTTTTTTTAATAGAAATTAGAAAAAAAAGCATCAATTGGCTAAATATAAACCTCACAAAAGAAGTATGAACAGGTACAGGAGACAACAAATCAGTCATATTACACTGGTCATCTGCAATGGAATGGATAAATGATCTAAAATGTTCAACGATCGCCATCAGCTATTAACTGTCCACCATATTCCTGCAAACTCCCTATCACATCTTTCCACGTGCCTGTATTTCTTTGTCCATCTTGGGGTTGCCATTCTATGATTAGATCTAAAGTGTTATAGCCAATAGACATGATTGAAAGCAAACTAAAATAAGCCAGTAAAATCTTTGCTTATTATTCTTTAAAACAGCGTTGACAGCAAACAGCAGGGCTGTAACTGTGAGATTGACCACAGAATCGATGACCCACCGGCAATTTGCAGGTGAGTTGGAAGTGCCTTGGCTAAGGCAGTGGTGATGTAAATGGACAAGTTAATGAGAAACAAGTGCATCATTGTTTCAGCACTGGTCATAAGCACCAGACTTTGAGGACAGCCAGCGTAAAAAACCCTGGAAGCAAGGCTTTTGAAAAAGATCTGTCATAATTTTACTATATGCACTCAGTATTATTTGTGTCCCACAAAATTCTGACCGAGCAAAACACTGCATGCTTGTTATACAGTAAACTGCAGGTTATTTTTCTGTGTCGTAGACATAAAATTAAGTGTTGTAGCAACTAGCTATTTTTAGTGATTAGGAATACAATAATTTTAAGAACATGTTAGTTTCTGAAATGCATGCTACCTATAATGCTGGAGAATTGTGTTTGAATAAAGGAATTTATCGGAAATCACTTTGATATTATTTAACATTTTTAGAGCAATACTTAATTATCTTGAAATGTTTAGTAGAATAAGGTCTATTCGCAAGCATTAAATGCATGCTTAGTTTGTCCAGAAAATTACATTTTTTAAAAAAAAATATTTTTATTTATAAACAAACAGAGCCTCTGCAAAGGGGTCATTTCATCTTAGACAAGTCGTTGCTTATCTTAAAAGAGCAAATTCTGTATTTTGTTCTTTCTTTTTACATACAACTAGCATTTTAAAGCCAAGAGATTTCTCTTTTTATATTACTTTGCTTAATGTAACTGATACAAGTTTACACCTCAGGGGGACTAGGCAATAAAGTCAATGAGAGCAGTGATAGTGCAACCACTGTGGCACCAGTTTAACAGCCTCTCACATGTTATTGTTATTGACTGTGTAAATTAAACTTGTTTACAAGACAGCCTTGTTTACCTAGCAGAATCTATCTGTACAGAATGAGGTCATGCCTGGATTATAAACGTACAAGCAAAGATTTGTTAGATTAAATTATTTTAAGCAGTTTGTGGAGCTACCATTTTGACAAAAAATATCCCCAAGCCAGAAACTGATGGCCATTCTCTAGCTTCTCCTGACATTATAAAAACAATGTGTTTATTTAGATGTCATGTTCAGCTGCTCTTATTGTCTATATTTATGTAAATAAACATGTCAGCCGGGCAATCTGAAATAATGTCAATGGTGTTAGGCCAAAATAATATGACTAACACTAAAATTATGACCCTTCTAACGTATAGTAATCACAGATGGATTGTAAGTTTTTTCTATTTTTTTTTCTAATTCTCTAGTACAGTTTAAAAAAAAAACTGCATTAATGCAAATTATGTGAAAGTATCGTTTGAGATTAAGCTGAGAAACAATTTATGAGTCATCATGCACATGGTATAAAAAAGGTTGAAGCAATAAAAAAACAACTAAGATTTATCATGTCTAACAAGACTCATGGGTATAAGGTTTGTCTGATATTTCAAAGCCTAATATATATATATATATATATATATATATATATATATATATATATATATATATATATATAATCAGTGGCGTGCAGACAGGGCATACAGGGCATGACCAATTGGAAAACTAAGACTGTTGCGATAATACTATAATATAAAATGTGTCTTCCTGTTGTGATAATACTATAATATAAAATGTGTCTTTCTGTCTTTATATAATCTTTTTTTTATGTGTGTTAATTGCACAGACTGCTCCATTCTGTGCTATGTTCTAGTCATGCTGCTTTAGCTCTGTATGACTAGTCTGGCACTTAAAACAGTAGGAGGCTTTCTGAGTAATGTTGCAGCCACACGCACGTCTGCGACTGCGCATTTTGCACCTTTAGAGCGCCCCATAATGCATTGCGCACCAACCAAGGTAGGCAGGCTAGCCTTTTCACTGGGTCCTAGTGCCACCTAAAGTACTGGCTTGTGGTATAACAAACCTGTTGGGGTCCAAGCCTTTTGTTCGTTATATTGAGGGGTTCGTTATAGCGAAAGGACAATCAAACTGTAAATTAATGAGATGGTGAATAAAATTAGAATTGCATGTACCTCTTCGTCTCATGTATGCAGTATTCTGCCTTTGCGTTATCCTATTCGTTAAAGAATTAAAACGCAGTACAAAAAGCAAAAATCCCAAACTGAAGCTGAACTTTTATTCAAAATCAATCTGACACAAATCGTTTCAAAGTGCACCAAATCTTAATCCAACATGCAAGAATCCCAAACTGACCTTTTATTCAAATCAACCCGACATGAAAAGATCCTCAAGTTTTTTGTTTGTTGTTGTTTTTTTCTTTAATCAATTTTGCTTTGCCGCATGGTTGCTGCACAACAGATATGCCTGCGTTACTGCTTTTTTCAAACGATCAGTATAGTTTCCAGCTTTGTTGCAACGTGAAATGGTTTCGTTTTGGAGGCATAGTTACACAGCGCACACTTTTCATTAAGACAAACAAGTTAACTTCACTGTGAAGGTGGCATCCCGAGCATACAGACCGGGATGTTGACAGTGTGTGTTTATATTATCTTTTTTAGTTTTTTTTTTTTATTATTTTATTTGGGGTCCAGGGGCCATGTTCATTATAGCCGAAGGTTTGATATAATGAAGCGCGTTATAACGAGGGTGTACTGTGTATATATGTATTGTGGTAAAGTATGGGAGCTAGGAGCATGTACCCCATGTACCACTACAGGTGCAGTGGAGAGGAGAGGTAGTTCAGAGAGACAGAAAACTACATGCAGCTCATTTCTAGTCATCTCTAAATAGCCTTGCGCAGCTCTCACCATGTTAGTCAAGGGGCTTGGCCAGGGCAGCGCCAGGAGTTCCTTTTGGCAGCTCCGCCTGTCAATCGCCCCCTTTTTTCCTCTATTAACCTAGCACTACTTCCTCTCTTTGTCTTGT
The DNA here is from genome assembly GCF_902713425.1 of Acipenser ruthenus. Taxonomy (NCBI): domain Eukaryota; kingdom Metazoa; phylum Chordata; class Actinopteri; order Acipenseriformes; family Acipenseridae; genus Acipenser; species Acipenser ruthenus. The sequence continues at coordinate 25,713,397 of NC_081191.1, forward strand.
GTTTGTTTTTTTTTGTTTTGTAGCAAACGCTCAGACTGTCATTCATGCTTCAGCTTAAACAGCTTCGCTAATATTTAAAACCTCGCTCCTTTCACTGCAGGTCATTTCTCTGCACAGCGCTGCCAAGATATTATCATCTATTTTCCTACCTGCTCAGGTGATTCTTTTCATCATTCAGCTTCTCTATTCGGCTGCAGAAGCTCCAGCGTTAGACTTTCCTGCTCCATCCAGTTTCCAGCCCAGCTACAGCGCCGTTCAAAGCGCAGTTCCATTACTCAACTTGGTCCGTGTTTTCATCAGAAAGACTGGCTCCAACGACACTGCTGTACTGCAACTCTTTTCCACTGGCACCTCACAGACCATGGTTACCACGGTTATCAAGTGTCTACTGGGAGTGGTAAGTTGCCATGGCGAGCAGGCAGCTTTAACAGGCACTGCGAGCCTGTGCCTCACTCAACTGCAATTTTCTGGCTCCTGCTGCTGCGCTTTTGCAACGTGAGAGTGAGTTCAACTCGCCAAATTGTGACATCGAAATACTGCAGGCTCCTCTTGTAGAGCTACGTTAACTTATTTATATACATCACTAACTGTTCTGAAGCAGATGTTTTTATACATAAACAAGGATTTTATCGCAATAACCAAATATATGCACCCTGCTTCACTGAAGCCAATAATTTCAATTCCAATCACAACCTCTAGATGGCAGCATAACACCACAAGCTCTACATAATTTAAGATGGTTTGCTATCACTGCGAATCTCGCACTCCAAACTTTCTATCAAATCCTGCAGTTTGTTGTCACTCAGAGGGATTCTCAGTCCGCTCCTGCCTCAACCTTTTTGCTACTTATATTAACTTTTATTCTTCAAAAGTTGATATTAGTAGTTGAGGAAACAATAATGTCTGTATCAACATTCTATTCAACTCATGCCTCTAACACTGTTAAAGAACGTGAGGTGCAGTTTCTCACAGAGTGATTTATTGACACATGATTTTTTGATTACTAAGAAACCTTAAACAATATTTGTAGGTATATGTGTCTTGTAAAGCAGATGTTGTAATGGTGGGCAATCATTAAAAACATTTATGTTAACAGTTACATTTTACAGTTCCAGGAAAATACTGCAATGTGTAGAAATGGCTATCACAAAGGGCATGTTTGTTTGCTTGCTTTACAATTAAAAATGGCTTTTAACATAAAGTATTAGTCATATAATTGAGTCTTAGCTATAAGTTTTCTTTTACAGTTTTATATTTTTAAAATATGTGTTGTAGCACTAAAGCGAAGGAACACTTTGTAGCTTTCTTTACAGAAGCAAACCAGACACCTGCATCCTGTTACAGACTCAAAAGTCACAAATAAAATGTCTGGGCAGACAGCCAAAGTAACAAGTGTCTAGTTTAGATACACAGAGAGATGGAAATAAGTTTGTATGTGTGGGCAAGGTGTGAAGGGAGACAACCGCAAAGAGCAGACTAGTTTTAACTGGCTTTTATAGCAAGAAAAGTAGCATAGTAGGTCAACTTAGTTAATTTAGACAATAGACGTAGAATGTTCTATAGAGTGGGCAGATTCCCCCCTTAACAGGAGGTGTGTTAAAAGCATTGAGTTAACAGGGCGGTAACTATAACAATTGGATATTGAACAGGGAAATGGGAGGGGAATCACTCACGATGTTTGTGTATAAATATATGTGTTCTTCCTGTTATAAAGTTTTTTTTTCATTTTCTTGAATTAAACCCCGGATATCTGTGTTATAATACAAACATGTACATTGAGTCAGACAGAGACTTGTAGTTGAAGTTGACTGTAAACAATTGAACAGTAAACAAATGATTGTATTAACAGCATACTTTTCTTTCTTCATGTAAACTATTTTTGATCAAAAACCAGTTTGTCAGTGTATTTTTCCATACACTTGGATAGATGTGATTTCATTTTAGTTTTTTTGGGAGAATGTACAAGGATATTTTGACAAACTTTACCACCAGGACTCAATGCCAGCCTCAATAGACAGTTTCAAGAAGTTATGTCACGAAGGAGTTCTGCACTGCTGAAGTCTTGTGAACATAAGGTATGGCTTGAACGCTGCACCATGCAAACAAATCTAGTTTTTGTGTAGCTTTGTAGTGCGAGAAGACGATTTACCCACCCTTTTTAACCGTACCATGTTTTGTGTGTGCACTTGCTATAGGGTGAGGAATGTGCTTGATATGGCAATGGTATGTATTTGCCATGCCACATTCTGATGCCAATGGAGAACGAATGTAGGGTATATAAACTGCATGTAAACCAAGCCTATGAGTGGCTATATAGCTGCTTGTTTGAGGACTCAGCTCATTAATTTAGCATGATAACTAAGTGATATGATAGCGTCCCTATGATAATTCATTTTTATTGTTTCAATGTGTTCCCCATGGCTTGTTATGTGCCACTGTCGAAAATCAGCTAGATAATCGACAGCAAGTGTGCCAACCATATATTGGGATGAGGTGAAGAGAGGAACATATAACTAGATAACTTTTGGCCAATCCAATATTGACATTAAATATTAATATTTGGATATAATATTGTATTTTTTGATTATGAATTTTGCATGACAATTAGTTTTGTTTGCGGGACAATCAGAAAAAATCCTTTAAAATTTAACCGTGATCCACTTTAGGTTTCCTGTTTCTGTTTTCTAAGATCAACTTTCTACAGTTTTGCACCAAGGCCTAACTTATTAAACTGCTTTATCTCATGAATTTCTATAGAAAGGATGGGAATTTTCTTCACACACTACTGTACGATCTTCCGAAGAACACAAAGAAAACAAATATCAGTATAAAACACATTTTGTACATAGCAAAACAGGAACATGTGAAAATTGACCAGATCTAGCATTTGATCATAACAGATGAAAACTGTTTGGCCTCGTAATTTTAAACCTGCCCCTCAAATAGTATGCCCTATTTCATTTTAGTGGCCAAACCCCTCTTTCTTTTAAGCCACGATTTACAGTGCCTTTCAAAAGTATTCAGACCCCTGACCAATTCTCTCATACTACTGAATTACAAATGGTACATTGAAATTTCGTTCTGTTTGATATTTTATTTTAAAACACTGAAACTCAAAATCAATTATTGAAAGGTGACATTGGTTTTATGTTGGGAAATATTTTTAAGAAAAATAAAAAACTGAAATATCTTGCTTGCATAAGTATTCAACCCCTGTGCTGTGGAAGCTCCCAGTTTACACCGATGAAAGAAATTGCCCTAACGAGGACACAATTACCTTACCATTGGCCTCCACCTGTGAACCATTAAAGTTGCTGTCACATTTTCTGGATAAAAACACCACTGTTGAAGGATCATTGGTCAGGCTGTGAATCTGAAGGAAAATGAAGACCAAAGAGCATTCTACAGAAGTTAGAGATAAAGTAATACAAATGCATAGATTAGGGAAAGGGTACAAAATAATATCCAAGTGTTTGGATATCCCAGTGAGCACAGCTGGATCAATAATCAGGAAGTGGAAGCTGCATCACACCACCCAGGCACTGCCAAGAAAAGGCCGTCCCTCAAAACTCAGCACTCAAAAAAGAAGGAGACTTGTGAGAGAAGCCACAGAGAGGCCAACAATCACTTGAAGGAGCTACAAAGTTCAGTGGCTGGGAGTGGAGTAATGGTGCAACAGTCAACCATATCAAGAGCTCTGCATAACACTGGCCTGTATGGGAGGATGGCAAGAAAGAAGCCGTTACTCAAAAAGTACCATCTGAAAGCACGTCTGGAGTTTGACAGAAAGCATGAGAGTGACCCAACTGCGATGTGGGAAAAGGTTTTGTGGTCAGATAAGACCAAGATAGAGCTTTGTGGCCAAAACTCAAAGCACTATGTGTGGCGCAAACCTAACACTGCCCATGCCTCAAGACACACCATCCCTACAGTGAAGTATGGTGGTGGCAGCATCATGCTGTGGGAATTCTTCTCATCAGCAGGGACTGGGCATCTTGTTAAAATTGAAGGAAGAATGGATGGAGCAAAATACAGGGAAATACTGCAAGAGAACCTGCTTCAGTCCGCTAAAAAACTGAAGCTTGGGAGGAAATTCACCTTTCAGCAGGACAATGATCCCAAGCACAAGGCCAAAGCAACATTGGAGTGGCTCGGGAACAAAAAGGTGAATGTCCTACAGTGGCCTAGTCAAAGTCCTGATCTCAATCCCATTGAGAATCTGTGGCACTATTTGAAAATTGCGGTCCACAAGCGTCGTCCAACCAACCTGAACAACCTGGAGCAAATCTGCCAAGAAGAATGGGCCAAAATCACTCCGACACTGTGTGCAAAGCTGGTACATACTTACCCCAAAAGACTTAAAGCTGTTATTGCAGCGAAAGGTGGCTCTACCAAATATTAATGTGTGGGGGTTGAATACTTATGCAAGCAAGATATTTCAGTTTTTTATTTTTCTTAAAAATATTTCCCAACATAAAACCAATGTCACCTTACAATAATTGATTTTGAGTTTCAGTGTTTTAAAATAAAATATCAAACAGAATGAAATTTCAATGTACCATTTGTAATTCAGTAATATGAGAGAATTGGTCAGGGGTCTGAATACTTTTGCAAGGCACTGTAACTTTGTACACTTTGTAAATAGCCTTCTGCTTACCTTTGCAAAGATTTTATTTCTCTATACTGAATTTTGTGGTAATGACATAACTAATCAAAACATTGGTTCACCTGTTCATTTTCATTATAACATTGTGTCAAAAAAAACTCTTGCTATATTGTCAGAGCAAATTATCCACATTCCTTTTACTTACAGATGCTGCTAATCGATAAAAGTGTTCCCGTCAGGCAATTTGTAGTAATAATAAGAGAGCTGAAGAGAAAGGTTACATTGTCAATGATGCTGAAAACCCAATGTGCAGACAGCTATGTAACAGGGATGGGCCTGTCCTTCTGAGGTGTAGTTCCCTAGTCATTGCTTTTTCATGCTGAAGATGGGTGTAACATTATCCCTTATGCATTTTACAATTATTTCCTCTATTATTGTATTGGCAGTACAAAAACACTTATTTTTTATTTCTATACATTTTTTTAAAATGTATTTATAATGTAGCCATGGTATTTTGGGGCTTTGACTTCTTGGAGAGAAACTTTTAGAGCAATTAAAAATGTTAATTTCCCTAACTCTAAAGTTGTAACCTATTTTAGACAAAGTTAAAAAAGGGAAGTGCAATATCAGGCATGTACGTTTAATTCAAAATAGACCGCGGAGTCAGCTGAATTTAGGTTTATGACTGACTTAATAAAATTGTGACTGGCTAATCCGACTAGCTGAAGATTTACAACTGACTTTTCCATTTAGATGTGACAATGCATCAAAAAATAAACAGCACAACACATATCAATGTATTATTTTTAATTATTTTTAATTGTATCCGCATACAGTACTTAGCAACATGCAAATCACTGATCTATTGCACACAAAAACAGTATTCTATTTGTTTTCATTGGTATGCTGTGGCCCTGTGTGTATTTGGTTTATTTTGTATTGTCTATTGTTGTATTATGATTTAAATGTCACTGGAGGAGGGCCTCATACCGTGGCCACCTGAGGGCCTATTAGGAGCTCCATTCAGGTTCCAGGACCCTGACCAAGACTTTTGGGCCTTTAACCCTTAGCGGTCCATTTATTGAGCGCGTCTCAGGCGCGTCAGGTCCAATTTATTTTCACATGCGCAGTTTATTTTAGACGCACTGTTTAAAAGTATTTTTTCACAGTAAAACAGCTTTAAAATGCACTGCATATCAACAAGACACTCAGTACTGCATCTCCAGCCCCACCCCACCAATTGTTTGCTATATTTGTCACATACCACTTCATAGTCGTGCATACTGATAAATCATCTCCGGATCACTCATTTTATCACCAAACTCCTCAATAATGCGATCCGAGTCATTATTTTATTACTATAACATCTCAAAAAGCTCTGCAAATGTCTGTGGTATTCTTTGAGCACTGGATGCGGAAGCAGCTATCTTGTTTGTTCATGTCAGTGTTATGCCTGTGGTGAAGGGACTATGCGTATTGCTCAGATCCGCCTTTTTTCGGCTCCTCTCGGCTTCTACCGGTCTCACTCGGCCATTGAAAGGTTTTCTTGGCTTTTTCCGGAGAAAAAATTACTAGGGTTAAGAGGGAGGTGGCCTTTAAGGCCATATATGCTACGCACAAGGGAGGAGATGTGTGGCAGGGTACACCCCGCCCCTGTGTGTATTTGATTTATGTTGTATTGTCTATTGTCGTATTATGATTTAAATGTTTATTTGTGCACTGGTGTTTTAGGTTGGCAGGAAAGGGTTCATTGCTTTCCCTGCCAAATCACTTCACATGTAGAATGTCCCTGAGCCCTATTGAATGATTAACAAGCAATCAAGCTCAGGCACAGCTGCATAAAAGAGGAAGGAACCTCTCAGTCTTGGTTGGGTTGTTCAGAGGAGGAATGTAAGTAAAAAGATCTAAGAAACTTAAAAGAAATATAAACAATTGCTACTAGTGCTGGATTTAGACCAGCACGATACTTGTTTGTACAGTATTTGTTTGTCTCTGTTTATTGTCTGTCTGTTTGGCCACCTTGCCATTTGCTTTTGGTATCAGTGTTTTATTGTTTAAACTTTTGATTTATTAGTAAAACGTGCATTAGCACTTCAACTCGCAGTACTGTGTCTGTCTATTTCCTGGTCTTACGTCACCACCAAGCCATCCTTGTCACATATGGTGTCAGAGAAGTGGGAAACAGCACCTACACGGATGCAGGCGAGGAGAAGTACTGCAGGTGAATTTTTGGAGAACTTTTTTGTGATTTTTGAAAAAGCGCTGGAGAAAATGGAGGAAGGTCCATGGTATCTACACTGCAAGGTGATGGAACACTGGTGAATGCTCCTTTCAGGAGGAAGGGGAAAGCAACCAGGAGAGGTGGTGGCAGTTGAAGAGAGAGGGGGCTCCGTGGTGCGAGATGTACAGAGTGTATGAGCATGTCAGGGAAGGATGCTCACACGAAAACCTTCTTGGAAGCCCGCGGTCGGAGTGAGGTGGAGTCGGCCGAGGACTGGTTTCTGCGGGAAAAAATTCAACCCCCGCCACCTGCCCAAAAGAAGAAGAAGTCCCCAGCATCAGGGAGAGACGATGTTAGAGGGAGACGATCTGGTGCTCCTGCCTCCACCGCCAAAGGGAGACTACCTGCAGCTCCCACCTCCACCGCCAGAAGGAGACCACCTGTTGCTCCTGCCTCCACCAGAGGAGCTGGATCTACCTCCCGAGGGTCAGTGCCTGCAGTCACCTCCTGAGGGTCAGCGCTTGCCGTTGCCTCCCGAGGGTCAGCTCTTGCCGTCGCCTCCCGAGGGTCAGCTCTTGCCGTCGCCTCCCGAGTGTCAGCATCTACCGTCGCCTCTCGAGGGTCCGCTCCTGCCCTGTCCTGCACGGCCTAGGGCTGCCAAGCCTGCAATGCCTGGGGATGCCAAACCTGCAACACCTAGGGCTACCAAGCCTGCAATGCCCGGGATGCCTGTTTGTCACTGCCCGGGAGTCTTTCAGTGCCTTTGCTGGAGGGGCGAACCTTGCTGCTGTCAGCATTTCCACTGCCAGGATTGTCTTTGCTGGAGAAGCCAGCCTTGCCACAGGCAGCATTTATGGACCACGACTTTTGGGCCTTTAAGAGGGAGGTGGCTTTTAAGGCTATGTGTGCTAAACACAAGGGGGGAGATGTGTGGTAGGGTACACCATATCTGCAGCCAGGTAGTTGACGTCACCACCAAGCCATCCTTGTCACATATGCTAAAAGAGTCTACTATATACATTATTTAAAGTGCACACCAAAACAACCTAAACTGGACAAAGTTACAGTATAAAAAAAATCAAACACAGGATCCTTTTTCCAAAGTGGAAGCTAAAAAATTAGATGTACTGCCTGGTTGTTAAACGTTTTAAAATCAAACAAGCAGGATATCAAGTTGTATTGTATACTAAGTTTATGTAGTATACATCTTCAGCCCCAAACCCATGAAATCTCTAAAAGCATATTAATCAGGGCAGCAGTGTGGAGTAGTGGTTAGGGCTCTGGACTCTTGACCGGAGGGTCGTTGGTTCAATCCCAGGTGGGGGACACTGCTGCTGTACCCTTGAGAAAGCTACTTTACCTAGATTGCTAAGTAAAAACCCAACTGTATAAATGTGTAATTGTATGTAAAAATAAAGTGATATCTTGTAACAATTGTAAGTGGCCCTGGATAAGGGTGTCTGCTAATAAATAAATAATAATAATAAATAATAAATCAACCAGTAGCAGCACTTAGTCAGGATCAGTTAAAATATTTGTCTGGCGGCAGTTGACCATTTTAAAGTATCGTGACGGATCCAGTATTTTATGACCTAGCTTAGTATTTACCAAAGACAATTGACGGCAATAGTGTTTGGCAGCAGCTCCGGGGTCTAATTTAAAAAAAAAAAAAAATTATATTTAATCATGTTTATACCTTGTTTTTTTTTCTAACAATGCTTCAGAAAGTAGCAGCAGCTACCTAAATCTGTATTGCAGTGTCATCCAGAGGTCAGCTAAGGCAAAAGGAGAGGAGACATCGCTCTCAGGATGGGTTAACGTGCGCATCCATCAATTGGCTGCCAATATGAGAGCAATGACAGTCATCTGTCAGGCAGCACTAGGTGGTTCCTCATTAGCACAGCTTACCTGCCTTCAGCTAAAGCGCCATAATAATATCTATCATTCAGCCCCAAGGTGTTGCTTCACTCTGCTGCTGAATGTAATAGCAGTTGGTCGATTGTCTTCATAGCTCACATAGCAAAGTTCCCTGGCGGAGCACACAACTAAAAGGGGAGAAGAGATGACAGAATAGTCAAACATTTCTGGCACGCCATTCCAGGGTAATGAAGCATGGAAACAGAATATACCTGTGCAACATTTGATAAAGATGAGCTGACACACCAGTCCAAATAGGTTCTTTTGTGTGCCTACATATGTCTATCCATCACCGCTTTCAGTGAGAAAACAGGCAGGCAGTAATACCAGCAGCATCTGGCAGTCGCCATAAGGAGCTGAGTAGCTTACAATTAGGCACTCGGTGCTCAGAGCCTTTTATTCTCTGTTTTGTTCTAATTCACTTTGTTTAATGCTACAAAATTGGGAAGCATGAAGGCCATTTTTCTTCCCTTCTAGCTCTTACAAATTTTAGTCTCCCCTTCTCAGGCAGTGTAAATGGGACAATGGTGTGAAACCATGTTGTTCTCTTCTGGGATACGAGTTTGAACCTATTTTAGTCAAGGTATACAAGCATCCGTATGATTAATGCAAAGTTAACACTCAGGCAGGCACAAATATTCATCACAATGACGGTCTATTGTTATACCCAAGGAAAACAAAATTTCAAGCCTCACAAGCCTTTAGTTGGAAGTTCTTGCCGTAAGGGTCATTGGATTGTTGTTTGGGGAGTTCTGCAAACTTTTTGGTTTTATGGGGATGTCAATAGTACAATTTTACATTTTATTATGAGGTTGTGTAATGTAAATGTCTTTAAATCAAATGTAGCTCCTGTTAAAATCAAGTCCATATCCACACAGAGTTCTCAATAAAAGCCATAGTCTTTATTTCATATCTTTAAAACTTCACAGCAAACATAGCTAACACGTTTCGACCCATAGGTCTTCAGAGCATAGACAAGAAAGGTAAGTACATAACCCTTAAATAGTCATTATTCATTTCAAGTGAACAAAAGGAAACATTAAGCATTAATATATATTGTATGTAGAAACATACTTTTGAGTCCTTAAATTAACTTGTTTGTTAACAGATTTTTTTCACCAGATATTATGCAAGTTGCATTTTGGTGAAAACTTTAATACATCAGGCCCAAACTGTTCTGTAGTACAGTTATGTTCAAGCTTTTGACATAGCAATGTGCATTTATGAGTGACAAAAGAATTGCAATAAATCACTCACTTTTTAGAGGAACATTTGTGTAACACCGATTTGATTCTTTGAAAATATCATGAAAAACCCACAGAATGTCTGAGTGGATGTAAATAATGCTGTAGTGCTTCCAAATTGGATGTCGATAATATATTATGACCTCACTATTTAACAATAATATTTAACTATTTAGTTTGCTTCATTCTGTACTCGTAAACGTGAAAAAAACAAGCCTGTCATGCCCTCAAACATATTTGAATCCGTTCATTGATTTATTTGCAAGTAAACAATAAAAATGAGAGTGCTGTGTATTGCTATTGTGATGAAAGAACTCCCTCTATAAAATGTGATACCAGTACTTTCATTAAAAAATGTTATGAAAACTATAAACACAGCCCTCCTTATTCAAAGATGCCACCCTAGACTTAAATTGACATCAGGTGTGCAGATAGATAGCAAGCAAATAGACATGCTAAGGAAATTTAGACATATCTCTTGAACAATCAGATGGATACGATTCTGGAACACATTTAAAGTACAGATATGTAACAAAATAATTCCAGTATATCTTACCTAATATATTTTACCAGCATTTTTTTAAGTTACTAATGAACTCAATTAATAGATCACTCCTTCAGAGAGTTAAATGCCACACTCCTAACACGTCCCTGCATTCTACTTCAGTGAAACACATTGTCATTGGAAAAATAATTGGTTAGGGAAGGTGTTATTGTAAAATGTTTCCCTTTTAATGTGATTTTAGCATGATTTTAGCATGATTTGACCCCCCCCCCCCCCATCCAGGCCATGCCCCCTGTGCACCAACCACCAATCCCAAGCATGCCTGGCTTCTCGCTCTTAGCCCCTGGTTTCCCGCTCTCGATCCCTTGCAACATTGTAATAACAATTTACCCCTGATTTGTGACAACAATGTTGTAACCGGGTCCCGCTCGCGCTGCAAGCCAATTGGTGGTGGCAATTCTTCCGTCTCTGACATCCCTGAACACCTGCTGCAGTTGAACATTTGACTTTGGGTCACAGAACCTTCCAGAATATGGTTACAGGAGACCCAGAGTCATTACAATATTTAACAAAAATACACTTTTAAAAAAGAAATAACTTTGCCAGCTAACCTGCAGTTAAATACAGTGAAACATTTCTATAAAGGCCGTCAATGGGACCACAAATAAAATGCTCTCATGGGCTAAACAAATCAATTCTTCAATCTGCAGAATTCCCTGCTACAATATTTTCTCTTTGACCATTTATTTTAATGCTAGCAAAGACATATAGGCTTAGGAACTGCCTTATGGGAAGCAGTGAAAACTGAAACTCTAAACAATATTTGGAAAATGATTAAACTTCCGTACTCAAAAATATATATTTTATTTCTAATTTATTGAAACATATACATCCATATTATACTAAAAATGCATGTATGAGGATGGAGTGATAACCAAGGCTTTAAAATATATTTTCTGTTTTATGTTAGCATTAGCAGCATTATCACTGGTGGTCTTTTTTATTGTGCAAAAGATCTCTTAGTTCCTTTTATTTTTTTTATTAGGTGTGTACTGAGTACTCAGATCATACTGGTATCTGTTATGAATACATAACATTTTTTTGTATAAATAATACACAAATAAAAGGCTATATTTAGAAGACTAAAAACTTTTATCAACAAATATAGGACGTCCATTGCTTAGTAGAATGTCTTGCTTTAAAAAACAGAAGAAAAACAAAACACTGAAAAAGTAAATAAATCCGTAAATTAAAGATTTAACATGTTTACAACAACGATAAAGGAGCTGTTTGTCAGTTTCTAATCACAATATAATCTGGATTATCTTGCATTATCTTTTGTAGCTGACCTTGTCTGTACAGTAGCGCTTACCTTCCCAACACGGTGATGGTAACACCCTTTAATGACGGTTCTGTTGCAAAAATATATATTTTTTGTCACAGCTTTACAGTTAAGCTTTTAAAATATTACAGTTAAACCTTCATTTACAGTCATTAAACTAAGCCTGGTTACTTACTGGCCAGTAAACCCCTGAACAGTTTTTATTTTTTCAGTGCAAGTGAAGCAGAGAGGCACCTTGAATAAGCATCAACTAATGTTCAGCCCATTGGTGACTGGTTAATTGAGCTTTCAATGCAAATGGTATTATAATAATTAAGTCAGTAGCTGTGGAAATGGATGTCAAAAGTCTGAAAATTAGTTTTTCATCTCTCACATTCACAATGAGCATTCACCAACGACTACCTTAACCTGTCCCCATGATCACCTGCATTATCCGGTTTGTCTTCTGAGTTTTTGTTTATAAGCCTCTCCTGTACAACATTAAAATCCTGTCAGTAGAATTGTAATGGTAATAAATTATGAAATCATTGGCACACAAATGTCATTTGGCAGGTTTGAACCATTACCAATGCCATTATGTACAATGAAAAATAATTCAGTCCTAAAACGGGGCCCAGTAGGGCTCCCTTTGGAATGTGGCATGCATTCAGAAACCGTTCAATCCACTGCCACCACCTGCTCATCTGTGCTTTAGTACCTTTCCATCTATTCAGGGGCTGATCCTTTGTCTTTTTTTATTTTGAAATAAAATATAAGGATTTACTGTATTTAGTTTTGTGTTAAGTTCTACTTTTGTTGCACCATTCAACAGATCTATATCCATCAGAGTCACTCTGGACCTGATAGTGTCATGACTCTCCACAAAATTCGATTTGCACTTTATTGTGTATACAATAAAAGGGTTCAATGTTTTATACTGTTTTGAAAATAGCTTTTAATATTTTAATAGGTTGAAATAGCTAAATAAATACTAGTTTTCCTACAACACTTTTCATATCTTATTAACATTTTACCCCAATTTGGCTGTTAAATGTATTTTCTCCTCTAGCCTGCAGAGAAAATATAACAGTAGCCCATCATAGTTTATTCTAAGAAACTTAACTGTTACACATTGCCAGTGTATGTTTAAAAATGCAGTGTATGCAACATTAATATAGCATTCAGGGGCCTCCACTGTATTAAAGGATGCGGTTACTTTTAGGAACTATTTGGAAATAAAGTGGAAACATCTAGAGGCAAAGATACGGAAAGGAAGTGAACTATCTCGACTGTACTATACAGTATATATGGGACAGAATTAATAGTTAATTGTCGGTACTTGGGTGTAAGCAAAGATGTTTATATTTTAGTCTGTAATCCATATATTTATTTTATATAGATTACAGACTAATGAAAATATATGGAGCAGCATATATTTTCAACATATAAAATATATGGATTACAGACTAAAATATATCCCATTTATTTAAAATATATAAAAAAGGGGCCGATTTCTATATATGAACAATATAAGGATCATACTTTTCTACCATATATTAAAAACATGTTTTTTTCCATAAGGGAGAGTAAATAAAATAAAGCGTTACTCATCCCCAGATGTTACTACAATTGTTTAAATAATGTACATGTAATTTTCGTTTTCATTTTCAACATCCTTACAACTTTTTACATTTATAACTTTAACCCTTTGAGTAGTGAGTTCTAAAATGCACTGCCGGTCCTATGGAAATGAGTTGTTTTTTTTTCCTGTCTTCTGCATGCTCTTGATTATTAGGAGTACAGCGTACAAACAAGCTATATGTATGTAATGAATACTGATGAAATACAGACAAATCATTTTTACCGTAAATAAATAAAACAAATAAATATATTTTATTTCGTCATAGGGAAAGGTTTTGACTAAAAAATAACATGTAGGCAATAAACAATAAACAATGGGGTGGAACAACCACAACAACACATCCTAAAAAAAAGGGAGAGAGAGAGAGAGACATGAATAAATCATATCTGGGTAAACAGGTGGTGGAGGCAGAGGGAGAGTCTTCAGTGTATGATACTCCTTGAAGCATGGAGCAACGCACAGAGCTTGGCGCCGCCTCTTCGCTGTCACTTGATGTTGATGGTAAATATTCTTTGCTTATGTCTTCACTGACACACTCGCTGACATCTGATTCAGTGGAAGAATTGTATGTATTTGAATTTAAATCGGAGTCTAAATTCAGTATTATTACTAATACTTCTTTCTCATTGAGCAATTTTCGCCGGTTTACAAACACTGTTGACATTTTTGTGAATGGGTTTATTATATGTAATTCAGTCAATATCTGGCAGAGGGCGCAAGAGACCATTAAAGGTGTTACGGATACCTACTGTTACAATATTATGTGATCAGGGGTTGTGTAGGCTCAGTAATTAAAGTTTAAAGTTGCAGAATGTACTGGTACGTTTGTACTCCCTGGGGACCAGAGAGCAGCGAACGTACCAGTACGTTCGTACTACTCAAAGGGTTAAAGTGTATTTCAAAGCTCTTTTCAAAATGGCAGCTCTAGTGCACTGATAGTGTAAGGATAATTGCCCACATTTACAAACAGGTAACACAGCAATAACGATTGTGGTACAAAAAAAGGCAGAACATTTGTTTTTCTTTTTTTAAATCGCTCTTCCTGCAGTGATTTAGAGCAGTGGTTCCCAAACCCGGTCTTGAAGACCCACTGTGTCTGCTGGTTTTCATTCCAGCTGAGCTCTCAATTACTTAACTAGGCTCTTAATTGAACTCATAATTTGCTTAATTATATCTTTAATTGTTTTCTGCTCTTAAACAGTTGCAGAGTTCAACTCAAATTCAGCAAATTATCAATTCAATTAAGGGTCTAGTTAAGTAATTGAGAGCTCAGATGGAATGAAAACCAGCACACAGTGGGTGCCCATGACCGGTTTGGGAACCACTGATTTAGAGGACAGATCTCAAACCCCAGTGCACTAGAGCAGCCTTTTTGAAAAGAGCTTTGAAAACAGCTTTAAAGATGTAAGTGTAAAACATTGTCAGGATGTTAACAATGAAAAAAGAAACTACAGGTACACTATTTAAACAGTTGTAGCAACATGTGGGGACGTGTTGTGGTACACATTGGCAAGGCAGTAAACATATATATTTAATCCGACTACGCCACATGGTGGCGATGGGCACCAGGACCAAATATACAGAAATAACGTTAATTTGCACAGGTTTGTTTAATTTGTGACATAGGTAGGAGAATAGAGATCAACCCACCCATAGACAGAAAACACCAGCAATGGAATTAAAAACAGAAGTTTGAGGTATTGAAATAATAAAAACAATTAAAATTACACTTGGCAAAAAGGCCACCACCCACCAATTAACTAGGGTGGAAAGTATCAACTTAAAAAGTGCCCACCACTAGATTAGGGTGCAAAGTATCAAATTAAGAGGAAAAAAATACACATTTAAAAACAATAGGTCACACGCCATCTCCTCTTCCCCCACTCTACCAAGCTGATACTAAAATGGCTGTCTAAAAACACACTCTACTAATGCCTCGTTAAAACCCATTATACAAATCCCAGTAAAAGAGCTCATTCTCTAGAAACATTAAAATACTGTTAAAATACTAATAAAAACAGTCAGTATAAGACTAGCACAAAAGGAGTGATGAATGTCAATGGAAATAAAATGGTTGTAAGTGCACACTATGATCTCCACTTCCCTTTATAAGCTGTGGACCTTCTCCTTGTTCAGGGCAGTTCTAGTACGTCTCCAGCCAAGTCCAAAAGGATTTCCCACGCTGCTTCCTCCTGCTCTCTGCTTCTGCGGCTAGTCCTGTTCCTCGTTTCTTACAGTTCCTTCCTCGTCAGTCTCCCGGTTGCTTCTCTTGTGCTGCTGCTGTATGTCTGCTTATAAAGGGGGTTAGCTTCTCCCCTTAAACCTCCCCACCAATACACAGTCAGATCACTAAATGAGATCTTTGTACCTGACCCTATGGCAGCATTTCACCTTGCCTGCCCAAACAACTACAGTTCCCAGCAGCCTTTACTTCCAGCGGTCCTTCACTCCATACACAAACAATTTCTACCAGAAAGAATAATATGAGTTCTACTAAAAATATATATTTATAAACGTGCTCAAAAGTAAATAAAAAATCATAAAGAGTGCAAAACAAGTAAACGCACAGACACACACACTTACTTACAATGTGACAAAAATAATAGTGTTTAACTGGAGCTTTACAAGGTCACTAACGTCAATAACGCTATATTTTTTGGAACCCTGCTAATTACTCTTTAAGCCCTCAGTGATTTATATAATTATTAATGTGGCCCTCCACAATTCTTTAGTGAGGACCACTGATCTAGACTATTGGAGTGCATCTGTCTCAATACACGGAAAGTGATTGTGCATCAGGCGCTTTTAATCTATTGTGTTGTATTAAAGTAACCTGCATATCTAAAATAAAAGCCATAAAATAACCAATGATGTTTAGCAAACCTGATAGTGTTAATGTGCTGAAGGGAAATTGGTTTTAAAGCCTTTTAAACCTGCCTTGTGTAAATGTATGAATGTGTGAAAATAGAACTGCAACATGTAATCACCTTCTGTGTACACTGCGGGACAAAAATCTCTCAACTTTTAAATACGGTACCTAAAAACTGTATTTAATTGCAGCCACCTTGCTTGTCAATTGTAAATTAAAGATGCCAAGGACAGCCCAAGGAGAAAGTTCAGTATGAAATAAAACAGGGATACTAATGTTAGTTATTATTGCTAAATATACAATGAAATGTCTTACTGGGAGTGAAGTCCCACCTTCCTCACCCCTTTGAAACATCTATAATAATAGCACTGTTCAAGCAATGACCATAAAAAATGTATGAAGTTAATGAACAGCTTAATGTGCAACCTATGATAATATCAAGAGGTTCAGAGGTGAAATGACCTTATATAGGGCCTGTCCATTTGACCAAGTGAAACACATGGATTCTGGTAAGACAGCCATCAACTACAAGGTCAAAGTAGTACCTTGGCAAAATTCTTCAATACACACACACACACACACACAGGGGCGAACTAATCAGGGCTGATTTATGTACATATTTCCAGTGTGCTGCTCTAAATGTGTTAATGTCTTAGCAGCCTGAACAAAAAGAGGTGACAATAATTTGAAGGGATGTTCCTATTCCACTTTATTGTAAAATTATAACATGTTACCTGCTTTAATTCCCTGAAAACAAATTAAATCCTCACCAAGCTGACTTTAAATCAATAGTTTCATTTAAGAATAGTGCAACTTAATAAAAAATAAAAACTAACTGGTCTGGCCAATTTAGCAGGGAAATAAATCATTGCCCCTGAAAGAAAAAAAAATAGATTTGACTTGTATATGGACCAAAGTATTATCAGGGGGAAGAATCTAGTGTCTAAATGAACTCGAGCTTCATTACAAGTACCATTGACCTCCTTTAGAAATATTCACCCTTGCAATGCAATAACAGTACATTGCAAAGCATCGTAAAGCAATGGCTTTCAATAAAGTCACTAAATCATTTGATGGAGAACTTCCTAGAATCTCCCTCTGCTACTTGCATTCTTCTACATTAGTAATATTTATTAATATATGGTAAATAAATATTCTTCTGTACCTTTGATCTTTCTGCCTATTAATGATTCTGTGCAGAACCAAAACAGACATATATAACTCACGAACAATGTGTGAAATTATACTAAAATCCAGTGTATTCCTAATTTTGCTATCACGGTGTATCCTGCATGGGTTCAATTTTTGCTGTCGTATAGTGAAATGTGGTCTTGTGGCTAAAGTTAAGTACTGATAGCTGGCAGATCCTGGATTTGAATCTGTGTGTGTACTGTGTGTGATTTTAGTCTTATTTTTTTCACATTGAACATTTGACTAAACTGGCTTGCCCAGCTATTGACAAAGTTGTTCCTTCCAGTTCAGGTCTATTCAATTATGTTTTAAATTGTTTCATTAAACATATTAAACCAGCATCCCAGCCTACCCATAAACTGTGGTTCCTTGGAACATATACTGTAAAGCACTCTTTTTTTGTTGTTGTTGTTGTTGTTGTGTTTTTTCGTGTGCTCTAGTGATAGTATCTAAGATGGGGGAACTTGGTTTCCACCAACTGGCACATGTATTCTGTTATGTATTAAATGCTCAATAGTGGCTGTGGGGAATATACACACAGTCATATACATATGACTAAAAGAGATCCTGGGGTCTATTCAACTGATCTAAACAGTGTTTGGTCTAAATACAACTACCATTTCAATTATTAATAATTATTATGCACTGCTTGGTGTTTGATTTTCATAACCATGGGCCCTTTATATTAATTATTTCAACAGTGGCAGATCTGCTGCCATTTAAATCAACTGAATATACTCCAGATTTCAATGCCAAGCCGGTGGTCAGATGAGAGCCAGGATGGAATAATGTTGTAATCCAGCTAATATATATTGCACTAGTGAAACTATTTTGGACAACTTATCAAGGCTATCCTGCAATGAGGTCTCCAGAAGACCCCTTGAGATTTAGAAATCACAGAGTGACAGTTGGAATATGCAGAAACAGGAGTTTATCAGTGTTTATAGGTGTTGTGTTGCTACGGTATTATCTCAGAATAGGATACTATCGTCTTTAGGCAGCAAAAAATGCAGGTACTGGTATGAAATACAATAGTGGTATCTCTAACAAAAATGTGTGCATTACAATTGGACTGCCTGTCTTAGAAAATATGAATAATTCTAACATTCTAATGCTGACATGCTTACAGTTGCACTGTTACAGTGACATGAAAGACACATTTCAAATGTTGTCTTAAAAATTTCTTGAAGTTACAGATATTAAGAAAATGAAATCACTGTTACAAGCATCCCATGTAAGAACTGATGCTGCTCTGAGGAAACTTTATCCTCAACAATTATAAGCAGGATATGAGATTGTAGGGAGGAGGGAATCGATAAATGTTCTGCCTTATTTAACCCTGAAAAAAGTCCTTGAGGATTTAACCATGCAGTGTTGTACAGAAGCCTCAGCTCTAATGGGATATTATCTATGTATAATTTTAAAATGTAATTAATCATTAACATAACAAAAAGGCATTGACAAATGATATAGACACACACATTTTGGATATGTACAGAAAGAGGGTCATAACTGTGAGTTCATGTGTCTAAATGTGTTCTATATTTCTGTTATTTGTGATCAATTACTTTATACCCTTGTCCTTCTGTTTTTTGTTAGCCTCTTCATCTCCTTCACTTTCTTATGCTTGCTTTGGCACGTATTAACTCATGAATATTTTGATAATATTTTATGCACTTTTGCTTGTGGGAACATAAGAACATAAGAAAGTTTACAAACGAGAGGAGGCCATTCAGCCCATCTTGCTCGTTTGGTTGTTAGTAGCTTATTGATCCCAGAATCTCATCAAGCAGCTTCTTGAAGGATCCCAGGGTGTCAGCTTCAACAACATTACTGTTGAAGTGGCATAAGTGGCCCAGAGCTCTACTCGCTCACACCTTGCAAAGACAGGTATCTGTTTCAATTTCTATCACTACTTTTGTTTGTAATAAAATATATTTGTGTTTGCTTGTGACCCCTACTGTTTGTTGGTATTGTCATTCAAGGACCACCTTCAACATGAGGCTTCAGTCTTAAAAAGGTACTCTCGATTGTAAATTATAAAAAGGAAAAGAATAGTCAGTGTTGAAAAGATGATACTGCAGGCTAGCTGAGGCAGTTATGTTTAACCAGCTTTTTCAACCAGTAGGATAAAATGTCTGGTGACACACTCTTGTTACATTACAGGGTTTAGGTAGAAATTGACAGAGCTGGGAACAGTAGACCAAAATAATGCTCATGAGAATCTCCAAATAAGTTGAGTTCTCCCAGTACCATAACCCTCCAAAATGAACTATCAGCTTGACCCTGGCTGAAGAAAGAACCCAATGTATCCCAATACAAATACAGCTCAGCTAACTGCTTCACCATTTGGCTGCCTGTACAGCATGTTCTCCATGCTTGAAGGCATGGTAAGCTATAACCTCACTGGCAGAGGATTATTGCTTCCCTCTTACGATATTCACTTCTCAATCCCCTATAGGAAGGAGTTTCACTTTTTTGCCTTTGGTACTGGAACTGATTCACTTCTTTTAAACAGATGACTGACACTGTCAGAATTCTTATCAATCAGGCCACTGTTTTGACATTGAACTTAAACGAGATCTGGCACTGCAGGGTATCTGGATACTAAGGAGAACTTTGTATGCAAAATACATTTTGAACAACAGATGGAAGTCTGGAAATAATAGTGTTTTACAGTAAAATATGTACATTTTCAAAATCCAAAATAAATTAGGGCTGTAAATCTATGTCCAATGTAGAAACAACTATCATATAGTCTACGCCTATGCAGAAAGAATGTAGAATATACAGGTTTTGAAATGTATTGTCTATATTAGGGGTGTTTACGATTCAGATTTGATGGTGACTTTGAAAGTGGGCAGGGAAAAAACACGGAAATTGCTTTAAAAACCCATAATCTATATAGATTTGTGACAGAGAGCGAATGAATCCTAGTCAACAATCTCCCTCCCGACCTGTGAGGAAGCTGTATAACAGGAACAGAGTGCCTTGTACTGGTTGGTCTGGCAGTTCATCCCAGGGTCAGTCGGAAGCCAGCCATCCAGGAAGGGGGCGGAGTCACAATGCCTGAAGTCATCGCCCTAATGCGGTATACGGTGTGTCAGTCATGGATTGGAGGAGACGTGACTGAACTAGCTATCGCAGGGGGCATGACTAAGGGTATAATCGGGGATGTGACGATGTAATCTGTTCCTTTGATGTGGTTATGATAAAGACTGGTAAAGGAAACAGACTGAAAAGTGTATCGTGAGTGTAAAGTGTTTTGTTTGTTTGTCGAAACTAACTGGCTGTGTTTGTCATTGTCAGATGGCTAACACGAACCGGAAGCTGCCGCTACAGGCCAGCATCAAGCCGGGACTACAATTCACTACTGTCACTATACTTGCCTTGCACCGCACCTGCACTAAGAGCACTCACTATCAGGAGAAGTGACCATGTCTTTGTATTATTATTTCAGGACTGAACCCTGTGGTTTATATGCTGGCAGTACACATCGTTGTGTAGAGCCAGTATTATTATTTAACTGGTTGCAAACCTGGAAAACAGAAAATAAAGAACTGTTTTGAACGGTGAACTTTGTGTATGTCGTTGTTTGAGCACCTGCATCACCTTGTACACCTGTGCACTGCAAACCACTCGATCACAAGACCAAAGAAATTATCTGTTTTCTTTCAAGAACGTGTCAGGAAGAGGTCCCCAAATGCTTAGATGCAAGATCAGGACTAGCGTACACATTTTTTTTACTTTGTACAATCTTTACATTTAAAACAGCATGATTAAGCCTATACCTGTTTACTATCTACTAATTAAAATGTAATGAAACATGTTCAGATAACTCAAAGGTGCTTGCAACTATAAAATCAATGCATGCTAAGGGTTCATTTTAAGGTACATTTTTAGTGGTAAAACCTTTTTTATGCCACATTTTTCTCAAATCAATAATATGTCTCTTTGTTTATCATTGCTTAAAGTAGACAGTGTACAATTTTTAGCAACACAGTATACTGTAAATATTGTATTGATACACTGCTACATGTGTAGAGTCATTGCTGATGTTTACCAAAGGAAAGATCTTTTTAATCATCATCATACCACTTTAATACATTTTTTTCTTTAATATGTCTTGCTTGTTTCACAGACTTCAATTAGCACAAATCTTGAATAATCTGACCTGAGGTGTTAGTCCAAATGTAGTACTATTTGGCATACATGGAACCAGTCCCATAGGTAGAATAAATCTAATGCTAAGGTGGCATACATTGTGAGAAGCAGTGAGGATTGTGTGTTGTTTTCCAATTTGCAGTTTCTCTTAAGCAGCATTAACCAAACAATTACTTAACTTATCAGCACGACACGAAAAATAAAACATAAACTATCCCACCTTCCTGTTCTGAATGTATTTGATCATTGTATAATAATCCATATTCACCCAAACATCTGCATAATGCCACACTGCTATGTCCAAAATCACTGTTCTCCAGCATCTCTTCTGAGCCATAAAACATGACTTCCGCATGTACCCTCACATGTGCTCTGAAACGTACCGGCGCATGCCCAATGAAACGTTGTATAAGCTATATTACCTCCGTGTGGAAACACACCGGTCTGTGTGTCTAATTTTCCATAAGGAAGGAACTTGTACCTGCTTTTGTTTTGTGTAGAAAACATCTTTCACACTGTACATGTTTCCTTTGCATGCTGTATTTTGAGGTATTATTAAAAAAAAAGAATAATTAAAAAGTCTGTGCTGTGTAAGTGGTTGTGGGGAAAAGAAAACCCAAAACAGAGTTGTTCTCATTTCCAACTAATGAAGGGACCTACCCACAATTATAGCAGCACTGTGTTAATTCAATGTACGTCCCCAAAGTCATAGATATAGCTCCAGCTGATTCAGAATGTTTGCAGAATGGACACGTATCAAATAAACTAGCAAATGAGATTCGGAAATGATGTATTTCCTTTCGGAATGAGGTCTTTGAGGATGATCCGACCTAAAAAAATAAATATTGCATTTTTTCATCCTTCATATTTGGTTTACATTTGCATTTCCTGACACAACACATGCACAATCATCCACACACCATTGAGTTGGAAGGTCGAATTTGTTTTTTTGGCTCAGAAGAGATGCTCCAGAAGAATGATTTTGGACATTATGCAAATGTTTGGACGCATACGGATTATTATACAGTGACCAAATACATTCAGAACAGCAAGGTGGGATAATTTATGTTTTATTTTTCATGTAGTGCTGATGTACCCTTTAATGGTGCTGCAAAGTAGAGAGGAGATATAACAGATAGTTTTCCCATGTTTCAGTAAAATGTGTTATGTGGTACTTCTTTATTGCTCTGATTGTGGATTTTGATGTTCCATATTTCTTTGATACTGTTCTGTAGCCATTTCCTTTGTTGTAGTTTGATATGAGTGCTTTTCTCAAACGTGAATCCAACTCTAACTCTCAGATTTCTGGTGACATTGATAAATCACTTGTTAGTGCTCTTGTGATTTATATGTCACAAGAAACCCTTAATAGAATTACAGCATTATTTTACACAAACAGGGGTACACAATTTCTTCTTCTTCTTCTTCTTCTTCTTCTTCTTCTTCTTCTTCTTCTTCTTCTTCTTCTTCTTCTTCTGTGTCTGGAAATACTGACAACTTGTTTTTTTCCTTTTACAAAAAAACAGTGTAAAATTAGCTATTTTGCACTCTTGACTATAATATACACAGTGCTCCCTCACTATAACACAGGTTTTAAAAAACAACAACTTTGTACTGTAAGAGAATCTCTAGATTTTTCTAAGCTCAAAGGTTATGACCTAAACGACAATGGATGACCACAAATTTGATAACACAGTTAAAACAGACCAGTACGTTGTATTCATAAAGATTTAGAATGCTGAGAAAATGCAATAGATTTAATATATTGCTAATGTTTTATTAATATGTCATTCAATAACATTCAGGTTGTACATTATTTCTACCACAAGTTCCCCAAATCTGTAAATACAATATTAACATAAAGCTATACTTTCAGTGCCAGGAGCAACATAGGCTTTGACTTGAGAAGTCATCCTCGACAGGTAGAATTAACTTCCAGTCAATCCAACCTCAACAGGTTGTTATGGGCAGATATTCCCAAAGGATTTAATTCTGGACTCACTAAGAAGCACAAGACAAAATACTGTATGCATTATTATGTAATACAACTTTTTGTAATGCCTAAATTAGGTCTCTGAGGAGAGGTACCACACTGTCCATCAAAAGTGCTCTTTGTAATTTTCCAGTGGTAGGACTGATGTATTTCCAGATGTATTTTAAACATGGGTTAGGTATTTATAATAAGGAAAAAGAGGAGAAAAAAGTGTGAAAATTACTAATTGCAATAGGAAATTAATAAAATTTCAACAGGATATACGGTGCTCCCTCGCTATAAGGCTCCTACAGCATGTCCACCAATTCCCTATACTAGTGATTCATGCAATATTTCTACAGTAAATGCAGTACTGGTGTTGTTCAAACTATAAACAACTTCTCCGTCTAACTTCCGTTTCTGCCTCTCCCTTTTGATACGGTATCTGAAGAAAAGCTGCGCTGAACACAGACATCTTATTCAGCATTCGTTTTATAACTAAATAAATATTAGGTCTATTACGTGGTTATCTTTCCTAATGTATTTACTTTTTTGCTGTGAGAGGAGCTGCAGCTTTCTCCGGGAGACGAGATGCTTCATCTTCGCTTTAGCCCCGCTCTGGCAGCCGAACCTGGGGCGAGCCCATTCCCTATTCCCCTCTTCCCCTCTCCTGACCTGCTCTACTTCTCGCACTTGGTTTGCTTGTCTGTCGCTTTGAATTGAACTCCCAACCGCCGTTTAGCCAGGCTATTTATAGTTTAAAAACTGCTAATTAAAATGATCCACGAGTGGAAATGTTACCTTTTTTTTTGGTAAAAAATATAGCGTTGATTACATAGTGCTTTATGCATGGTTAATTCACGGAAAGTTAAATTTTTGCTTCACTATACAGTATGTGCATTATAGAGAGGGAGTTATTTTATTTTGTATTTTAGTCAGATGTGTGTTGTTATGTGTCCCGCGGCGCCGTTTATAACGCTCTTCCAGTATAACGCTCATATTGTGCGTCCCCCGAGACCCGCATTATAGCGACGGAGCACTGTGTGTGTGTATATATATATATATATATATATATATATATATATATATATATATATATATTACAATCAAGAGTCCAAATTAGCTAATTTTACACTGTGTTTTTTGTAAAGGGAAAAAAACAAACTGCTACAAACTGGTAACATCAATGTTTTCTTTTCAGAAGAAACAAAGTGTAATTAGTTTAATGTGGTCAATGTTTCATTAATTGTTATGACAACTGTCTGAATAATAATAATAACATTTCATTATTTATTTTATTTATCTTCTTCAGTACAAACACTTAGGTATTTAGCTTTCTACAACTGAACTATATATTGAGACAGAGCAACCTGTAAAAAAAGTGTTGGCGATTGTTTGTGTTTTGGTGGTGGTTGGCAGGGATGGGGTTAATTCCTGTCCCTACCAAAAACGTGAGAATTTGGCTGTTCCAAAATAGAATAATTGGCGCTAATTGGCAACATGCTGAAAAAGAGAGTTTATTATTATTATTATTTATTTCTTAGCAGACGCCCTTATCCAGGGCGACTTACAATTGTTACAAGATATCACATTATACATTATTTCACATATCACATTATTTTTACATACAATTACCCATTTATACAGTTGGGTTTTTACTGGAGCAATCTAGGTAAAGTATCTTGCTCAAGGGTACAACAGCAGTGTCCCCCACTGGGGATTGAACCCACAACCCTCCGGTCAAGAGTCCAGAGCCCTAACCACTACTCCACACTGCTGCTCCATTAGAGAGTACCAGGGAGCTGGAGCAAAGAGAAAGACGGTGTATAAGAAGTGCTGTGTATAAGAGAAGTGCTGTGTATAAGAAGTGCTGTGTATAAGAGAAGTGTGGTGTATAAGAAGTGCTGTGTATATGAGAAGTGCTGTGTATAAGAAGAGACTTGCTGTGTATAAGAGTAGAGCTGTGTATAAGAAGAGAAGTGCTGTGTATAGAAGAGCTGTTTATAAGAGACGTGCTGTGTATAAGAAGTGCTGTGTATAAGAAGTGCTGTGTATAAGAAGTGCTGTGTATAAGAAGAGACGTGCTGTGTATAAGAGAAGAGCTGTGTATAAGAAAAGACGTGCTGTGTATAAGAGCTGTGTATAAGAAGTGCTGTGTATAAGAAGTGCTGTGTATAAGAAGTGCTGTGTATAAGAAGAGACGTGCTGTGTATAAGAGAAGAGCTGTGTATAAGAAAAGACGTGCTGTGTATAAGAGCTGTGTATAAGAAGTGCTGTGTATAAGAGAAGTGCTGTGTATAAGAGAAGAGCTGTGTACAAGAGACGTGCTGTGTATAAGAAGGGACGTGCTGTGTATAAGAAGTGCTGTGTATAAGAAGAGAAGTGCTGTGTATAAGAAGTGCTGTGTATAAGAGAAGTGCTGTGTATAAGAAGTGCTGTGTATAAGAAGGGACGTGCTGTGTATAATAGAAGTGCGATGTATAAGAGAAGTGCTGTGTAGAATGGAAACTGTAAGGTTTGTACTTGTAAACAGTGTATGATATAAGTGTGCTGTTTGACAGGTAAACACCTTAGCTGTCCAGTGTAATAGTTAAGCTCTGTTTTTAAAAGTGTAGTTAGGCTTCACGTATGAGCTAGGTTTTGTTTGTTTGTTTTGTTTTATTTTCTATGAAAATAAGTGTGCTGTATATGTTCAACTGCAACCTCCAGCTTGTCTCTGTTTTCTTGCCATTTCTGCCTTGATCATCGGCCACTCTTTCACAATATATAATTGTGTGCCACCCCCTGGGAGCTCCTGTCCATGGTCGGCAGTGGAATAGTCTGGACTCGAACCAGCGACCTCCAGGCTAAAGGACGCATCCTGCACTCCACGCGGAGCGCCTTTACCGGATGCACCACTCAGGAGGCCCCACAATTATTGTTTTGAGATTCAACTTTTTTTAGGGAGCACCCCTAAATCCCTTGTTTAGAAAGATACAGGGTATTAATGCTTGTGACAGAGTAGCCATCTGCTGTGTGGGTGCGTGCATTAGCTGCTGAGTGACAAGCAGGAGATCGAGACAGAGGTTGAAGTTGATACGCCCTGCAGGCGAACAGGATTTATTTACATATCAACACACTGAACAGCTCACGTGACACTACAAACAATGGTTGCGCACAGAACACATACAACACAACGTACGAAAGCTTTGGTAAGATCTACAATTTCTGAACTTATCTTCTCTGTTCAGTAATAAACTAATGTTTCTGAAGAGATTGATTATTAGTTTATTTAGCAGACGCCTTTATCCAAGGCGACTTACAGAGACTAGGGTGTGAGAACTATTGATCAGCTGCAGAGTCACTTACAATTACGTCTCACCTGAAAGACAGAGCACAAGGAGGTTAAGTGACTTGCTCAGGGTCACACAATGAGTCAGTGGCTGAGGTGGGATTTGAACCGGGGACCTCCTGGTTACAAGCCCTTTTCTTTAACCACTGGACCACACAGCCTCCTATTGATCATGGCAGATAAAGAGTTAGGGCGGATATGTGACGGATTACTGTATATATACTAGGCAAAAGTCAGCGTGAGACACATCTTTAAATCAACTTGCTGTATCATGTGAACACAAACTGAAAATAAGTTGAATTCCCTTTTTTATAAAACAGTGTAAATGTACTAAAATTAAGAAATGAACACCACATTAAATTGTACTCCAGCCTAGTGAAATGGCTGCGTAGGGGGTCTGGAGATAATTTGGGTTTGGCTAGTTGTGCTCCCTATGATCTTTTCTGTAAAAAAGCTAACTGTATTGTAAAAGTATCTCCTACAGTACTTTGTATTCCTCAGTAACCTGCATGACTTCAAATGTGAGATGCTTCAGCTTTAAATATAAAACCCTTTTTTGCTTTAGACAAGAAGGATTTTTCCTCTGTCTGTCTGAAAACTTGAGGTGACTATTAGCTTCTCCAATTGGAATATTCTAGAGGCATTCTTGTCTTGTAATGTTAACAATCTGTACAAGTGTCACAACTTTATTCTCACAAAACAATACTCAGGTTGCTATTGAATGCCACCTGCTGTTATTTTAAAGAAATGCCTCTATTATATTAGATTCTTAAACATGTCCATTATGTTATTATCATCCATCTCAGATGCTGTCAATCTCTTTTTTTTTACACGTCGTTGCAGAAAATAATTAGCTTCTTAGTCAAAGAAAAGATTGTGTTGAAAACGTTGAGATCAAGACCACCTGGAAAAGATTACACTCAATGCAACACCTTAAAATGTGTTTAGTTACAGTGAAAGCCTTGTGCTAGTGTGAAAAACACTTTTTGGGGGCCAATTTGCAAAGGAGGACTGTGCAATTATTATTTTTTTACCATCATTGGTAGCCTGTTATGATACAAACTTTAATTTCACTTTGAGATGCAAATGTTGAAATCAACCACACACACAAATGGCACCTTAAGCAAACAGTTTTCTCTAGGGTTTAGACCATCATTTCACTTTAGCAGGTTAGCCAGGCTTTTTTATGCATGTGAGATCTAATCATTTAATTTACCAGTTTATACATACTGTATCCTTGAACAATTGGGAAACAATGCAGGAATGATTTAAGAACTTTTAATAGTTCTTTGTTTTCATTAAAACAAATATACCCTTCAAATAAAGTAAAAAGTCTTTCAAACGCAACTAACATACTAGAAAAACTCTCGGGTTCACACAGCTTTGGAGTTTGAAGAATGGTTTCTTTTTGTGCGGGGCTGCAAAGTCCAAAGACCTTTAGTTAAATTGTAAAGGATTTAGAAATGTTGTTTCTGTACAATTCTATGTTAAATCCAATTGTATGTTTTATTTTGCTTTGAAAAAATTATGATTTATGTGATCAGTCTGGGGAAAAATATAAACTTTTTGTAACTGTTGTCTACCACACAATACCCTAAAATACATTTAATGCTGTAGGTGGGAGCCATTTCTAGTCCGCCTTAAAACCAGAATGGAGTTAGTGGAATGGCATAATGGGGAAAATAGGAGCTCTGACCAGGACTTCTTATAAGCAGTTACACAGAATAGCAACATCTTATAACAAGTGAGTGCTGGATTTATATTATTCTATTACACATTGCGGAGAGATGGTTGTGGCATTGAAGAACGTCAACTGAGTAAAGTAATGTGCTACATTTACACAAAAAATCTATAACTTCAATCATAATACAACTCTTAATATGGCACAGAATGCTAAAACTTACAGTCAGAAGCTGGTACGGCCATTTTGTTTCTACAAATTGTGTTATATTACAATTTATACATTGCTCTATTTTAAAAATCCCCCCAAATTAATTTGAGGACCGCATTTGCAACTCTTCATGAGTTCCTGCCTTGTTTATTAGTTTAGAATGTGCAATACGATTTGGATGAACTAAATTGAAGTTGGACATCATAACAAATGTAGGTATCTATGTATGTATCTATGTATGTATCTATTGTATTTAATTTTATTTGCCAAGTGGAAACCATTGAGAGTCAGCTCATTGTCAAAGTTGTGGCAAGAACTGGAAGGCACAAGTGTTTGTCATTTCTATATTATTTAATAATGTACATTAGAGGTATCATTTTCTTTACTATATATACAGTGTGTTACACAGTATATTGTTTTATATCTTACTGTAGTGTGCCACCTTTTAATTTAAAACTTAGAAAAATAAATGGTGCAGGGATTTAGACAGATGTCACTCTTCAAATAGAGTCTAATGGACATACCTTCCAGAAAGGGAGGTTGGGAGGAAGATTTTCTTTCTATTTAGGGTGTATAGAATCATAAGGGTTAGAAGAATTTAGTGAACAGTCACAAAGTCATTCTGTTTTAGTCTATAACATTGTTGTTGTACTCAACGACTTCCCATATTGACTCTGCATTTACCTGGCTCAAGAGATAGAAATTACTTGCATATGGCTGACACCTTCCATTACTGGTGTGTAAGGAACAAATCTGGACAGACTACAGTAGGAAATAGTAATTGAAAATGAACTGTATGCCCAAAAATTATTTGTTTTGCTTTTTGAGTGGTAAATGTCTAATTTACCAGGTAGTTTATTTTTATGAATAACATGTATTTTTTCCAGACCAACTAAAATATATTACTTTTATTAAATCTACCAAGCTTTGCAAAAAATACTTTTGTAGCACCAGAGAAGCTAAGAAAGGGTTATCGGCAACATTATTTTTGCACACCTGCAATTGAGTATTTTAGAATATACTACATACTGAGGGTCTGAGGGTATAAATAACAGTCAAATACATCTGTTCTTAATAATATGACAATGTCAACTAATTAAAACAATGTTAACAGTTGCTTACAACTTAATAAATCCATTCAAGACACTGACTGTGTCATCAGAAATTAAAAGCATCTATTAAAAATAAAATAAAAAAGTTGTACATAATATTATGCCCCTCTAATAAACCTTCCAAATGGTTTGAGGTTTTTTAATTTTTTTATTTTATAAATAGCAAAGGTTGATCCCACGGTTATTACCATTGTCTATGCTGCCATCTTTGTATGTGGTTTTCATCTGTTGTAACAAATAGCATGCTGCCTTATATACACCTGGAAGTTTCTTAAAGTGATTGGATACACTCACTGCACCCAATCAAAGGGCAGAACAATGGGTCCCTAGCTAGGTTTGCAGTAATGACCAACACATTCAATACAGAGTGCAAGGTTGGCAGCCAATTAACTCTTCTGATTACATAAAGACTGACATGCAGAAAATGGATAGCCAAAAGTAATGATGACACACCTGCTTTTTTGCCTATTTCTATACAAAACATGAAACACAGTTGTGTGTTAAAACCTGACAAGAACGTATTTTAAGAATTCTCGCTGACTTCCATTATAACAAGCTTTGATTTTGTTTCTGTAGTTTATAAAATGCATCATGTATGTAAGGGATTGAATCGGTAAATATAATTCACTGTTTCGAGTGGCATTAAGCATGAGAAACTGCAGGTTATTTCTAATCAAATCAACAGTACGAAGGTCACTCTTGAAATCAGGACTTAAAGGATGTGTTGCAGTAAGAATACCTCTGTTAAGAAAGGGGAACAAGACTAAAAGGCTAAATATGCACAAGAACACAGAAATATGGAACAATGGTCAAAGGTGCTTTGGACTGTTGATGGATGGACAATGACACCTGTGCCTTCTGCCAGTTCTGTTGTCAATTCAACGCTTGTCTTCTTTCTATGTCTTAAGGATATTATCTTCAAGTATTGCTCATCCTTGTTAGACAGCTTTTTGGGTCTTCCAGTCCTGGGTTTGTGAATTACAGATGATGTTACTCTGTACTAGTTGATTACACTATGTAACACAATTTTTGTTCCTGGGTAGTAAGTGTTATTTCCTAATTGCTTATGCCTCAAAAGTATAGAAAATGGCTATTATTCCCCACAAACTTTGCTTTTGTGACCAGGACAGTGATATTTTGAAATTTACCTATTTCCAATGAGAAAACGGGCAAATTTGTGTCTTTTCGTTCACATAAAGTCAGAAAAAAACAACATATGAATCCAAATTAACATGTATTTATACTAAAGTAATACAAAAATGACTACAAAAGATTTAGAAGTGAGTAGTTTTTCGAGATTTACGATTATACTGTAAATCACTTTCACGAATCAGCCCCCAAATGTAGTCTCCCATCATGTTCTCGTTATACTGTCCTTGGTAGCGGCGTTCAAAGTCCAGTATATCCTGGTGGAAGCGCTCGCCTTGCTCCTCTGAGTACGCTCCCATGTTCTCCTTGAATTTATCAAGATGAGCATCAAGGATATGGACTTTGAGGGACATCCTACAGCCCATTGTGCCGTAGTTCTTCACCAGAGTCTCAACCAGCTCCACATAGTTTTCGGCCTTGTGATTGCCCAGGAAGCCCCGAACCACTGCGACAAAGCTGTTCCAAGCCGCTTTCTCCTTACTAGTGAGCTTCTTGGGGAATTCATTGCACTCCAGGATCTTCTTTATCTGTGGTCCGACGAAGACACCGGCTTTTGACCTTTGCCTCAGACAGCTTAGGGAAGAAGTCTTGAAGGTACTTGAAGGCTGCCGACTCCTTATCTAGAGCTCTGACAAATTGTTTCATAAGGCCCAATTTGATGTGCAGTGGTGGCATCAGCACCTTCCGGGGGTCCACCAGCGGCTCCCACTTGACGTTGTTCCTCCCCACAGAGAACCTGGTCCGCTGTGGCCAGTCCCGCTTGTGGTAGTGCGCCTTGGTGTCCCTGCCGTCCCAAAGGCAAAGATAGCAGGGAAACTTGGTAAAACCGCCTTGGAGACCCATCAGGAATGCCACCATTTGGAAGTCTCCTATGACCTCCCAGCCGTACTCATCATACTTCAAGGCATCCAGCAAGGTCTTGATGCTGTTGTAATCCTCTTTGAAGTGCACCGAGTGAGCCAGGGGAAGAGACGGGTACTTGTTACCATTATGGAGCAGCACGGCTTTGAGGCTCCTGGATGAGCTGTAAATGAAGAGGCGCCACTCATTCTGGTTACAGGCGTTTCCGATTGCCTCGAACAGACTAGTCACATTGTGGCAGAAGCAGAGCCCATCTTGACGGGTGAAGAAGCTGGAAAAAGGTTGGTGGTGCTTCCTCTGATCTGCGACTTGCACACTTTCATCCAACAAGTTCCACTGCTTGAGCCTAGACGTCAAAAGCTCGGCATTGGACTTGGTGAGACCAAGATCTCTAATCAAGTCTTTGAGGTCTTTTTGGTTGGGGTAGTATGGGTTTCTCTCCTCAGCTCCACCTCTGAAATTGTCATCTGGATCTACAACGTCTTCCTTGCTCTCTGACTTGTAGCTCTCTTCTAAAGACGGCTGCTCTCTCTCCGGAGGAGTGGGTACGGGGAGCTCATGGCAGTGTGGCACCGGGGCGATGGATGAAGGACGGTCCGGATACGTGATAGCAGGTGCATTCTTGCCAGTCCGACGTTTGGAAGGATCCACCATGCAGAAGTAGCAGTTGCTTGAGTGGTCAGTGGGTTCCCGCCAAATTCTTGGGATAGCGAACTTCATGGCTCTCTTTTCCCCTCTGTACCATCCTACAAAAATACATTTATTTCACCCATGACTAATGTGTAAGAGATTCTCGTAAAATTTTTCATATATGATATATTCTTTCAATAAAATTGAAAATTGTAAAACATTTTAAAATTAAAAACTTTTACAATTTTAACAAATTTTATAACATAAAATTCCGAGCAACAATTGTCCATCTTACCTTCCAGATTTTTTTTGCAGTGCTCGCAGGTGAAATGAGATGCCCAGGGTTTGTCTTGATCCCCGACAGGCATGCCGAAATATGCCTTGTAGGCCTCACACATCTTAGCAGATGCTTCCACGGAGTACTTTTTCGCTCTTGTCTTGATAAATTGGCCGCAGACATAGCAAAATGCGTCTGCCGGATGCTTGCAGCCTCTTGATGCCATCTCAGAAAAATGCAGATATGTATCCACTTAGGCAGCTGGAACTAAACTGAACTGGTGGGCTTAAGGCCCCTGTATTTATACTACTATTTATATTACTGGAAAGTTCTAGAAGTTACTCCAAGTTTACTCAGCACTGAATCTATGTGGAATGTTCTGGAAAATAGGTAAATTTCAAAATATCACTGTCCTAGTCACAAAAGCAAAGTTTGTGAGGAATAATAGCCATTTTCTATACTTTTGAGGCATAAGCAATTAGGAAATAACACTTACTAACCAGGAACCAAAAAAAAAAAAAAAATTGTTACACGGTGTTATGCTTTGGATACCACACCTTGAAAATCAAGTGATGCAAGTTATTTCAGTCAATGTTTTTCCTTCTTTATGCAAGTCAAGGTTGTTATAATAGTAGAAAACACTAGTGGAGGCTTTGAGTAAATTGTTGATACTCAATGCATCAGAGTAGAAAAATGCAACATGTCTAAGACTTCTGCACAGCAATGTATATATAAAAAAAAAACAGTATTGAAATAGGTAAAATGAAGATGGAACAGAATGCATTGTACAGATGATGTTTATATTTAAGAAAAACAATGTTATTTTGATTCTTGCACACTTGCATGCATAGACGTTATCCTTC
This sequence comes from Acipenser ruthenus, assembly GCF_902713425.1. Taxonomy (NCBI): domain Eukaryota; kingdom Metazoa; phylum Chordata; class Actinopteri; order Acipenseriformes; family Acipenseridae; genus Acipenser; species Acipenser ruthenus. The sequence goes on from NC_081191.1 coordinate 25,747,163, forward strand.
GGTCACCCTCTGCTGCAGCAAACCACAACTCAACTCCCGCTAATTATTTGAACAATGTCGCACGACTCTCACAATGTATAATGCTAGCGATCTCGTTAAGAAGACGCAACACATATTTAAATTACTATATTGCAGCTGTCTTCATTAACATATTTTCTCTTAGTACATACGACAACATTTTCACTTTAAGTGTTGCAATGAAAATGCAAATATGTTTGCACTGCGACTGGCCCATCTTAGTACACCTTCCCCATTGAGTTGTTTATCTGAAACAAAAACACATTGGAAATGTGAAAAAAATGCCAAGTTATCAAAAGTGCCCAGCCATTTAAAGTAGAGATATCAAAAACACAAGCCAAGTTAGAAGAAACAATTGGGGCAACCTTGGCCTGCACCAAGCAAATAGGCACAACTGTAAAAGCGGTGGGGGTAAAGGTTGCAACAATTGTTTCTAATAACTTGGCTTGTGTTTTTGATGCAAGTTCAAGCCGCTTTTATTGTGCCTGAAAGACACAAGCCACTACCCTGAAAACACATAAACTATTCTTGCTGTATAGAGAGTCTCAGGCAGTTCTCGCTGATAACTTGGCGCGAGGAACTACTGTTCCTCTCAATGCCACTTAAAACATTTCTTCCCAATTGATTTGTTCGATAATGAGATTGTTGATTGTTAATTTGGTAATTGGGTTTGTTTTTTACTCATTTGTTACGCATGGGCAGCAGTGTGGAGTAGTGGTTAGGGCTCTGGACTCTTGACCGGAGGGTCGTGGGTTCAATCCCAGGTGGGGGACACTGCTGCTGTACCCTTGAGCAAGGTACTTTACTTTGATTGCTCCAGTAAAAACCCAACTGTATAAATGGGTAATTGTATGTAAAAATAATGTGTAAAAAATAATATAATTGTATGTAAAAATAATGTGATATCTTGTAACAATTGTAAGTCGCCCTGGATAAGGGTGTCTGCTAAGAAATAAATAATAATAATAATTATAGTCTTCCCAGACTGTAGTAAAGGGAATGTGTTGCTAAGTTTAGGGTATATGAAAACAGGAAGCAAAGTAAGAAGATGTGGAACATGAGTGGCATTAGAAATAGGAACAGTTATGGTGGAATGTAAACATTTAATAAAACATAAGAAATAATAAATCTGTTAATGTAGTGGACATAGAGCTTTACATGTGAACCCCAAAATACAATATTCAGCTTTATATTTAATAGGTACTTGCTGGAGCTGAGACTGCAAGAAAAAAGAAAAAATGGCCAACTTCAAGGTACAGTACATCACATTTAACAAGCCTCCTATCTAACAAATTCTGCTTATAAATCCTAAGGGTCCTTGTTTCCTTTTGACCCGTTTCTTTTTTTGTAAAAATTGACTAGTACTAGACCTATTCTTTTTTATTCCAATTCAAAACTTGACTAATATATCAACTGTGATGAGCTGACCCCTTCTCAAGCACAGATTGTGATTCATAGTGTATATCAGCTTCTCTGAAGGCACAACTCAACCAAAAAGACTGGGGATAGGAACTTTCCTGGTTTGATTCTGATTATCTCTAAGTTATGTGGGTTAATTCCCTAATTCTGAAATGTGTAACAGTGGTGAGATACTACCCCCTGATGGTAATAAATCATCTTACAGTTACCAGTAATACATAACCACTTGCTGTATTCAGTTCACATTCTGCTGCACAATTCAAACCACAATAGAATCTCAGAGTTACGAGAACCTTAGGAATGGAAGCTGTTCGTATGTCTGAAATGTCCATAACTCTGAAAATCAGTTTTCAATGGCTTTAATAAATGCATACACCTGCTATCTACACCCTCAATCTGGTGAATAATACAAGGATACAGCACAGTAATGCAATACTGATATTGTTATGGTTCTAAAGTCTTTAAGACAGGACTGTACATGGAAAAGGCTAGATTTAAGTTTCCATTGAAATTGTTACTGTAGCGAACATCTAGGAAAATGGGGGTTAATGTAGTGCTTGTTTTTACACAAAATTATTCATGTAGCTTGCTCAGTCATTGCCTCCCTTGGCTTGAAAAAAAACCTGTGCTTTGTTTAAATCTAAAATGTTCCTGCTAAAATTGTCCGTACTTGCTTTGCAATCTGCCTCACCTGCCTGGATACATTTGTTGATACAGCAATTTTGCCTTCATGACCAGCACACAATTTACAGCAGGGCCTATCTGGTTGCATTGCACACATGGTTGAGTGATTTGCATACTTCCGGCTAAAAGTGGGATGTTCAGTAGATCAGTTAGTTCGTAACTTTGGTGTTCATAACTCTGAGGTTCTACTGTAATACCCATGGAATGATCCAGAATCTTTATATATCTAAATCTGGAATTTATTTTTTAACCCATAAATCTCTAAGCATTTAGACACAGTTGTCCTATACAGAAGTAAAATACAAATTACACAACTAGAAAGAACTCGAGTGACTATTTCAAAACTATCTGTTTCAGGGGAGTGTAAATTAGTGGGTGTGGGGTGTGGAGGGAGAGGGGGGCATATTTTTATCTTGGTGATAAACAATGATACTATAAGAGGCTTAATCACCATTCAGGTCTATAAGGACAAAAATCCATTCCATCACAAGCGGCCAAGAAATCAACACGGAAATGTAAGCCTGTGTGCTCACAACATTGGCACAGACATTTTGCCAATACGTATTTAGCACCGAAACGATGCCAGTGACATCTGGTGGTGGAACAGAATGACATATCCTTCTTTAAACTGTCTGACTGAGAGACTGGGCTGTCCATCAACATTGGGCCCTGTCATTTCCCATATATCACTCTGGAGGTGTGGGATGTTGGCAATTACAACAAACAGTAAGAGATCTGGTGAATACAGACCTCGCTTCCACTTGGCTTGCATTAAGGTGATTTCATAGTGCTACTCGTTTGTCAGTGCTTCACTGATCTACATTTTGCTGCATATATACCCTCTAGTATAGACAGAAATTGTGAAAAAAATACAGATCAAAGAATAGTGATAAATTTTCAGTATGAAACGTACACACTGTCAAAATGAAAACATTATAAAGTTAGTATCAGGTATGACCTCCTTGAGCATTAACACAATCCTGGCAGTGGTGACGCATAGACCTGATCAGCCTCTGGATAGACTGCTGTGGGATGTTCCGCCACTCTTCCTGTGCAGCTGCAGCCAGCTGGCGAAGGTTAGCTGGTTGCGGTTGTCTCCTGTGGATGGCATTGGCGATTTGGTCCCACAGATGTTCTATTAGACTCAGGTCAGGAGAAAAAGCTGGCCACGGCAAGACCTCGACATTGTTTTCTTGAAGTTGTGCTATTGTAATCCTAACACTGTGTGGTCTTGAATTGTCCTGCTGGAAAATCGACACTTCCGGATTGGCTTGCAGGAACGGAAAAACTGTTATCTCAAGGACTTTGTGAATGTATCGCTGAGCAGTAAGGTTGCCCTCAATCTGCACCAAAGGTGTTCTTGTGTTAAAGGAGATTCCTCTCCACATCATCACACTTCCACCGCCGTCACACTTGAACAACGCAACAGTCAGCATCATGGTCCTGGGCCGGTGTGGTGACCCTCTGCCTTCCAGGACATGGCCTGTCCCTCAAAGAGCCGGTTTCCTAATTTCTCTGGACCAGTCTGATTGTGAAGCAGAACATCTCATTCTCTGGGCAACTTCTCTCACAGACAGGCTGCCTTCAGTCATGCCGATAGCAACCAGGTGATCTTCATTACTCAAGCGGGGCATGATCATATCTTTCGCTGTTCTTGCATTAATTAAAATCATGTCTTTTCGAAAGGCTATATACAGATTCTTAATCAACTCATTTTGGCAATTTTAACTCAACTAAAACATCAAACACTGAGCACCTTGTGTTTTTATGAAATCACATGACTTGAACTCAGTATTTTGTTATCCCAAGGAACAATACTACTCAAACAATCAACAAAACTATCTGCTCACTATTTAAATGTAAATAACATTATGTATGTGCCCAATGAGCTATTCATTCATGTTTGCCAATTGATGAGATTGGTCCTCATTAATATGGAATAACTAATATAATCTTAGCTTCTTCTGCACACCGGTCTGATTGTATACAATTGTAATAACTGATGATGCTAATTGGACATGCTCTTGATCATTGTTTTACTAATTGACTGTATATTTAAAAAGTTGTTAATATTTGAGTCAATCAATTATTTAACCTAAAGATATAATGAGTATTAATTTTATAATAGATTATCACATACAACCAATTGTCATAGCTATGACAGTGGGTGCGGTATGTATTTAAGGTCTGAGATGCATGTTTCATGTACTGCTCTGATGAAGACATTGGTCAAAAAGCTTTAAAAAGGGTTATACAAGTTTTCATAACCTGTCAGAATATGTTCTTGACTCCTTAGCATGAATGCTCCCAAATAGAGTTAGGAGAGTATGGCAGTCATTATAGTGGTGGCACACCCACTAGTACACAAGAGCTAGCCAAGCATTAGAACAACTACTGCCTGCCAATAATTTCTATCATATTTTATCAACAGCAGCACAAGTTCAACTTTTGAAGGCTACTGCTCCCTTGGGAAAGGGACGAGAGCAGAAGCCAACCTTAAAGTTGACACATCTATTATCCAATGAGTGCAAGTTTTTTTTCTTCTTTTTTTTCTATAAAATAAGAAATTAATTTTATGAGATGTGCATACTAAGTAAAATAATCAAATATTTTCGGTATAGAGAAGAGATGATTATGGGAGATTTAAGTTTATTCTGTACAATACCAAATGGTACAGATAAGGTTAAACACATTTAAATTTCAAAAGCACAGAGTAGGACTAGAGGACATAAATGGAAGCAGAGTAAAAGTATTCCTGAAAATAAGTTAATTACGAAGAGTAACACTGCATGGGATGGCAGGGCTGAGTTCAACAACACAAAGACTTCTGAACAGTGTTGACAGAAGTGTTGCCTGCTGACAGAAGCTAGCAACATGTACTAGCATGTGGAGAACACATCTTAGAGCTAACATTTGCATCGTTGAACACACAGCTAAGATGAAGTTGTAACAGTTAAAACGCTATATTAATAAAATAAAATAAAACGTGTAGCTTTTGCCTTGGGGCTCATGGTATTCCCAGCAATAGACGAGCCTTGATGGGCTGAATGGCCTCTTCTTGTTTCCAACATTTCCTATGTTAATATAAACTAATCTGAAAAACAGCAGAACTACTGTTGTTTGCTGAATTTAGAAAAAAAATTAGATTTGCAAACACAGTGGGGATGGTTAACCTCTATGAACCTAAATGATCACTATCTGAATGCTGGAGCCCACTGGCCAAAATAAACCTCAAATTGAGGGAATTACTGTACATATTTTTAGTTTTCTTGAATACATTTTCAAAGTCATATCAGAGAGAAGGATTTCTGTCAGTGTTTCTTAAGCTGTACGTTTATCAGAAATAAGTATTAGCATCTAGTATTAACAAAGGGAAACTAATGTTGTGGGAATGTACAAAATGTCATTAATTCTAATTCTAATCACTTTTTGGCTATTAAGCACACATTAGTAAAGGAGCTGTTAAATGTCATTGTATGTCCTAGGAGTAATTTTCACTTTCAGAGTGGTGCCCAGTGAATAGTTATTTGCATACTTTAGATTTAACAAATCCTGAAACCGCAAAAGTATGATATGCTAAAGGCATAACAGCATTACATGATAATAGGAAATTATTCACACAAGTGAGGAAGGCCTAGCTAATAACACATAATTTTGTTCTGTCAATCCACCCAAATGTGTGTGCTAAAATGTATTATCACAAAAGATGCAGCAGAATGTTCTCAAAGCACAAGTTTTTCAACTCCTTATCTGTGACAGAAATAGAAACGGTAACCATGTGGTTTGCAGACTACCACTCCAAAATATTCTATGTGTTGTGAAGTTATTACCCACAGTCATAATTATAGAATATTCAATTGCAACATTAATGGATGTTTTTCTGCTTTAAAACCCTGTACAAAAGCAATACTTTTATTATTATTATTATTATTTAGTCGTCTCCAGTGGTTTTTTCCTCGGTTTTCTCCCCAATTTGGAATGCCCAATTTCCCAGAGACGCAGGAAATGGAGGCTGAAACACGCGTCCTCCGAAACGTGTTCCTGCCAATCCGTCATTTTTCGCACTGCGGATCCACAACGAAGCTGCCAGACCTATAGTGCCGATCTGAATGGCTACACAGATCTGAATGGCTCTACTGCAAACCTGCAGGCGCCCTAACAGCCACAGGGGTCGCTGGTGCGTGGTGAACCGTGGATTGCCCTGCCGACCTAAGCCCTCCCTACCCGGGCGGCACTCAGCCAATTGTGTGGCGCCCCCTAGGAACCCCCGGTCACGGTTGGCAATGACATAGCCTGGACTCGAACTTGCGATCTCCAGGCTATAGGGCGCATCCTGCACTCCACGCGGAGCGCCTTTACTGGATGCGCCACTCTGGAGCCTCCAGCAATACATTTTTTACCTTTACATTTACCTGCCCTGCAGTATAATGGCAATATTTTAACAGTATGCAGTATATGCAGAATAATGGCAATATTTTAACAGTATGCCAAACTCCTTTCTTTTCACATTATTCATATGGTTCATTTTACCTCTTCCCCTGCCAAAGCTCTCCAAGGAGCATATAGTGTTATCCATGAAGCCCATGCCCACTTTGCTCTGTACAGCTCAGTAATCATGCACCCAGGCATTGCAAGGAGTACGGTCCATACTGGAGCTGAACTTAGATATTCACATAACCAGGGAGTGCTTTGGGCAAATTAATGGTTATTTCACACAAAAAAGGGAATTCTGAAAATGCAAAAAAAAAAAACAGTACTGCTATTAACTTTATGAACAAAGTTTGCAAATGACACTTAAAAGTAACTTTAAGTAACTGGGTCTTAAATAAAGTTTGTGTGGGGTATTTAATCACCAGGGTAAACTCTTGATACGTTCACCTTGTTTTATAAATGCAATACAAAACTGTCCACATAATGTCTTAAGATAAGTGGAGGACAGGGCACCATTTTTGGTTCTGTTTAGGTGTAAATAACAGTTGATATGCATAAACACCCCTTTACATTCATTACTGTCATGGAATTGAAAAGGAGGAGGCAGAGGTCACTTACCAGAGGTCCTTTTCATGCAAAACACCCTGTGGTAGCTGTCACTCGTTCCTGCTTCGAGTACGCCCTCGGTCGTCTATTAGCAGGGCTTCAGGTCATAACCTTTTGTGGCATTTGCAATTCCGGAACCTTTGATTAGTGCAGTATTTACATATTCTTCAGTGGAAATGTTCTTATGTAGAAACACTTGAAGTGTTGTAAATTCGTTTGGCCTTTTGCCTGGAATGCATCATTTTGAATGCTAACAGGGCCCTATTTGTCTGTATTAATGTGCCATTTGGTTGTTTAGGCTTTAATGAGGAGTGCACTTACATCTTTAAGTCTTAAACTTAAAAATATACATGTTAATGTGAGCATTGTAGGCTGTGACTGTCGTTTTATTAAGATAGTTTGTTTGTTTAGAGTTCCCAGTAGTTAAATAAAATGCTTTACAATAGTATTATTATTAATGTTTAGTTTGGTGAAATTCTGTAGTTTACTTAAAGAAAGTACCAATTAGTACATTTTAAATGACTGAGGTTTCATTAAGTGTCCCAGGTCAAAGGTGAAGGATGAAAGACCAGATCAGTTATCTGGCTGGTCAGCGACCTGAGGGTATTATTTGTTATCATAAACGGAAAATCTTAATTTGTGCATGAAGACCTTAAATTACATGAAGGAGCTTAAAGTTTAAACGATGGCCAAAAACATACATATCTAATATACTGTAGATTGTAGCCTTATTTTTAAACAGGCATACATGTACAGTAAGGCACATATTGTGTTAATCTTCAATATTTATTCAAAATGTAGTCTAGTGCACATACATGTTTTAAAACCAAAAAAAATGTTTTGGATTGGTTACAAACATTCTGTAAATCTTTGTTGAAAAAAGTGTATTCTTTATTATTTTTGCATATGTTTTACTCCGTGGTGTACAGTAGGTCTGTCTGACAAATAAAACAACAATGGTTCTGTTGAGCCAAAAGGTTCCAGCATATCACTGCTCAAGTCTTCACACCCGGTTTTAATAACTTGCAATTTTCTTTCTAATTCTTTATAACAATTATACAAGGGAAATTAGCACATTAATCAGCTTTGACTTGAACATGTTCCAAATAGTTTCGAATTCTCCATCACAAATGTTTTCTTTAGTAAATTTAAGAATGTATTTTGTGTTACTGCATCCACGTCTTACATCTCATAGTAATTATTTGGTGTGTTTCTTTTGGCAGCATGTATTTCTAGATTTGCTCCCATGGATGATTTTCTTTATGAAATATTATTTTTTATAGCAGGCATGCTGGTTATCTTATTTCACAGAATTTGATTTATTAGAGTACCTTGTTCAACCTGGGATCGACAAAATTTGGGGAGCTGTTTCTCCTGAAAAAATTCTTATGTGGTAGTATAATTGTACTAGTTTGTATAGTAATTTTATTGATAAAATCTCACCCAATCAGGTTTGATTACAATGATCCTCATCATGTTGTAGATGTCTGTTACTCCCTGTTTGTTTTTTTAGAATTTCTGAAGATTTAGAATATTGTAATTCAGAAGTTTCATAACTGGTGACTTCACATTTATACCTTTCCACTTTCAACCAAAATGCAAAAAGGTAGCATGCATGCTAAACAATATGTTATACTAACCAACATGCAAAGAAAAAAAACACATCACCAACCATTATTCAGCATGACATCTAGACTAATTTACAATACCCACCCCCATGTCAGGTCAGAACGGTTACCCACAAGTGGCTTGCTCAGACTTTAAATGTTTCAAATGTATCAGATCATATTTCAGATATAATGTTTGCCCATGCTATATATACTCTATGTATTGTGACAGGGCAGATGCCCTGCACACTGGGGAATGCGTTTTGTGGCTGCTTTACACAGCCACAGGTTTAATTGTTTTATTCATGTAATTAGGGACGCCTGCTAGTAATTAAGGCAGGGGTATATAAGCAGGTCCAGATGTGTGGGTTTTGTCCGTGTTAAGGCCTGGGGAGAGACCTGTGTTTTCAGACTTGAAAGGCACTGTATACTTTTATGGTATTTGGTCACCGGTAAATGGCATAGTCATCTGATTTATACAGTTATTAAAATTAGGTAAAGGTTTAGTTAAAACTTCCAGGTGAAGTTAAGTTTTGTTTTGTTTGTTTTGTTTGTAAATTAAAATAAATGTACAGGCACTGCCCTGTTTTGCGAAAAATACCTGTGGTCCAGTGTTCATTTATACAAGACAGTGTGAAAGGTCTCAAAAAGTTGCACAGCACACCCCACTTTGCCACAGTATATACCAGTACCATTATTTTATATATAATGTGCACCCTGTGTATTGCACTTACCCTGTGTATTGTGCGCATGACTGAGCAGTTTACTTAACACACCTTTTATAACACACATCCCTCTGGTATGCTAAAAGCAGAGGGGTAAAGCAAAAAAAAATAAAAAAAATAACAGTAGGATTGATCATACTTTAAAATGGGTTTATTTATACTACTTTATCAATCAAGCATAAACTGCACACTTGCTATAAAGCCAGAAAATCCCAGTATACAATGTAGTTGAACAAAAGCTTGAACAAAAGTTATTGTATTTCTTGCTCTTATTGTATTACTTGTATTGTAACACTTGAAATGTATTTGCTTATGATTGTAAGTCGCCCTGGATAAGGGCGTCTGCTAAGAAATAAATAATAATAATAATAATAATAGTTGTATTTTTTCTCAAACATTAATGAAGGCTTAACTGTAACATTAGCGTTTGCTGCTTGCTGCAAGAAAACTATGCATGTATTCATGTAGGTTGTGACTTATATGTTACACATGGAAACTGCCTATGGAATTGATATATTTTGTATATTTATTTGTCTTATTGGTTTTATATATTTCATATTATATGCACTGATTAATAAGCATTAATGGCCCGAAAAAAATCCTAACAAAATGAAAAAAAAATGAAATAACTAGAATATTCAATAAATGTGGTTCCTTGTGCCTAAAGGCAGTCACAGTTTCAGTGACCAAGAAACTGTGTCAGCTAATACTCATTACCTAGCCTAGGGGTTCAAAAGCATTAAGCAATAGTGTCAGATGGCATTTGCTTGGAAAACTCATTTGACATCAGTCAATTCACACTGCCGTGAAACCAAGTTCCCCATAAAAAGTAGGATATGTCAATATGCTATGAAAGTCATGAGAATAAATTACAATTTCCAGATTTGTCTTATTTGAAAAAAGGGAAAAACCAGCATTTTAGATTATATCACTCCCATTTCTATACATATATCCACCACTCCAGATAATCTGTGGACTTGGTGTTTTACACATTGAAAAACATGAATTATGTATGATATTTTAATTGAATGCGTAAAGAATAAACATAGCAATCTTTTGCACATCTTGAGTTCGCATGTTATCAAGCTTCTTGTACTTCGTTGGTTCCCGGCATCTCAATAGTCAATTGTGAATATGCTGCATGCAGTAGGTAGAGAATTGGTCATAGAAATGCCGGGACAGCTAATTGTAGCCTGTCTGGAAATTTCCAGAAACACGTGACCAATAAGGCCAGGTTTTCAAAAAATAAAAATAAAAGCAATAATAAAAAACCACACAGTTGAATCCACTCACTTGCAATGCATGTTTGTGACTCTAACGTAAACTTGGTAAACTCTAGAGGACCAATGACCTAACTGTTTGATAAGGGAGTCTGGAACTCCGTGGCGAGAAGCTGAAGAAGCTGCTCCGATCCTGAAGCAGTGAACGGAGAACTGCCCGGCTGCAAATCCAGACCTTGAAAGAATCTGGCGAAGGTGAAAGAGGAACCAATGGCGGGTGACAATTGCTCCATTTTGTTAATAAACAGTGGGTCTGAGCGTGATGCGCCCTGAGAAAGGCAGAGTTGGAGAAAAAAGAGAAGGGGTTCGTAGGGGCTAATATAGGATTTAATTTAAACAAATAGATTAGGGAACCCTTTCTTTACTGGTCAGTTTTACTTCTTTTGAGCAGGAAGGAAAGGGTATTAGATAGATAGGTCGGAGATAGAGGGTTGAATCTGGGGGTTGAATTCATTTGAATGTGAAGTAAACTCTGAGCACCTAAGGAACCTGAAGAAGGCTAAGAGAAAAAGGGCTTCTAAGGTTTTTATCTAAAAGCTTGGAAGAGTAGTCGGAGTGAATGAATGAGATGCACTGGGAGAGTACATTGACGGTGATAGGTAGGCGAGACTGGGCAGATGGAGATTCTGATCGTTGAAGCCCTTTCAGAATTAGAGAGATTTGTGAGTTGCTGAGTGTAGAGCTGGGGGCACCGAAAATGAGTTTGTGGAACAACTGGATACCGGAAATTGAAACTTTGATGGAGGAAACTCTTATAGTTCTGTTTTTAAGGGACATAATAAAGGATGATACTACTTGCATTGAAAATGAAGGGAAGGGAATGTTGAATGCAATATGAACATTTTTAAACCAATTCATGGATGACCAGTACGTTTGCAGTGAGCGGGGAGCGATGCCGAGAAGAGCTGTTTCTTGAGCCTGCAGAACCAGGGAATGCAACGGGTGGCTCACAGGAATGTCAGGGCTGAAAAGGGAGGAATCTGAGTTGGCAGGAGGTTGGCTTCTGGTGCTAATGCCCTCAATCTCTGCATTTGAAAATGAGAAAGAGAATCAGGTGGCCGCTTTGTGATGTATGAAATAAAGATTGATTGAATGTGTTGAGCTCTAAGAATGAACTGATGAGTAACAGATAACCAGGTAATCCTTCTGAATATTTTCATTATATGGTGGGAGGATGAATGACCTTTGTTGATAATTTGGACTGTAGCTGAATTATCTGAGTGGATCAGAATGGATTTTTGGGCCCAGGAGGACCCCCAAAGGAATGTGGCTACAGCGACCAGATACATCTCGTACAATGACAAGGACTGATCGGGTGTAGGAATGGTGCTGAATTCTTCGGGCCATGGAGCAGAAAACCATGTTCCTTTATAGTATCCTCCAAAGCCGAGAGAGGGAGCTGTATCTGTGAATAGCTGAATGTTTTCGGGCAGCAGGAGACAGTCGTCGTAAAAGAAAGTAATGCCATTCTATTCTTTTAGTAGGAGCTCCTACAGGCGGAGTTCCTCATGGCAAAAAGAGTCCAGGAATATGACGTCATTAAGGCAATCAACGGAAGGGATCAGGAGAAGAAGGTAGGAGATGAAAGCTCTTTCTTGAGGAATTATTCTCATGGCATAGTTCAAATGGCCTATCAGGGACAGAAGATCACATTTGGTAGAAGGTGGACCAGAAAGAAAAGTGGAAATAATAGCCATAATATGATCTATTTTTTCCAGGGGGAGCAAAGCTGAAAAAGATTGAGAATCCAGGGTGATACCTAGAAACTTGATGAAAGTGAGAGGACTCAAGGTCTTTTCTGGTGCTAAGGGGATGCTGAGATTTAGAAATAAAGATTTAAGAATTGTTATGTTCTGGGCAGGGGGGGCGTGGGGAAAGTCAATCATCCAGGAAATGCAGCAGAAAAGGAATGCGGTAGTTGTTAAGAAGGATCCAGCACGTGGGTTCTGACAGGGTATTAAATATCTTCTTCAGGCGAACGGAAAAGTACATTTTGGAGTTCCACTGTACTCCGAAGGGGTGCCAGAGCACGGGATCAATGGGCATGATTTTAAATGCATTTGATACATCGGCTTTACCCAGCCGTGCATTTTTCCCAGCAATTTTGATTAAAGATATGGTGTGGTCAATTGTTGCATATTGCAGGTAGAAATGTTTGTGAGGGATTAAACTATTGATGCTGAGGTGGTGGAGTTATGGGGAGTGGAAAGGTCGATTATCACTCTTTTTGCCCGAGTATTTCCTTACTGCAACCCCAATGGGGTTAACCCTTTGCGGTCCTATGTAGTTGCTACGGAGATAATGCTGGCGCCAGTCTCTGATGTCAGGAGTTGCAGAGGAACGAGTGTCCAAGCAGGAGCAGCGGCGAACAGGAGAGGGAGCCGGTTGTTGTGCTGGGAGACAGGGAAGAGACAAAGGAGCCGGTGATGGTTCTGGAGAAGCAGACGTCTGAGCAGAGAAGGTTGGAGTGGTAAACACTGCCGATCGAAGTTGTCGTGGAGTTGACCTGGGAGGAGCTGGTTCAGCTGGTTGAACTGGTTGAGTAGATCTCAGCTCCAGGGAAATGGCAAAATGATCATCATCCAACAAAACGGAATAATCAAGAAAGTTCTCCATGATGCGTGCATGTACGATGAAATCGAGATGCAATGAGAGGTAAGTGAAGACGGTATATGTAGTACTAGCAATCTTGGTTAGCTAATGTGCGAATTGAATGATTGAAATTGGTGATGCGGTGAATGGTGTCTGACCCTCCTCACGAACTTTAGTTATTAACTACTTTTGGAGAGAGTCAGGATGCTTTATATTGCTATAGCAAGGCGGTCAATAAGGAATACAATATTATTGTTTCTTTATTTGCATTAGCACAGTATCAGTACAGGTTTTCAAAAATATTTTTGGGACATACTTAATTACACAGTTAAATCTTGGCAGCAACAGTCTTCTTTTGGATCTGAATTCAATCCGGCATGTTTTTGGATCTCAATCATGCATGGCGGGATTGTCACGTTTTTTCTCCCCTTAGGGATAGGGAGAATACACCAGAATATGCCAGGCTTGGTGCTATTTGTAAGATATAAATGGTTGCATCATTTAGATAGACTCTCTACTGTTCAACTTGACAACTGACAAAAATGTGTAAGAGTTGTAAGTCCTAAATTATATCATCCTGACATTGTGCGTGCAAAGGCAAGTACAAAGCAATGAAAAGCAAACCAGAATCTGCTTTACACATGCTTGTTACTGGTGTATGCTGCTTTATTTTTGGTGTTTGTACTCATGCACAGATCAAGTGGAACTGAATGTGCTATCGAATGCAGTGTTCAGTGTAAGAAAAGTATTTGTTTATGGCACTTTCTTCTTGAATAGTTCCCTATTGTGAAGGGAAATAGGAGAGATTGCACAATACAAGTCAAGTACTGAATATCAAATTACAATTTGGGGAATAAAAGGGTATTGAAAAACAGAGTTACAGCGACTGCTGATTGCAGAATACTGTAGCTGGGATTTTCCTACAGCCAATGCCTAAGAATGAGTTGCAAGAGATGACCCTATCTGAATCGGTCAAAAGACAAATCTACGTCCATGATATCACACACAGAAACCTGAAGAATACCAACACACTCAAATAACTGTGATCCCCCCAAGGCCAAGATGCAGTGAATTTGATTTCTAAATAAAACAGCCTATGACTTAACTCAATTCTATTTTATAATAAAATACCCAGTTGAAGAAAAATTCTGTAATTTGAAGACGATTCATATTTCTGGAGGTGGATTTTTGTAAGGAGGCTATTGTTGAAAGTGCACATCTGTGCTAATGTACTGAAGGGCTGTTCTTGCCATGGTCATTTGTCATAATGTGTACAGAGAGCAGCTCTCATATGAATGCACAAGTGGAACAGATCAATGCAATTTACTTGAGCCTCATTGTAAACCCTTCACTATTAATCTATTGCAGTACACGTGACTATCAGAAACAGCAGGAGAAAACAGGTTTCCCATGTGAATGTCACGAATGAATGATAAAGCATTTCTCAGCTTGTTGGCAACTGGAATCAAAGCAACAGGTTTGGGCAAGTATTGTATTCGCAATAATAATTATCATCAGCTGCACAATAAAACTTGACATTGACCATGCAAAGTCTTACATACTGTCCTTGGCAGGAAGTTTTAATTCACAATTCAAGTCTGTCTTTACTACTTCTGGCAGTTTTTTTTCACGTAAACAGCTAATAGATGATAGAAATTATCTTGAAATGCAGCTGTATTCTTTATGCTAGTTGCCCATTTTTGTTTAAGAAAGAACCATATTAAATGGAAAACCTGTATTTGCTTTCTTAAGGTGGGAATTTTGGAGGAAGTAATTTGTAGCTGCGATTGTTTGGAATCATAAAATCACATT
The DNA here is from genome assembly GCF_902713425.1 of Acipenser ruthenus. Lineage (NCBI taxonomy): Eukaryota > Metazoa > Chordata > Actinopteri > Acipenseriformes > Acipenseridae > Acipenser > Acipenser ruthenus. The sequence continues at coordinate 25,762,337 of NC_081191.1, forward strand.
AGTTACAGGAAATTACAAAAGTTCTTGGGCACTATGTCCCAAAGCCTTCTGCAATTTAAGTTATGATATACTAAATTGATTTATTATCTTTAAATAAAATAAAACTATAAGATTGTATCCATTAAATATTTACAGTATGTTGTTTGCAGAATTTATTAAAAGGACTATTCTTAATGGCAGCAATTTTTCTTTACAAAAGCAGGTTCGTTCTATTCTAAGGTTGCAAGATGTATTGGTCTAGTCCAGGGTTTCTGAGACTTTTTTAAATCACTCCCCACCTTAGCGATTCTTTTTTACTTGGACTAATTATTTATCTCAACATTTTAGAGATACAATTAAGGGAGATGCCTGAAAGTAAAAGGAGGAAACTAAGTCTATTGCACAGACATAAAACACCAGGGCATTAACTCTGGGAAAATCAGCTTTAGTAATTTAAAAATGAAGTGCCTGTACTTCATTTAGCTTTTATTATACATTGTGGACAATTTAACACTATATAGTAGTTGTTTCTTGGCCTTAAAACGTGATATTGTTTTTATAGATAGAAACTTTCTTTTGTAGTAAAACAAACTTAACCAAACTTCTTTGTTGCTTACCATGCATGCCTATGTTTTACTATGAATTCAAGCTTTGCTCTGATATCATGTAATCAATAGCATAAGAGAAGGTTTGTGTTGTACTAGTGCCAGAGGTTTGACAGTGGATGACGTCCAGCTACTGGCTTCTGGTGGACAAAGTCTTTTTCCGATTTTAAAAGCCTGTCATACGAAACGTTTCATCTGCACCTACTTTCACCAAGTACTGTATTGATTGGTCAAGAATCTTAGGCCTACCAGCATTAATTCCAACAAAAGTCTCACTAATTAGGTAGCTACATATAAACTGCTGTATTTTGAAACAATAATTATACCATTTTGGGAGTAAAACTGATGAGGGGGTCTGACTTGAAAACGTACAAAACACTTAATAAATTAAGCTCTAATAAAAAATGATGCCTACAATCCAACTCTGTGGTTACACAAACTCTTTTATTGCTGTTGTGAAACTGATACAGACTGAACCTAATACTTCTACCTTAAATTTTAAGCCAAAGTTCCACCACACGAATACAACATCCTCACTGTATCAATCAAATGTAGGAGGATTAACACAATAAAGTTACAATACCTATAAAAATGCATACTGTTGTTCAGAATCAGTTTGGAGAGCAAAGCCGTTCATTCAGCTGAAAACCTCGATCCTATGACAAGTCTTCAAAGTCTTTGCTTGGCACAGTATTATTTGACAGTGGGACACATGCAATTTTGTGTGCGGCCTCCTTAACTAGCATTATCTCCCAACAATGTCCACAGTGAGACGGGTAATAAAATCAGCTTCTTTTTTTTTTTTTTTTAATTATCTTTCCTATAGGCTTCAATAATATGACACATCATATTTGTGACTGCCCATTGCATAAGGATAGTGGGGGATTGCTAAACAGATTATTTACTAAAAGAAAATTATGAGATCTTTTTTTATTATTAAAAATGAAAATAAATGTATACTGTCGGTTACATTGATGTATAAATATATTTGTATGTGTTAACTATACCTTGATCAAAGACCCACCTTACTTAGTAACCCAGTGGGTTCACTATAGCACTATGTGAAGAAACAGTCCTTGGTGTTTTGCCTCCCCTACAAGCAGGACCTCCAAAACCAGAGCTAATGTGACACTTAGTAAAATCACCAGCAAAAAACGATAACTTTGCACAGCCTGGCTGCTCCCCTGACTGACTGTATGACTCACCTGGCACACAAACATCATGGTTGTGAGCCACGGGGGGGCGGGACCTGTATAAGCATTTGTTAAGCAGAAATAATTAAATCATATCAATTGTGCTCAGTAAAATACCAGTGGATTATTAACCTCTTTAATGTAGGACTGACAATTATAATTTGAACAAACGTACAAAACTGTTACGTGAGAAACATCAGATCTGCAGAGGTAGAGAATTTCTCATTGGTAAGAGTCGGAGGATGGTTGCTAAATAATAAAAGTTTATTTTAAAAGTTGATCAATACAGACTGAAAATAAATACTATAACAAAAAAAACATATTAAATACTATTTCTTATTGAACTTAACTAACAAAATAACACAAAATAAATACAATACTGCTGATAAAGAAACACTAGGAACTCAAAAGTCCAAAAAAAGGAGGGAGTGGCCCCCATTCTGTTATTAGACTTTTATCTTTTTATTTTGTTCCCACTATTGTTTCATCAATCAAGTAGACAAAGAAATTGCAGTTTTGTGATGTTCTGTATTAAATTACACACCAATGGCATTCACAAGTGGCTTGATTCCCGGAAACTTTATGACCAGCACTATAGAGTCATCTTTTATTGATTGCTACATGGACTGCCTGATTGCTTCGGAATTAGCAATATTCTGGACTGGTACTAAAAATGATCAGCTTTGCGTGAACCCTGTACATGGCTATTGGATGTACTGTACTAAGCAGAAATAGTCTTGAAGAGCCATTTCTTGTGTTATGGTCTCTGAAAAGTTTAAAGTAAATTCTGGATTTCTACAGCTATCACATATAACTTTTTTTTTTGTGAAGCAGCAATGTAAGAAGGACAGTGGTGAACAGTTGGTTCTCCCAGTAGACTAAAATAAAAGATGAATCCATAGCACACCTAGACCACTTGATATATACCACTTTGTTTTTTGTTTTTTTTCTTTTTTCTTTTTTGACTGATCTACCAGCATTTGAAATGTTTTAACTGACTGACTAAAAATAATAATTAAAATACAAAATAATGGAATACAAGTTTAATCATAACCCCTTGTGGCGGAGTGTCCCGCCCCTATTTATTATTATTTGTATTTTTGTTTGCGGCGCGGGTAAAAGCGCCGCGTCTTTTATTATTATTTAAAAACCCCGTGAGGATGCATGGCTGATCAGCTACTGATTACTTAAATAGCTGACAGTCATGCATCCTTACCAAACGCGTGCAGACTCTGGCCGGGGGATAATAAGATAATTACCAACTAGTTAATCCCTCGGCCAGAGTATATAAACCTGCAGCTCTCTGCACTTGATGTTGGGGTGTTGGAGTAGAGAGTACGGGGAGCGGAGAGAAGGAATAATATTTAAAAAACAATTGCTAATACGTGCTGGATAATCCAGCACGGCACTTACTTGTTTGTTTATTTATTCGTTTGGCCCTCGTGCCCTTTTGTTTGTATTTTGTTTAAATATTTTGTTTGTTTGTTATTAAATACGCTGAGTGCTTTTGCACTCAGTTTCACCCGCCCATCCACTGTTTGGAGTCAGTTACTTCCTGGTCCGTGACGTCATCCACCACACCACTGCGAGCCAGACTGTCACATATGGTGTCCTGCGTGGGACAAAACAAACGCCTCCAATAGCCGGACCAGGAAAGAAAAGCTCGTTTTTTTGTTCGTTTTTTTTTCAAAGTGTTTTTGTGTGTTTTTTGGGGAAAAAAAAAAAAAAAAAAAAAAAAAATATGGGAAGAAGCGGACGGAGGAAGCAGCAGCTACAGCAGCGTGGGGCCGGTCGCAGGTCCCACTGTAGCTCAACCATGCTGGACGTCTGCCCCACCTGCTTGAAAGGTGAGGAGTGGTGCTTCGCTGTTGGGGAGGTGGGTCACATAGCACCCGACCAACCCCCTCCATGGCAGGAGAAAGAGGAGCCAGAGCGTCCAGTGAGGGAGGACCTGCATCCTCCAAAGAGGACGAATGCACTCTCCTCTGAGGGAGTCTGGGACTGGCTGGTGGAGCCGGGGAGGGATTATGAGGAAGCCCTCCCTGCAGTGATCAACCTCCTGTGGGCAAGAGATGGGGAGCGCTGGGAGGCCTGGGAACAGCAACACCACCCAGCTTCCCTCCCAGACATCGCAGCCATGGTGTTCAACTACCTGGCTGCGGATATGGGAGAGACCCTGCTGCTGCCATCTCCAGCACAAAAGGGAGAGGAGCCATCGCTACCGTCTCCACCAGCAGAGGGAGAGGAGCCATCGCTGCCGTCTCCAGCGCCAGAGGGAGAGGAGCCATCGCTGCCGTCTCCAGCGCCAGAGGGAGAGGAGCCATCGCTGCCGTCTCCAGCGCCAGAGGGAGAGGAGCCATCGCTGCCGTCTCCAGCGCCAGAGGGAGAGGAGCCATCGCTGCCGTCTCCAGCGCCAGAGGGAGAGGAGCCATCGCTGCCGTCTCCAGCGCCAGAGGGAGAGGAGCCATCGCTGCCGTCTCCAGCGCCAGAGGGAGAGGAGCCATCGCTACCGTCTCCACCAGCAGAGGGAGAATGCCTGCTGGTTCCACATCCACCGTCGTGGGAGGACTGCTTGCCCCTCCCACCTCCACCAGCAGAGGGTGAATGCCTGCTGGTTCCGCCTCCACCGTCGTGGGAGGACTGCTTGCCCCTCCCACCTCCACCAGCAGAGGGTGAATGCCTGCTGGTTCTGCCTCAACCGTCGTGGGAGGACTGCTTGCCCCTCCCACCTCCACCAGCAGAGGGTGAATACCTGCTGGTTCCGCCTCAGCCGCCGTGGGAGGACTGCTTGCCACTCCCAGCTCCACCAGCAGAGGGTAAATACCTGCTGGTTCCGTCTCAGCCGCTGTGGGAGGACTGCTTTCCCCTCCCACCATCGCCATTGCCTGGGGATGGCTGTTCTGCATCGCCTGGGGCTTCCTTTTGTTCTCCACAGGACACAGGGTACGAGGGAGAAGTGGAGCTCCCGCTGCCGCCTCCATGGCCAGGGGCTCCCCTCCCGAGTTCGCCTTCCGAGGGTCCGCTGCTGCTGCCGTCGCCTTCCGGGGGTCCGCTGCTGCTGCCGTCGCCTTCCGAGGGTCCGCTGCTGCTGCCGTCGCCTTCCGAGGGTCCGCTGCTGCTGCCGTCGCCTTCCGAGGGTCCGCTGCTGCTGCCGTCGCCTTCCGAGGGTCCGCTGCTGCTGCCGTCGCCTGGGGTCGCCAGGGATCCTGCTTCGCCTGGGGTCGTCGAGGGTCCGGCTTTGCCTGGGGTCGCCAGGGATCCTGCTTCGCCTGGGGTCGTCGAGGGTCCGGCTTCACCTGGGGTCGCCAGGGATCCTGCTTCGCCTGGGGTCGCTACACGATGGCCGGAGCTCCATGAAAGGGAGCTGCCAGAAATGAAGAAGGGGGGAGAGGTCAGGAGACCAGCTCCCCCAGCCGCACTTTCGCGGCAGGATAGAGTGTGGCGGGAGCCCCGGAAGAGGGAGCTGCCGGCCACGAAGAATGGGGGGGTGCCAGAGATTCCACCATGGCCACCCCCCAGAAGTAACTTGCTTCCCCCTCTTCCGGGACTTTAAGACTGAGGGGGGAGGTGGCCGTTGGGGCCATGTGTGCTGCGCACAAGGGGGGGCATGTGTGGCGGAGTGTCCCGCCCCTATTTATTATTATTTGTATTTTTGTTTGCGGCGCGGGTAAAAGCGCCGCGTCTTTTATTATTATTTAAAAACCCAGTGAGGATGCATGGCTGATCAGCTACTGATTACTTAAATAGCTGACAGTCATGCATCCTTACCAAACGCGTGCAGACTCTGGCCGGGGGATAATAAGATAATTACCAACTAGTTAATCCCTCGGCCAGAGTATATAAACCTGCAGCTCTCTGCACTTGATGTTGGGGTGTTGGAGTAGAGAGTACGGGGAGCGGAGAGAAGGAATAATATTTAAAAAACAATTGCTAATACGTGCTGGATAATCCAGCACGGCACTTACTTGTTTGTTTATTTATTCGTTTGGCCCTCGTGCCCTTTTGTTTGTATTTTGTTTAAATATTTTGTTTGTTTGTTATTAAATACGCTGAGTGCTTTTGCACTCAGTTTCACCCGCCCATCCACTGTTTGGAGTCAGTTACTTCCTGGTCCGTGACGTCATCCACCACACCACTGCGAGCCAGACTGTCACACCCCTACATTACAATTTAAAATGTGTAGCAATAAAAATCCAATCTGGAATGTGGTTAGGCATTTTTCATTAAGAAAATGCAGACCTGTCCGCCCCAAAAAAACAAAAAATATATCCTAATGCAACTGGGTGACCAATGATTTCATTTTTATAACAGATGCAATAAAGGGTTTCATTAAAAAGTAACAGGTCAAATCACATTACCATCTCCATAACTGTTATCATCTAGTAAAACAATTTCAAGTAAATCAAGTAGAGAAACTAGAGGAAACCTAAATGATTTTTTAATCAGCATTAGTACAATAGCAAAATCACATTAAAGTACTTATGTCATATAAATCTTTGTTTTACAAGCCAATTACCAGAATGTTTTTTTTTTTGTTACTCTCCTCAGTACAGAAAGTTTTACATTATTACTGTACATGTAAAAGCTACTGAACAAATATACATTTGCATGCTAGGAATTTCTAGTTTTGCTTCTGTCTTTACAAAATGTTACAGCGTAAGAAAAAAATAAACTTCTAGCAACACTTACAAAAATCTTCAGTTTCGCACACTCTCTCTCTCTCAAGGCAGCGATAACGTTCACTAAGAAATAAACTCATCATCGTATGTGCAAAATTTTGAAACTGAAAAGATATATTAGTCGGTTACACTCAGTATAGTGTCACGTAACAGAAGAAAATAAATGCACTAAAACTAACTTTATAATTGCATATATAGAATGGCTTCATGTCCCAATGGGCCATACACTCATAAAGCTTTTATTGCAGTGGAGGTATATGATTTGTTTTATTAAAGAACCCAGTGAATGTCAAGGAAAGAGGGAAAAAATGGTTGACCTTTAGTCACAAAATCAATACACTTTAATGATGTGAGCAGTCAGTTAAGGGCATCCTGAACATTTAATTTGCATCTGCCCATTGCTAGGCTTTTGATCCTGCTCCTCCTTTATAGCGATGTTGATGTGGTTCCTGTCGTGCTGAACACCCCCTTCATATTATAGAACATTTCAATAGTGGTCCTTTATTTGTTAAAGTGTTACCACCATGCAGTCTTTGTGAATGGAGGCTTTGGAATCTAGCCATGTAATATGCAAGTCCTGAGGATAGAACAGAAATGTCCTTCTGTTAGTGTTCTACAGACATTCCAAAACACTAGATCCACCATCTTGTATTTTGATTCGGTGTTTTAAAAGTTCATTTTTGAGGCAGCTTTTAAGGGTTAAAAGTGTGCTAAGAAGTGTGCTGCTCAAACACTGCAGGAGTTGAAAGGGTTCCTCAAGCCAATGGTTGATTCAAAGTAAGCAGTGGCTTCACAGTTGTTCATGTAAACTTGCAATCCACAGCAGTCTGTAAATAGTTGCCTTTTTAGTACAAGTAGTATAATTTGTAACATGCACTTCTGTATGGAATTTATAACCTATAAATAAAAGCTGAAACGTGGTTGCTTTGCATCTAGCAAAACACAACAGAAAATCACAAAATACTGTGCACTATTTCACAGTGTCATTATATTTATACTGCATATACACACACACACACACATATACTGTATATGATGTACACCCTTTATCAAACGAAATCTCATATCAAATCTTCAATCTAATAAAAGGAAAATGGGTTATATCAATAAGTATTTTTCAATATCTTCATTAAGTTCAGGTGATGGATGCCAGTGTAGACATATTGCGTTTTTCCCCTTCGTTTTGTTTAAAATAAAATCCTTAGTCCAGGATAGTTGTTTCTGACAGTTCATGATCTTTTAGGACTTCTTCCATCTGTTTGTCCAAATGTTGGTTAAGATCAACAATTCCGGGTTGTCTAAATCTCTTGTCTGGGTACTGAGTGTTGTCAAAAGGTATGCGATGCACACACTGTACATGGGTTTTTAGGTTCCCCTTCTGAGATGCGCTGTAAGGGCAATATCTGCACTGGAATGGTCTCTCCCCTGCAGCAGAAATAATAAAACAAGGAGACAGAAGTGTATTTGTTATTTCAAAGGTCTACCTTAAAATAATTTAAACTATATTTGTGTTCAATTAATCGGCCAATTGTGCGCTGCCCCCTATTCGAACCTGCGAGCTCCAGGCTATAGGGCACATCCTGCACTCCAGGTGGAGTGCCTTTACTGAATGCGCCACTCGGGAGACCCTGCTTTCATTCACTTGTACTGAAAGAAGCAAAACTTCTGTGGGTTTACTGGCTGGTAAGAGCAGGTGAATGCTTAGTTCAGGTGATGCTAATACAGGTTTTATTGCAACATACTTCATCACACACATAATAAAAACAAGGAGGATGCTACAGTCATGGCTGTTGATATGCCCTTAAGTATTTAGAAATCAAGTTTTTGGTATACTGAAGCAGACCAACCATTATTTTATTATTGCTTCTGCCAATTCCTGTATTTTCTAAAATCGGTAAATACAAAATCCAATCCCAATATTAGAACAGTAATCCGTCACGTATCCGCCCGTCACATATCCGCCCTAACCATTTATCCACTGTGATCAACCGCTTCAGTAACATTTATTATTGAACAGAGAAGATTAGTTATTACGCACCCACACAGCAGATGGCTACCCTGTCACAAGCATTAATACCCTGTATCTTCTAAACAAGGGATTTCAAGGAGCTCCTTAATAAAAGCTGAATCTCAAAACAATAATTGTGTGAATATAGTAATTGTTACAGCTGTGTATAATGGTATTTAAAACAGGATTCATAGTTGGGTGTCCTAACCCAGTGGTCATTAATGTCCACTGCAGATTCCTTAGAGCAAGAATGTGCTTGCTCTAAGGCAGGGGTCTCCAACCCTGGTCCTGGAGAGCCCCTATCCAGCAGGTTTTATAGGTGTCTTTACATCATCAGTGGCTAAAGATCTGGAGCACCTGTTAATCTTAATTAAGCCAATAATTGGTTCAGTTAATTAACTGAGAGATTGGTTGAAATGAAAACCAGCAGCCACAGTAGCTCTCCAGGACCAGAGTTGGAGACCCCTGCTCTAAGGAATCTGAACTGAACTTGTTTTCTCTGAGGAATCTAATCTGAACTCGGTTTTTAATGTATGATCATTCCACGTATTATATTTGACAGACTAAATACAGTGGAAATACATTACCTTTGTTTGGTTAAAGTTACATTTGTAGTTATTGTTTTAAGCATTGCATAACTTGGACACAAGCAGTTTTTGACTGTAGCATTTCTCCTTTCCATATGCTTTTTAACATGATTGTTAGTAATCTAAGAAAGTTTCCATATATGGCTTAACAATCTCAGATTTCCAAAGAATTTACTGCAACAATACTTTCATAGGGGAAAGTGAAGCATTGAAACTGCTGAAATCAGAGACCTTTGTCTTCAGATGATAAAAGTTAAACATTCCCATGAATTTCATTTTGATCATAAAATATGAGACCAAGCTTATACTCAACGTTGAGTTTCCTGTATTGAATCAATTTAAAACACATTTATTTTTGTAAAGTTATATAACGCCCAAAAGGCACATACAACACTCCTAGAGGAGACATGCATTTCATACATTTATTACTTCTATTTTAGTGCTAGTTAATTTCAACATGAATATTATATGCAGTACATATTGCTTTTAATTACACTGACCTACACAATTTCTTATTTGATTACATAAATAAACCCCATAGACCTGGGTGAAACAAATGAGATTGACATTGAATTGTACCCAATTAATATTTTTGAGTAATGCAAATGTAATAGATGTTTTGTTTTGTTTGTTTGTTTGTTTGTTTGTTTTTTAAATATCACTTGGAAAAACTAAGATAACAACAATAAATCATGGTAATCTGAAACAGACTATAATGCAGTTGTGCTAACAATAAGCATATACAAAGACACCTTTGGATACATAGTTTATTATCCTGGGTGTAAGGTTTTTTTGTGCCTAATATATAGGTATAATCATTCAACAAAGCCTAAAATATCACTGTTATCATCTCTGTAAAGCAGCAAGTGCTAGATCTGTTTTTGACCTTTGCTGTTACTAAACTTATTCTTGTAACCATATCAAAGTATACTGCATGTTAGTAAGAAGTACTGGCTCATACCTTGAAGATGCATACTATACTGGGCTGATAACTTGCCTGTGCTCTTTTTCTCTAAATGTTATGACTATACTGGAAGAGGTAGCTGATTTTTTCAAATAGCTGTAAATATTCATAAAGGAAAGGTGAAACAGCAAGGTAGAGTGAACTTTGCAAAGTACACCACCACACAGAGCACAGAGAAACTGGAGGCTGAAAGAGGTGTTTCACATACATTTAAAACAGAATAACAGCAATACTCATCACAAAACCATAACCATTTGGTAATTACTTTTATTTTCCAATTGTCAAAAAATAGAAAATATGTACAATATATATCTATCTGTTTACCAGCTTTAATAACTACATGTTGTGTACATATTTAAATGTTATACCTAGCGAAACTTCATTGCAATTGTTTTTTTTTTACTGTCAATTGAAAATATGTTCAGATTTACCTCGTTCACATTTACCAGACATGCTATGGGAGCTTATTCTACCTACAATGTTTTTTTTGTTTCAAGATGACTGTGGTTGACTACTGGACAGATTCCAAATCAATCAACCAGGTAGACTAGGTGTGTGCAGTATTACCAGATTTAAGAATAACTAAATGACTTAATTATGTACAGGCATTTAGATCAGTTTTGTGACAACATTTAAGTAAACTGAAAATGGTGTTTCTTTTTTTAAAAAATAGATGGGTATATGTGTTAAAAAACCTCTTTCACAACAAGCACATGAAAACAAAGACCCAGTTAATGATAAAACATACTTGTTTTGGGGCATCTGCAGAGGTGGTGTGCGCTTCAGTACCTCGGAGTCCATTAGACTCAAATACCACTGTGGGAACAAGGGGGCTCGTTAAAATCTAAGACTTCAGTTAGCGAACATTATTTGAGACCATTACAGATTACCATCACCAGAAAAAGTGGACTGAAAATTCCAACTTAATATGACACTTACAGTTAGAGAGTATGCTAATGGAAGCCTGAGGCCCCTGCCCTTTTTAATTTGGACATTTATGCTGAAGAAAGTGAATCACTAACAACATGAATTATAACTGTATGTGTAAAGGGGGCCCACTTCTTGCATTACTTACCATTTGGCCTCCGTCACTTTGCATCAAACTGGCTTATGCATGCATCATTCACATTTTCAATACAGAACTTACTTATCTCACTGCCTCGTATCATACTAGTATTATTAGTAGTTAGATGGGTGCAAGGATTGAACTACAGTGGTGGATACGATATACATGCTAGGATTAAATCCATCACAGGTTTACATCCTTCAGTAAACAGTATGTCCCGCTTACTATATTATTTTTGTGATGGTAATATAAAGATTGGCTCAAGTTCAAAGAGACTGTGCAAAGGGTGACATATGTTGAAATTGACATTTTATTTTCATAGTGCTGGTGGCAATGCACTTCATTAATATGCACAATTACATCTCCCTTACTGACATCTGATTAATAATGTATACAATTTTCACAGGTCAGTATCACTAGCAAATATGATGTTTGTTATAAAACTGCATTCCAAGGACAGAGGTTATATCACAGAACACAGGTGCAGAATATACACGATAGATGTCCTTGTAATGATTTTCAAAAGGACAATTAGACAACAATAATAGGATTTGTTGATTTCACTGAAGCATCACTTTCACAACTGTGCTTATTAGTGGCTTGGATAATCCACCACAAAGGTACAGGAGGTTATTTGTAAAGATGAAAAAATAAAAGGTAAAAATAAACATAATAAACATAATAAATAAATAAATAAATAAATAAATAAATAAATAAATAAATAAATAAATAAATAAATAAGCTGTTTCTAAATGTTGGTTATCAACGCAATAGTGGACATTTTTAAAGGTTTAAAATTGAAAGTATATCTTTTTTGTCTCTATGATTTTGTTTTTAAAAAAGCAGGATACTTTGTCTTTAATTTCGTGTTTCCAATGGTTAAAAATCCTTACCTGTGTGGGATCTCATGTGGGTCCGGAGGTGGCTGGGCTGACTGAAGCTTTTCCCGCATTCTGTGCAGACATAGTCTCCTTGTCGTACTTGTGACCTCAGCATCCCTGTGGTTCATGAAAAAAAAGTTAAAGACGACAACATTATGCCAGGGAAAAAAAATATCATTAGTATGTCGAATGTGTCATTATGTGAGGCTACCTTCAGGCCCTGGATGACAACTGTCAGCCTTCATCACTGCACTCGCTGACAGGCCAGACACACACAGGACTGCGAGAATGCATAAATTAGAGTGAATTAAAAGATTTGCCCCGTGATGTGCCCGCTCTTGGACTGGCATGTCAGGTGTGCGCATTTCAGAGCAGCTGGATCCACTTCCCAGCCATCACCCAGCTTTGTCAAGTGGTACATCAGGCAAATCAAAGTGACACCAACGTGGCAGAGACAAGCCGCACAGATAATGGGAAGTGAGCGGAACCAGAGCGCGACTGTCCCCCCTGGGCAGGGATACCTTGGAGAGAAATGCAGAGTGAGTAGAGCCATCATGGGCTGATCAAACCTGCCTTCTACCTGCCTGCTGGTGCTGCTTTGACCTCAGACCTTGAAGGCACGGACTAAAGACATCTATGAATGAAAGTGTCACCGGACGTACACCAAGGCGCCCTTCTGCTGGCCTTGGTAAACATGTTTTCTGATCCATTAGCATTCATGGAAAACTACTAAAACATCCTCATTTCCAAAAGGTCACTTTATTATATCTGACTCAAAGGGCTACAGAGGGATGTGATGATATCTTTCCTGACATGTGACAGAGATTTCATCTGTCTACATTACATTACTTTTTTTTTTCAACATAGCAGTGATACAAACTTAGTTTTTGACCTTAGTAAAACATCAACAAGAAAAACTGAAAAAGAAAAGAAAAAAAAATGAGAACATACTGAAAATATAGCTTTTATAAATCGCCATTTTTCAAAACAGCTGGTGGCTTAATTAGATTTTTTTAATTTAATTTTTTACTTTACATATTTGTGTTGTAAGGCTACATGTGAAACTACAGTAACCATCATGTCTGCTTCTGACACATTATCTGGTTTAAGGCAAAAAGATATTTGAAGTAATTTCAAATGGGGATTTGTTTACACAGTTGACAGTATAAGATAAGGAACAAAACCATTCAGTACTTTAATTCCCCTCATGGTAAAATGCATGGTGACAGTATTTGATGGCAGATTTACCCATCTAACCAATACTTGTATTCCAAAATGTACAGCTTAAATAATTAAGGTTTAATATCAGTTTATTTAAAAACAGATTAAGTTGTCCTACATAACCCTGAAATAAAGTCCAAAATGACCAAAAATGCTGCAGACCACACATTTTAGAAATGAGGGCAACAAATACTGTCCACGAAGCGCAATTCCAATTCTACAAAGTGAAGTTGTAATTAAGTTTTTTTTTTTTTTTTTTAATTAATACTGTTAATGATATCTGCCAGTAGGTGTTAAAAATATTATAACTTCCACCAACAGGAAGCAACATTCCTTATAGTGTTCTAATTTATTTTACTCCACAAAAAATGTCTTAGCAACTAAATAAATAAAGAAAAGGTTATACTTTATGGATCCACTTCTCAACCATCATGAGGTTACATATTTAACTGTTATGCGATGAATAATTTGATGTAATTACTTAATGTTACAAGTAAGGGCATTTACAATGATCAAAGTGTTGGAATGTTCCATATTTTGAAACTTTTAAGAGTTATCATTGTACACCTTAAATTACTTGAGTAATTTTAAGTGTGCAAATGCTAAAAACAGCAGTATCATAATAATGGACCTCATTTACGAAAGGGCACTAAACATTATGGTGCACCATAATTGCAATTACCGTGCTCGTTCATGGTTTCCGTATTTACTATTGCAATTGTATTCAATGTCGCACGAAATAGTGGTTATATTATGGCACACACTGATTTTATTGTGCCACACGATGGTAATCCGAATGAATATGTGATGTGTACGGTAATGCATGATAATGTATTTAAATGAGGCACCCCACTCTAAATAATGAGATGAGCTTCATTCACACCGTATTTACTAAAGGGCAATAATCGTAGTGTGCACCTTAAAGTGAATATTAGTTTGTTTGGAAACCAGGCTTTAACCACTGATAGGTGCACTATTTAAACCGATTTTTTTCTGGGCTGAACTCTATCTGGCATAATGGAGGCATACCTTGTATTAAGAGCAGTGAAAATGACCTGTAAATAACAGGTTATGTTAAGAGAATAAACGTAAATGAATGTTATAATTTCTTCTATTTTATTTAATAGTTCATTACATTGGTTCAAATAATAGAGTGGTTAAATAAAACACTGAACCAAACAAGGTATTATAATTTAAAACAGCCTGTTTAAAATGATTACTTATCCGAGGCAGCTTTCATTTTAATCTGACTCATCTGATTTTTTCTCTCCTTCTGGCTGTCTTCCTTCAACAAATAATCTGCTGAAAAAACTCTCAAAGAAATCCACCCGTCCTGCTTCTCCTCCATCTGACAATGCTGCCGAAGACTTCCATCAAGCCTCCGCCAGTCCTGTTGCTTCAACCTCCGCTTATCCAGCTGTGCCCGCTGCTATTCTTCTTCGCAGCTCTAAATGCATCAAACCTCAGGATGATTCTCCAGCACAACTTTTTTACAACGTTTGGCCCATTGACAAACTCGTGAAAGCTCTTTTCAAAAAAGGCTTGCCCATTGAAGCAGGTAGCGATCGGGCTGCTTTATTTGTTTCAGATTGCAGTTCTGTTTTTCTCCCTCAGAAGCAGAGATCCACACTTGTCAGTTCACGCTCCGCCCCTTCTGCTGTGCAAGCTTCAGGTCGCCTCTGATCCAGGGCCTACAACCCCTCAGTTTTCAATTTCTTCTGATCCTCCGATTTGCATTATAAGATTTTTAATGATGTCAAGCATCTCATTCATCCTCTTTCCACCTGAATTTCTACAGTATCTGATCGCCTGGATGCGCAAGATAGCAGGAGCACTTGCTTGGAACCGGTAGCCATTACTTCCTCATCAGTGGCAACATCAGCAGCGCTTGTCTCTCCCGCTGCTTCAGCCACGTCCACACCTGCTCTCGAGTTGCCAATCTTCACTCTAGCAACCGCCTCTAGTTCAGAAACTTCTTCTGCTTCAGTTGTTCATTGTCACTCTATCTCTCACAATATTATTGAAGGTAAAGACATTCATTTGGTCTATTCTTATTGCAACCTCAGAATTTCTGGATCACAGGGTAGTTGACTGTGGAGATCTGTCTGTTGCTCTAAAATCTCGGGATCCTCGGCTGTGTGAAAAATGTACTCTTGGAGAATTTGTGCTTGTTTATGGTCACTGACAACAAGAACTGGACTCATATCTCTCAGTCTCAGATATGGCGGTACCATTTTTAACAGATTCTTCAGCGGTCTCCGTGCTAACGCTTGTGGAGTTTGTGCTTCCACCACTCATTCTACCTCCCTGTGTCCAAAAGCAGCCTTCTCTGCAGTCTCCTCATCAGCCTCAAATTATTCTCCTCCTGCTCTCGACAACACTCCTTTTTTTAGAAATCACGCGTTTGCGTTCTCCTATTCATTCTTCAGCTCCGCCTGCTTTTTCAACAAGCAAAGATTCTCATGGAAGACCCATCAAATATTCTGTTGGCAGACAGCTGTGCAATAATTTCAATTCCTCACTCTGCATTTCCAAAGGATGCCGTTTTTTTTACATATGTGCAGTTTCTGTGGTGATGCTCATTCACGATCCATCTGCCCTCTTTCATCTAAATCAGGGGTCAGCAAGTGGCGGCCCCTATGAGTTTCCTTATCAATGTATTACATTTAAAAAAAAAACATTAATTAATTAGATCTGCCGCCTCGGCACTTGTGTAGCCAGCTTCTGTGTTGTTGCTGGAGTGATTTTCTCACACCGCACGCAGTCTGTCAATGGTTGCTAGGCAACAGTTCCAAGGCACGCAGTCAACGTCACATGGAAGTACGTAATCAATGCTTATACAGTAACTGTATGCGAAGTGCTGAGCCAGCGGAATGAAAGAGGTGAATTTGGCCAAATTAAATAAATTGTTTGTTTTAATTTGTTAAGAGAAATGTTTTTCTTTTTTCCCTTGCTGGTAGCAAAATGTACAATTTAATAACCACATGTAACGTTAAATGGGAATAGATTAAACCTGCATTTGTGTGTTATGGCTGCTTTCGGTGGGAATCCACGTACCTTCAAAATACAAGCCGTTTTGTGGTTAAGTTGTGGTTGCCGAACCCTGATCTAAATGACATTCATCATTACTAACCGCCTCTACCCCATCAACATCCAGGCTCTAGCAGATACTCTTCAATATCACCCTGACTGTTTTTTTGTTAATTATCTAATTTCTGGCCTTACTAATGGCTTTTCTACCCATGCGTACATTCGTAGGTAATCACTGAGCATAACCTCTCAATGCCCTCACTGGGCAGAGGGAATTCAGTTTCCTATCTTCCTCCGAAACAAAAGGAGGGAGATGGAAGGCCTCTAGTTCCACTGATTGGTTCAAGTGGAAAGCTGTAATCACCTTAGGTGTGAATGCAGGGTTTGTGCACAACAATAGCCTGTTTCCATTATCCCAAACATGCATACAGGAACTGTGCACAGGCAGAGCCTGTAGCTCAATGACCCGCTTAGCAGAGATGATGGCCAATGAAAAGGCTCCCTTCATAGAGATATTTCAGCTCTATGGAATGTATAGGCTCAAACGGGGCCTTAGTGAGAGCCTCCAATACCACTTGGGGAGGACGTCCATTCTATCAGGAAGCAGTCGCCAGGCACCTTTTAGAAAATGGGTCGCCAGAATATGGGTGCCCAGGGATACTGAGTCTATAGGGACGTGGCATGCAGATATAGCTGCCAGGTACACTTTCAGCGTAGAGGGGGACCTGCCCTCCTCTAGCAGATGTTGCAGAAACTGTAAAATAATTGCTATGGGACAGTAGATGGGGTCATGACCTCTGGCCATACACCACTTCTGAAAATACCTCCACTTGTAAGCATATTGTGATCTGAGAGCCCTAAGATGGACAGACGGTCCTGTTCAGGGGCCAGACCACAGTTGAAGTCTGCCTGGTTCTGGGTGCTTTGCGCCTGACTGAGAAGATTCAAGCACAGCGGGATCTCCCAGGGCTGGCCCTGCACCAGCTGGCAAAGGTTTGAAAACCAGATCTTCCTGAGGGTAGAGTCACCATTCTGATGGGTGAGGACCCTCCCTCGAGAGGAGGTCCACCGCCCAGTTCACCACTCCGGGGAGGTGAACAGCCTGGAGGGATAGTAAATGCTTCTGTACCCAGATCAACAGCGGAAAGGCTATGCGGTGTAACCCCAGGGACCGAAGCCCACCCTGGTGGTTCACGTATGCCACTACTGACATGTTGTCGGTGTGAACGAGGACATGTCTGTTCTGGAGCACCGGAAGGAAATGCTGGAGAGCAAGGTGCACTACTCGGAGCTCCAGGATATTTATGTGCAGGGATGTCCAGAGGCCTGTCCAGAACCCGCTGACTCCTCTGCCTGCCCAAACTGCCCCCCAACCCAGGTTGGATGTGTCTGTCATCACCACTTGACGGCTGTGTATCACTCCCATCACTACAGCTTTGCGCAGGTGGGAGATTTGTCTCCACCAGCGTAGGGCTTCCCAGCATGAGCGAGACACCATCAGCCGACAGTGTCTGTTGCACTTGGGGTGTAGCCAAAAGGCATGGAGCCATGCTTGGATGGGGAGCATATGCAGTAACCCCAGTTGGATGGCTGATGGAACTGCGGCCATCAGACCCAATAGTTTTTGACACAACACCAGTTATACTATGGACCCCTGTTGAAACAGTGCCAGACAGTTTTGAATAACCTCTACTCTGTCGTCCGACATGGTGAGGGAATCCAGCCAGAGACACAAGAAGACCGTATTCTGCACCGGTATTAATTGACTGTTGGCCTCGTTGAGAGAGAGACCTACTCTCGCTAGATGGTTTGTCACTGTCGCCGTGTGAGCCATTGCTCCTTCCTGCGACTGGGAGCATATCAGCCAATCATCCAGGTAGTTCAGCACCCTGATCCCTTGCAGCCGCAAGAGAGCTAGGATTGCATCCACGCACTTCAAAAATGTTGGGGGAGCTAAAGAGAGGCCAAATGGCAACACGGAAAACTCTTTCAGGGGAATATGCTCCCCTGAAATATATTTCCTGTGCGCTGGATGGATAGGAACGTGAAAATATACGTCCTTCAAGTCAACTGTTGGCAGGACAGATTGGAGGATGTGGCGATGTGTGACCATCTGGAACCTCCACTCCCTCAAGAACCCGTTGAGGTGTCTCAGGTCTAGGATGGGGCGAAGGCTGCCGGCCTTTTTTGGCACCAGAAAGTATCTCGAGTTGAACCCCTCTCCTTGAGAGGTGCATTCTACGAGATGGATGGCTTGTTTGAGAAGTAGTTTCTCTACTTCTTGCCTGAGGGCCAGAACCTGGAGAGGGTCGTTTACGGATGTAACCGTGATCACTCGAAAGAAAGGAGGTCCCGAGTGGAACTGCAGTGCGTAACCGGTGTGTACGGTGGCAAGCACACAGGAGTCCTAGGTGCAATTGTGCAAGTATTGCAGCTGATGTTGTATGAACGGGTGGGTCTGAGGCTGCAAGCCTTCAGGGCCCCATCTGGGGCTGCTGAGGTTGGGGCGGAACACGCTCAGGCAGCTGCCTATGGCGACGGCACTGGAACTGCCTTCTGGAGCACTGCTGCGTGGGTGCACCACGCCCTGTGTTCTCTTTTCCTTGCGGGAGGGTCCGGTTGCCTCAGGTCACCCAGCAGAGCCGTGGGGACCGGGACCGTCCAGGTTATCGTGCGTGCCTGGGGAGATTTTCAGTGGCTCGTCTTGCCTCGCATCGGAACACGGGGAGGGAGTAGCGCGGCCACTTGCCGAGATGCCAGAGATCTGGAGCAGGGTGCCTGAAAGGAGGTGTAACTCGGAAGCCACCAGCTCAGGGCGTTCAGGATACTCACCGTATTCACTAGGCGGGTCACCTGTGCATCCGCTGCGTACGCCCGCTTCAGGTGCGTCTCCATGACCCTGCATTGCAGGTTCAGGCACGCAGGGTCCTCGGGTAAGCCCCCCACTGCTAGAGCCTTGACCAAGGCTGCAATGGTGGAGTCCACTGGGGGAAAGCCTGCCAGGCCCAGCTTCTCTGCACCTTCCAAGGAAGCAAGGAGGGTCACTTGCTTCAGCACACTCTGCGCTGAGGCCGGACGATCCTAGGAGAAGCGTATCTTCTCCATGAAATCCCAGAATGCTGGAAAGGGCTGAGGGCGGGGAGCCGCAGCCTGAGTCCTGAACATGGACCGCTGTGGCTCCACCACTGGTCGACCAAGGGACCTGCAAGAAGTTTGCAGCGTGTCCCATCAACGCCGACATGGAGCTCAAACGGGGGCGCACTAGCTTCCGAGGCAACCTTGGAGCTGGGCTCTGCCACAGTCAAGCATTTTGCAAAGCACCTAGGGCTGAAAAGCTACACAGATTTCGCAAAACGTCTCGTCCTGTAGGGCTGAAGTGGCGTGCTGGACACCCAAGCACCGCGCGCACAATGTATGCCCATCCTTCTGGGGCATGTTCGCCCTGCAGGATGTGCAAGCATGAAACCTGGACATGCTAGCTGGGGTATAAACTCTGGTCACTGCACGTCGTCTTGCACAGAGTTCAAGGCACGGGAGCGCCTAAGCACCATGTGCACCGAGTACCATGCACACAAGGCGCTATGCGCACCATGTGCAACGAGCACTGAGGTGCTTTGCGCACCGAGGCACCATGTGCACCAAGTGCACCGAGTACTGAGGTGCAATGGGTGCCGAAGCACCGTGCACACCGAGTACTGTGCGCACCGGATAAACCGAAGTACCAAGGGCTGAGCGTGCACCGAGGTACCAAAGCACTGGGGGGCAGCTAAGCAACGGTGCCTACCCTAACCGCATGTAGTCAACCACCTGGTCAGCGCTCAGCATGTACCAGGGGAGACACTCAGGCAGAATCCGCGGTGGGTGAGAGCTCAATTAGTAAAGAGAAAAAAGGAGGAGGGAGAACACACTTTTTTGTTTTTTTTGAAGGCCTGACGCACCGGGGCGAGGTCTACTCGACAGCAGGGCAGGCTAGAACACAGCCCTGGTGGAGGAACACACGGCTGACTGACTGGCTATTTCTTTTTTTTTTTTTTTTTTTTTTACAGCGCAGCAAAAACTGAACGACAGCCAGCAGAGTCGCTCAAACCGTGCCCCAGCGGAGGAACGTTGTTTTCCCTGAGGGTGTAGGTTAAAGACCACACACGCACACACCAATACTGCACAGGCAGTCACTCTCAAATGACAAACAGCCGTAGAAAAGACGGCCTGCGACGCAAGGCGAAGCAGGCTGTGAAGAAGAAAGAAAGAACAATGACACTCAAATAGAGCCGCTGATTCCACGAGAGTGGCAAGCCAGCTCTCAGCACAAATTCAAGGGAACTGCAGTCAACTCAGAGGACCTCTTTCAAAAACACACTCAGGTTAGTGACACAGAAGCATACCTTACAATTGGTTGGTAGTCGTCTTTGAATTGAAAGGGAACTGGATTTATTTATCCTTTCCCATCTCCTCCTGGTTGTCTATCAGGCATACACATATTACCAATCTATAAAGATATCAATCTCAATTCATTACCCTACCTACACCTCCAGGCAGTCATCTATTCCTTGCATCACGTATACAGCATTTTTTAAAAGGTATGAAAAAAGACTTGTTTGTCTTCTTACCTGTCTGATCTAACATGGGGTTGTTGGAGCCCCAGCGGTGGTACAGGGTGGTTAAGTCCTGTGTGTTGCAGGTCTTTAAGAAGCTTAAGATATCGAAGTGTGTCTTGGGTCCCTCGGGCAGAGGCTCCTGTTTGAAGTGTACTTGTAGGGAAGGGGGCCACCCTGTGGAACCAGAGTTGTGTGAGAAGCTGTTCACCCTCACTCCCATGCTGTTCCTTCCTACTGAGCGAGGATCATTGATAGATTCCCTCTGAGAATGCGCTGGGGGAGCTTCCTGCCTGCTTTTCACTGGCGAGTGATAGGAAGGGGGTTGCGAGGAGTTCGCTTTGACCTTGTGCTCAGAGAGGCCGTGCTTGGCAGAAAGTGCAAGCCCTAAACCTTCCCGAGGAAATAAGTACTTCTCCTGTCTGTCTCCAAATGTCGCAAGTGGCCGCTGTGAAGCCATAAAGTTTTTTTCAATGGCTCCAGCTGGTGTTACTTTAGGATACATTTCTAATTTGGGCCTCCCATGCGACTGCTCTGTTGGTACTCCATGTTGTCCCTTGTGATAGTTAAGTTTGGGTTGTGTTGTGTTATGTAGGCCTGAGCCTGTGGGAGCTGCTCTAGCTGCTGTGTCCCTTGCCTGGGAAGTACTGGGCAAGCTGGAGCTGTAAGTGGTGGTGTTTGACTTCAGTGCTTGCAAGCTGCTCTGTGGTGGTGCCTGGGTGCGGACATTTCTGGTAACTGGAAGAGGCTGGCAGTCTTTGCCATCTAATGCTAAGGGAGGCCCTGTGCTGCTCCTTCGGCTTGAGAAACCTAAATCTTCTTTCGGTCCTTTAAATCCATTTCTCTGAACCCACTTGGGCGCAGCTGTGTTGCAGCTAACCTTGTGTGCAATTATTTCATGCATCCACAGAACCTCTGGGTAATGGGTTGTGTGAGAACAGTACGGGCACTGGTGCCTAATCAAAGCATTCTCTATAGGTGAGGTAGGTAAATCCTTCAGCACAAAGTCACTTTTGTTTGACTTAGATGTTAGATCTAAGGGGATGGTGTCAATTGGCAATTTGTCCTGTGCATTATGTTCTTGTAATACCGTTTCTTTCTCGCTGTCTGACAACATACCTTTTGTCTGTGCTTCTGCTGATGTACTTAGGTTGACAATGCTGCTGGATACGGCCTGTTCCATACTGGGAGATATTGTTTTTTGAAGGCATTTAAGAGAGTCTGTAAGTTTTAAGTTCTGTTGCATTATAGCGGTTTGTAGTTCCAGATAACTTCGGTATTCTCCACTCTTTACTTTGTTCCCCTTGACATTGTTCCTTGGTAAGGAGTCACCATTATGTGTTTGTGATTCAGCCAAGGACATATCATTTCTATGGTTGGCACCTCTGGATTTACAGGCAACATCCTGGTCTCCCGTGTGATGGTCTTTCATGTGTGACATCAACAAGGAAGAACTGGTAGTTGCATAATCACAGTTGCTGCCCATATATGGCTTTTCATCTGTAAGAAAGACGAAAATAGATATTTAATCATTCAAAAATATCTAATCAGCTCTCCCACTTAGAATTTACACAAAAAAATACATTTTCTCAGAAATAAAAGTTACACTAGAACCCATTTTGCTTGAATAAAGGAGAGTTTATGCCCACCAGAGGAAAATGTTGTGGGACACTGTTGAACAGTGGGTAGTTTGTATAGAAGGGATTTTACTTTATATGTTGTGAGATAGTGTAGTCCTGGGGGAAGGAAAAGGACTACACTTCCCAGAAGAACACAGGCTGAAAAGCTGCAATTATGGTTAATTGTTTAATTTAATTGTTTTATTGTTAATTATCCCCTGCACCTGGTAGTGATTGTAAATTAGGACCAGGTGCACGGTATTTAAGAGGTGCAGTCAGTCTGCACAGGGCTGCTGAGTAGAAGGAGGCAGAAGGGGTGCTCTGCTTCCGAGCAGTCATTAAAAAGGGAAAAAAAGTAAGTCTCAAGACTAGGTGTTTGTTTATTAAAAATAGCGCATCAGCGCTTAAACCTCAATTTCCTGTGTCCTGGGTCTATTTTTAAAGGGGCAAAGAACCCGAGTGGGTGCAATTCTTTTACAATGTGAACTGCGAAATTGCATTAGTCAATTACGAGACTTTAACGTTGTAGCTTGCTAGCTGTTGATCTACACTTTATATACCATATTTGCGTTTTGTTTTTGAACCAGATTAAATCAATGCTTAACCTATATAAATTATTTAAAACTGGCAATCATCTTTTGGTGTCCATGTCCGCTTCTGTGTACACTATAAAAGGTCAAACACATTGTCAGTCTTATATACACTAAAGATTTATATAGTGTTTTTCTTTAATTGACACCTGTATTACATCATTAACATAATGTTTACCCATTGTCAAATAAGAAGAAAAAAACAGTTTGTAGGTTATAACTAAGTCCAGGAAGAGTCATATGCACCGTTATGTTTATTTTTAAAGGATGATTTACTAACCATCCTGTATCTTGTTCCAACTGTGCACTGCACTTCCTTTTTATTTGTGTTATGCTAAAAGAGAAACATAACAGGAATATATCCAGAAGTGTTAAAAATGCTCAAGTGTATTCAATTCACAAATACATAACACATAAATATACTTTCTCAAATGTTATCATCTGAAAAGACTTATTAAAGTTTACTGTGGTATCTATGGTAAATAATATGAAATCATGGTAAAGTACAAAAGTATGATAAAGCATGCGAAAAAAAAACATGATAAATTATGGTAAACTTGAATGCAAAGACACAAACAAACGTTAAATGAAATTAAAAAAAGAAAAATGCTTTATAATGATTTCAGATAAATTGATGAAATGTTGATATGTGACCAGTAGATGGCACTCTCTCACCAACTCTATGTAAAGCAGTCAGAATACAAATCCACTCACTGTTTACTAGTTCAGAATTTCAACTGACCTGTACATTTAGGGTCATTTTGTCTTGGTTTAAATTAAAACACACAAAAGTCAATACCCCAAATCATTTTAAAACAGCAGTTTTTCCCCTGTACTTCATATCATAACTGTTTTAATGTAAAATGTCTTATGTCACTCAATGCTTTGGAGAAGAACAGTGGCTCCTGACCTTTTCCAAGATAAGGCCCACCTTGACATTCAAATACTTTTTTCACATACCACTACCAGGCTTTGAGCCAGAAAATATATACAGTACATTATTATCCAGAAGTATTTACAAACTTGAACAGTATTCGAATATTTAGAAATGCTAACTTTGTTTTCTTTTGTGCAAAATGTAATTGTAAATGGGCATTATATATTTTTTCAATAATTGCTAATTCTAGCATAAAAAAATAATAATAACTTTCAGAATTTATAGATGAATAGCATCTAAGTCAG
The DNA here is from genome assembly GCF_902713425.1 of Acipenser ruthenus. Classification (NCBI taxonomy): domain Eukaryota; kingdom Metazoa; phylum Chordata; class Actinopteri; order Acipenseriformes; family Acipenseridae; genus Acipenser; species Acipenser ruthenus. The sequence continues at coordinate 25,786,533 of NC_081191.1, forward strand.
GATAACACCGAGTTGAATATATTTAGAAAAAAAACCCAATAAACTAGGCCTAGATATTTTAAAGCTAACAAGTATTTTCAAGAGTAAGTTAAATCTTCAACAGCAGTACAGTATTTTTCCACTAGGTGGCTCTATATTCACTTTTAATAAACTACTGATGCCTAAAACTGCCACTGAGGAGCAAGGCAGGAATGCATATCATATAGATTTTATGGTGAACCAGGGCCTCACGAAATGTATTTCTATGGTGTTGATTTATTTCTTAAGGCACATAATCATTTACATTCTGGAGCTCTATGTAGTTTTTTAGCAGCCTGGTGTAACAGATGGGAAATAAGTAAGCAGACAGGCATCTGGTTTTCATTTGGAGGGCTTTTGTAAGACTATTACAGCTTTTACTCTGGTTGTCCATGAAGTGTTTTAGCAGGGAGCTGAACCAGCCCTTCTTACTTTGCTTCCTGTCTTCATATACCCTAAACTTAGCAACACATTCCCTTTACTACAGTCTGGGAAGACTTTAATACATGTCAGAATGTAAAATGTAATTATTTGTTAACTAAAAAAAATCCTATTGAAATATTATCAAGTACACAACCCACTGCAAACACATTTTTTTATTAGAAATGCTTTTAAAAATGTTGTATTCACTATATATATTATATAGTGAATACAACATTTTTTATATTATACTACCCATAGAAAAACAAATAGGCTAACACATACTGTACAACCACTCCCTTGTTTTATCGGGGGCGTCAGACTCGTATAAAAAGCAGCACACCGTTTTAATTCGTACAGCGAAGGGTAATTGCTTCTCATCAGCTTAAGTCTCCAATTAATTTCATGAGTCTTCCTCTCCTTTCTCAAATGCACAAACCCACTGCATGAAAGAATCCCATTCCAAACATAGGAGGCTTGTTGCTAGGGAGCTGATGTCACTGCCCTGGGACTTGCTAGTGCATTGCTGCTGCCACAAGTGAACACCTCGCTGGCCAAAATAAAAAACGCTTCAGCAAGTAGATATTTCATTTGCTTTGTGTTATAGTGAAATGCATGTGTATATGATAACAGTATGATATTAATGCTTTGTTTTTTTGTTTTGTATATTTTTGATGTGCAGTACAAAATAAAACAAACAGTAATTCTAAGTGCCTATGTATATTGCAGCTAAGGCATGCACAGTTAGACTGTAAAAATGGGTAGCCAACTCCAGGACCACGGTATATCTGAATCTAAATTTAAATAGATACAGTAAGGACAGCTAGGAAGTAGACATTGCGTTCAGAGTGTGTGCACAATAGGAAAGCAGATTTTCTTCCATCAAAGCAGGAAAAGGTAAATAACATCAGAATCGAATACATACTGGAGGTGGAATTGAAGGGCGGCTACGTTTTACTTCTGATACTTGAGTGCTTTTAAGATATGATACTTTTGTACTTTTACTTGAGTAGTTTTCTAGAAGGATACTTTGACTTTTACTTAATTATATTTTTTTCCAAGTAACAGTACTTTTACTCAAGTAACACGTTTGAATAAGTTTATTCTACACCTGTGCATTACTGTCTTCACTGGGAAAGTTGGTGCTGTACCACTTCTCTGTACCATTTAAAGAAAATGGGTGAAATGTCACTCATTTTCTGGCAGTGGTTTTATAGCTAATAAATAAAATGGCAATTTGTCATGGAATTTTTATAATGTTGGGCATATTGATTTATACAGTGTGAAGTGACTCATTAGTTTGCAAGCCGTGTATATGATACATATATATATATATATCATATATACACATATATATATATATATATATATATATATATATATATATATATATATATATATATAAAATGCACAAGGGTTGCCAACTTTCCATTTTTCCAAAACCAGACAAAGCCAGCAACGTGAGCACGGCAATGAACAGTGAGTGAGCAAGATTCGCAAGAACTGGACTTTTGCTGTCCAGTCAGGACACTGTACAAATTCCCTTAAAACCGGACAGTTGGCGACCCTAATATTCACGGTCATGTAATGCTGTTTAACCAATCACAGGTTGTTATTTTTCCAAGCCGTTTTATAATTATCATCTTCTGGAACTGATAAAAATGTGTTCAAAGTCAAGCTCACAGCACCCTTACCACATCCAGTCATAATTTACATCAGCTCAGGATTTGAATTGTATTTTTAATTAATTTATTTTTTATAAAATAACTCTAAATATTTGGTATATTCTAAATACAATACTGACTTAATACATAATGGTATGCAGCTTATTTTTCCTGTTAATCATATACTATTACAGCTACTAATAATAAAATTGATTTAGTTTTTTAACCTTATCTTTCTCTCTCAGTATATGGTTAAATTTATAAGCTCACTATGAACAACAAATCCATTAATCAGAAGTGAAAAACAGAGCTCTTTAATCTAAGCTAACTTTACGTGAATCTTTAACCTTTTATTTATAAAGTAGGTATTTTTGTGATTGTTTTGCAAAAAGCTCTGGATTAAAATAGTCAATCACTGAAATAGACTTCTATGCAGGTGAACATTATTCCTGTGACCCACCCACACAAACACTGCATTTTAAATATTTTTTAAAGCGTCATAGTAATAAAAAGGGTTAACTTTGACATTGAATGAGTTTGTGGCTACATGTGTGTATTGTTTTTAATAGTGAGGGCCATTGAACCTCAGATGTAAAGGAAGACATTAACAACCCCAGAAGGGAGGATTTAAATAAACAAGGATGTTTAAGGTACCATGCATAACTTGTTAATGATTGAGTTTTCTCTCAATCTTTTTGAGGGTGATTGGAAAGGGGGGGGGGTGACGGGGTGACATGGCTTTCAACAGCAGGCCTGTATTATTACAATATGGCCGCTCTAATGCGTGAAACAGGTGTTCAAGGCACTAACACACACTTCACCCTTATACCCAATTGTTAGGGATGTGATTTTGTCACAGCGGTCACGGAACCCGTGAATTTTGACATTTGTTTCCATAGCATGAAAATAGGACAGGCGCAGTTCACGTCTTTTCAATTGGTTTCAGCGCACTTAAAGCGGTTAGCAAATGTTAAATAAAAGGTGAAAACGTACACAGAACTATAAAAAAAGTGGCGAAATTAAGTTCTAAGCAACTAGCAGAGCAATATCCTAAACAATTTCATGAAAGCGGAGGGATCAGCTTTAATGAGAAACAAACTTCAAATTAACCGAAGCCTTTTGTGCAGAAAATATACCTCTGCATACATTTGATAATGCAAAACCTAACGGGAGGACGGTTTACAGTTCTGAAGCATGAACCCCGATTTGCAGTCGTTCCCGAGGTGCTTAACCTGTCAACAGTGTAAATGCAGAACGATCCTTCTAATCTTTTAATGTACATCTTATCATACCAAAACTACAGCTGTGTTTAAATAGACATTAAAGAACAGGATGTTGTAAAATTCGCAATTTACAACCAGAACATTTATTTTTAAAAACTAAATTTCAGTGTTCAGGTTGTTTTACTTTTTTGGTATACATGTTAAAAATAAAAGGTAAGCATATTCCTGTTACAGTTGTTTTAAAAAAAATAAATAAATAATAATCTATGTTTACTTTTGACTAGAAGCGTGTGTTAAAAGAAAACACATTAAATACATTAAATATGTTTACTTTGCACAAATACTAAAATATTACAGTATATTACATGAATAAATATATTTAAGTTCAAATCTTTGTAGCCGTGACCATTCTGTTTTTAGCCGTGACTGTTACATATTTTTACCGTGACAAAATCACATCCCCTACAATTGTCTACATCAATAAAAGCCAACTGCTGTGTAAATCCAGGTGCATTTAAACAGTGAATTTAATGTTTTGAGTTACTTTTTATTTTATTTTTTTTAAACAAAATAATTGTCTATGACTAAATGTTTGATATGAAACAAATACCTTTTTTTTTTTTTTTAAATGAGTAGTTTCCTGAGACAGGAAATTTCTAAACATGATTTACATTTTATACTTGAAACAACAAGAGGTTTCTATTTCTGGCACTTCTACCGTAGATCTGTGTAAATGTTGATTTAATTTTTATAACTAACAAATAAACTACATCATAAAACAAGTATTCAAACTAGTTGAATAAAACACAAACAAACAAACAAGTATGTTTGTATAACACTGTATATCCCCTGACAGCTGTAAATACAAAATGTGAGCTATTAGTATCTGCCTGTCTCTCCAGAATATGATAATCTAAAGCAGCGGTTTTCAAACTGGGGGACTATATCCTGAGGGGGCGTGAGAAGGTTCAGGGTTTTTTCAATTTTTTTATGTAATTTTTTTTTTTTTAAATTACAGCACACATCTTAACCTAGGCTATACAGTATACTGGGCAGATACTTTATTTGGGCTTTATTGGCTATTTTGATTGGATCGCCAATAATACTTCCACCAATCAGAGGGTTGCATACAGTACTCGTAGTGATCCCGCCCTCTGTCAGACTGGTATACAGACCAGATTAAAGAAGCGCTGGACAAGAGAAATAAAAGTGGATATGAGAATGGCAGTGATGAAGTCAATTTGCTTGAGAACATTAAAAGTAGACTGGACATTTCCATCAATGGATTTAAAAAATGTGGAATTGATGATGCGATCAGAAACCCAGAAGCAGTGTAAACTGCCTGCTAGCAGGACTGTTCTTTTTTATGTTTTTTATGCATTTTTGTGTTCTTTTTTTAGAAGGGTTTAATTAACAGCCAAAATTGTTTGTGTCAGACTTGTTGAAAGTCTGTAACAAAATGGTTGATTGTTATTGTCGATACGTTGTAGATACGACTATATTAATGCAGGTATCGCAAAGTCCAGAAACCAAACAAAACGTTAAAACGGTGCAAATGTTTCATATGCCCCCTGTACCTTTAAGGAGTTGGTTTCTAGGCATTGCTATCTCAAGCTTTTTTTGAGAACAGAACATACGTGCAATAATATTAACCTATAACTTATCACTTTAAATTCACTTTCCTACAATATTTTACACAAATGGCCTGTGATGTGTATAAAATATGTAATGTGATATAAAACATAATGGGCCCTATTTAGTAAATATGTGCACAGACGCTTCCGCTCGGGCAAAAATGACCAAGCCCCTCAAGCAAGGCTACGAAATTTTAAGAAAAGTAATCTATAAGGCTTTGTCTGCCCTGCCTGGCACTTGCAGCATCTGCAACCTCCACCACTGGGGCTTCAAGTTCAGCATCTGCTTCCCTGAACCCTGTAACCTTTCCTCTGTAAGTTCAACATCACATCCATTACGGAGAGCTAGGTTACGTAAAACACAAGCCAGGATTGCTAACCTGCTGAGGAGTGTACTGTAGTGTTCCCCTAGAGACATCCAAACATCGGAATTGCATTTTTAGGATTCCAAATGTTCTCTCAATTACTGTACAAGCACATTTAAAGGTACGGTTATATCTCTGTTCAGCAGGGGTCGTGGGGTTGAGCAGCAGTGTCAGTAGCCACCGCTTCAGTGGATACCCGTTGTCCCCTATCAACCAGCCTCCCAGACTGTCACCCCGCTGAAACACAGAAGCCACCTGAGAATTAGCGAGGATAAACGAGTCATGAGCGGAGCCAGGATAGTTTGCATATACAGTTGTGATGTAGTTGTTGGCATCACACACTACTTGCACACTGACAAAATAGGTCCCCTTACAATTTATGTAGTGGTGCCAATTCTGTGTTGGTGCGCATAGCTGGACTTGCAGGGGTAGAAAATTCTCAAAATCTTAACATGCCTGGTCGGGTATGTAGCTCTAAATTTTACATGCCCAACACAAAATTTTACACGCCCAAGTGTGAAACTGAAAAACACTTTTCTGCTGCTGGTAATTCCACACCAATAGAGGACTTCTGGGCTGCATGTCCTGCTGTGTGTCAAGTGTGTCTAGTGCCAACAGTCTCAAACATCCAATGTTCCACTGCTGCAGCCTCTTAGCTGCCATTTTTTATTCATCAAATAAGCATACATCCAGTGCTTAATTTGTGACGGGGCTTGCCAGGGCACAGCCCTGGAACCTCTGGGCATGCAGAGTCATATTCCCGGTACCTCTAGTTAAAAATCTCATAAAATGCTTTCTATTTAAATTCTCAACAGTTGTATTAAGTCTGCAAGTTCTTGTGTGCGCGCTAAAGAGAGACAGTCCGCTGCCACGTTTGTAGCCTACTTTAAATTACTTTACGATTTCAGCATGAGTGTCTTTAGTAAGATGACAGTGGCTGCAACTCTACTGTCATTTTTTTATACACCAATAAGCTTACCTGATTTGAAAAACGCCATTAACGATACAAGCAACTTCTTACACTACTTGGTTTGATTAAATGAGTAGTACACAACAAAATATGAAAGCTGAACATTAATTTCAACAAAGAACAACGACAACTTTTTAATGAAAAAAATATATTGTAGCCTACTTAAATAGGAACATTAGCCTGCTATATTAAATGAAAACAATAAAAAACATAACAATCTGGTTCTCTCTTGCCTTTTTCAATGAATATAATTTAATTAATAGACAATAAAAACATACTACGATAACAACGACCTAGCATAAGTTTAATTAATCGTTTTTGTAATCTACCAGCGGTTTCTGTTGTATACACATCGCTGATAATAGTGCAGACCGTGGGTCAAACCAATGTTCATGTTGGGGTGCGAATTTTTTTTTAATCAATGTCGTCCTTTTGGAGTCACCTGAATATCTTTTAATTTGTTTGTTTTTTAAACCATTTAAATGCAAAACCATAACAAAACATGTATACAGTTTTTTTTTTTTTAAATTTATTTATTATTGGTCCTGCGGTTGCCTTTAATTAATTTTTCTAGTACTTTGTATATGATGTAGAATACGTGAATGTAAACATTTAACACAAGTACGTACAATACTCTCTCAAATAAACATGTTATGATTTTGAATATGCGCTTCTTATGGTCGGTATTATTGTCATTGCTTGCGCCTCGGCACCTCTTTCTTTACAAATTAAGCACTGCATACATCCAGTATACTATCACATAAGGAATGCACAAAATTTGCTGAATCTCTGATTAAACACTTTTTGTTATTTTCCCCCCAGTTTCGGTAATCCATTACAAATACAATCTGTTGTCACTCCCGACAGCAGAATATCTTAACCAATAGCAGCTCAAATCACTCGGGTATCACATTTTCTGCTGTTCGCGCAGGTGCACAGGGACGCAATACTAGAACACATGTGATGCTGGCTGGAAGTGATGTAGGTAAAAAAAGAAAAAGTGATGTGGGAGTAAATACGGAAGTTTAAATCTGTAATAAAGTAATCGCTTGCTTTTGTTTTAAGGCATTGACTTTTGAAGGGCCCCGACTCGGGCATGTAAGTAATTGTTTTTTAGATGCCCCACCAAAATTTGTACATGCCCCGGGCATGTCGGGCAATATAATTTTCAAACACTGACTTGTGTGCAATCGATGCCTCCCAGGACACCAGAAAACTAATACCTCCCAAGAAAACCCTGCTTTGTATTTTGTTGCAGCTCATGAGATACTAAAGGTGCAGTTACATCTCGCACTGCACATGACACAGTGGCATAAAATGTTAGTGCAGCGGATACCCTTAGTGTTACAGGCAAATAGTGCTCTCCGCATGTCTCCTTCCAGGTCAGCCTGAAGCAGTTGGCAGATGTCAGTGATTGTTTGTAAAGGCGAAACTGCTGCATACATTGTGTGTCAAGACAGGTTCAGAAAAGACAGATGACTTATAAATATTTGGGTACGTCTCATCCTCCTCCTTCTCCTCTCTTTTTGTCTGGCCACACAGAAATCCAGTGCGCACTTTTATTTCTCTTTTTTTCTCTCTCTCTTTTCTTTGAAAACCTCCTTCCCTGGTAGTTTCAGCGGTATTTTTAGTCGACTATGTAATTTGTGCACAGTTTAGACCCGGTTTTCCATGTCAATTGAAACGCAAACACTAGCACTGTTGATGGTTTGCTAAATCGCTACAGTTGTATGTAAATGAGGACACTCTCCTAAAGTTCAGCCCCTGTCCTGCACGAACGCTGACTTACCGAGTGGGTGCTAAAGCACAGATGGGCAAAGTCTGTTTGCCCACAGGTGCAGCTGACTTTGGTGCGCTAACTGTCCGCAAAAGCGTTTTGCGATTGCCTTAGTGGTTTACAAACGTTGCTAAATAGCACCCAATGTGATAGATACGCTTGGTAAACTAAAAATAGCGTACAAAATCTACATTTAGTGTCAAATTAACTCGTTTGAATCACATACTTTTCAGATTTTTTTCATAAATACTGACTGGCAACTGATTAAGATTTCCAGATTGCCTGCACACACTTTCCATTTTTCAAAACCAGATTCTAACCATTTTGTGCGCATTTGATTAACTGGCATATTTTGTGAATTACAGGTTACTGATTTACGACTGTGATTAGCAGGGAAATTGATTTGGAAATTAAGACAGTAGTTATACTGACTTTTCCATATGTAAGTAGTTGGTCTTAATTGAATGCTAGGCTTCACTGAACTGATGTAGCGAGATGTTTTTTGAAGCTATAAATTAGTCTTTTCTAAATGACTGTGCTGTAAATGGCAGCTCATTAAAAATTCTTATCAAATTAGGTTTGCCCAGTCACCCCCTGTCTCTCAAACTAAATGTCAACCCTGTCCTTGCTGTAAAATGAAGAGGAGTTTGAAGTGTGGCTGAAGTATATATTTGCCTTTCTTTTACACAAACAAACATAAATTAGTCTTTCACTTGCTTTTTATTTTGTATAAATCAAACAGTACAACTGTGATGCAAGTGCCACCTAATTCAGTTTGTATAATTTCTTGTACCTACTGTATTTGTCATCACATAATCTGTACAAGGAAATCTGCTGTATGTGTTAACACAGCTTGCTATTCTTATCAAGCTGAATACTCACAAAAAGAAACTATAAATGTGCTGCATTTTTGTTGTCTCTTAGGCTCTGCTTTTGAATTTGCACTGCTAAAACAATAATGTTATTTAAAGTAAAGTGTTTTCACTGGTACATGTGTGCCACATACTTTAGATTTAACATCTCATATGTCACTACTTTGATGACGTGCTATAGGCATGTGAACGAAGCCTCGCTATTCATTCAAAGAGTTACAGTTTATTAAGAAAATGAACAATTAAGTCAACATTCTTTTCAGGGAACTGATTCCGTTTTCAGGGCGTTCAAGTATATCAATGTATTCTACCATTCAAACCGCTCAATCAAAATTGAGATAAAGCTTACACTGCTGAAGCCACTTTCCAAAATGCTTATCTACTTTACTTCATTTTACCCTCATGTTAAGTCTTGACAAGTCTTAATCCTATTGAAACCACTGAGCTTATTATCATTTTTTGTTTACTGTAAGTAATTAAAGGATAGACATTGGGGACAGGTGGAATCTAAGTCTAATGGAAAAAGAGAACATGCAACTGTGTTTTAGTTGTGTGGATTAGTCTGGGCTCTGTGGAAAAGTAGGTGGGGTTGCAGCTGTGGTTTCTCATTCCAGTTTAGCTACTATAATGTCTGACCTTAACAGTGGGCGTTTGGGTCATAAAAACATCCTGCACCTCAGTCTGACCCAATTGATACAATTGTACCACAGCTGGATAAATGCATTCTAAAATACAATGTCTTCACAAGTTAAATATAGGGCCCATGCAGTAAGGGTCTTAAACTCAGATCTTAATTTGACTATTTAAAAGAGACAACTGGCAACTGAGGAATTAATAATGAAAAAATGGTTCATGTTTATGGGTACATATTAATAATAATAATAATAATAATAATAATAAATGCTCAAAGGGTACTCAACCTCTTGTGCTCAACATACTGTAGTACCTGGTACCTGCAGGTTTTTTTTAAGTTATTTACCCCTTTTTTGGGTACACCACATTGAACACTGCAGCATTAAACCTCAGTAAGGCAAGCTACTTACCTGGAGTTAATGGCAAGCCTTCCTCTGAGCTATCCTCTGCCACATTTTCTACCATGGCAGAGGTGGGTGAATTCTCAGCTACAGAGGCTGACCCTGGGGTGCTGGGTCGGCTGGTAGAGCCTGACTCCCCTTCGCTGGTCAAGCCACACCGGTCCTCCCTGGAGACCCTGCCGCTTTCACTGCTGCTCCTCGTCTCCCTGCGGTGCACCCGGGAGTGCAGTACCATCTGGTGGTAGGTGCGGAACACTTTGCCACACTCAAAGCACTCCGTGTTCTTGTTTTGGGAAGACCTCCGGCTCTGGCGAGATGAGGGTCTGTAGTCAGAGTCGCTGTGGCTCTCTGGGCTCAGGTCTCCTGGGGAAAGGTTGTTGTACTTTTCAGCTCGCTGGTGGTGGTTGCTACCACTGCTGTTGCCGATGATATTGGTGCTGTTTCGTCGCTTGCCACTGCCTGTGCTGTGAGAGTCCGGCTCTCGTTTCCTTTTTTCTTGGCCTAAAAGTATATATTCCTCTTTCTCTTTGTCATACGCCACATCTGCGTCGGCAAGTGTTTCATCCCACCCAATGTACTTTGCATACTCTGAAACCTCAGCTACTTTGCCCTTGGTGGCAAGCTGCCAGGCTTGGTAGCTGCTTACTGGATCAAGCTCTGCTATTCTCTTTCCAAGCTTTCCATCAGTGATGTTTTCTAGGGTCCCGGCTGGTCTAAGATTCAGGCACTCAATGAAAATGTGCTTTTTCGCTGCTGTGCAATCAACAGCTGCTCCATCTTCCATGCAGGTTTTGCTGGCTTGGGTATGAACCTTATCATGCTCCCTAAGGCTCTCCCTGTTGTGGAAGATGTTTCCACACTTGGAGCAGAGTTCATAGAGGCACAGCCCGCTCATCACTGCTGTCTCCTCTTGAACCACATCATTAATTGTAGCCAAGGGCTCCGAATCCATCTTCGGCTTACTTTTGCCCCCAGTCTTTGTGCTATGGGACTTCATGTGGTTCTTAAGAAACCAGGGCTCCCTGAAACGGCGGCCGCAGATGTGGCAGACATGGTCAAAGGTGCTACCATGCTTCTTCATGTGTGCCTTCAGGAACCAAGCCTGCGTGAATACCTGGCCACAAACTTCACAGGGAAAGTCTCCTTCTCCAGCGCCTTGCTCGCTTTTCACAGCTTCAACATCAACCACATCCCGGACGGGTGCCTCCACTGTGATGTGGACCTTCTCAATGTGGCTCAGGAGCTGGTCTTCCCTCAGTGCCACAAAGCTGCACAGCCGGCACCGATAGGGCTTATGTAAGAGCTGGATGTGCTGCTTCAGGTCCTCCTTGTTGTTGAGCTTCCTCTTGCAGAATGAACACTGAAACGTGGGAGACTTCCCACCATCACTCCTCCCCGTTTTGTCTTTTTTGATGCTCCTAAGCAGGATCTTGCTGTTTTCTTCCTTGGCCACCCCGTTCATTATCTTATTGCAAGCTGATGTGCTTTTGGTGGGGCTGGTACAGCTGTCCAGGCCGTCGGAGACTCCAGCCTCCAGCTGGCCCTCTCCTAGGTCCTCCTCCTCCTCCTTGTGGCCATGGCTCAGAGTCCCCATCTTGTGGGAACGGATGTGGATTTTAAGGTTGCCCTTTTGTGAAGCTCTGTGGTCACAGTAAGGGCATTTGTAAGGCTTGTCTCCTGTGTGTTTTCTCATGTGCTGTGACAAAGAACTCTGGAAGGGGAAACTCTTGCCGCAAATATTGCAGGCGTGGAAGAGGGACTTGTCTACCTCAGGATCATTTCTGTTCATCTTGCTTTCCTCTGTGGAGTCATCTTGGTATTCCATCATTTCAGTGTTATCACTGTGATCCATGGCAACAGAACCGTTGGTTAACTGCAATGCTATAGTAAGTCCAACAAAGGTCAAGGGAGCAGCACTTAAGACTCTGTTAACTCGAACTCTTCGTCATTGTTCCTGAACTTTTCCCCCCCTTTCTTTTAAATACAAAAGTGCTGTTTAACTTTGGTTTGCATGGTTAGTCAACTAGACACATATCCTGAATCCTGAGATCTGAAAAACAAGAAAAAAAAGGATTTTTACAAAACTGTTTTAAAACTAAATGGCACACAATACGATTAAAATGGCTAAATGAGTAATTTTACAAGTTTTTCTTCATGTTCAACAAGTTCTGGTGTGAGCATTATTATACTACAACACCCTAATAAATGTATGCTTACAAATCTAATTAATTTAAATGTATTTCAGGGTTAGAAACTAACAAATTGTGGTACTAGTCCAAAGGACTATCCATTTCCAAAGTGGGTGCCGTTTGGTGGCCAATGTGGTCGATATTAGCCTTATAATTACAATTTAGTAGGCCTACACATTTTACATGTACAGTATTCGGCTTCCCCTGGCTTGGATTAAGCAAATCTGAAACACAATTGTTTAGGAAGTCCAAGATTACTGCTATAAATAAAATATAATTTAAACAACTGTTTTACTTTTGACCCGGCTACTTTCAGTAGGCTTTAATTTTTTTTTTTTAAATATATATAGGCCTGATAAAGGTGGGAAAAACTGGAGTTATTCGCTAGAAGTTGCATGTCATTGTATAATAAATGCAGATAAATTTGTAAAGTAAAATCAGGGGAAATGGTCTATCGCACTATTTTTCTTGCATTTTACCATTTTCAATGCGAATTGCTTTAGCTCCGCCCACAACGTCATCACGTTGACCAGTTTATCCACGAGAAATTGATTTTAATGGAAACCTGACTTTTAGGTTGATTGTGCGCATAACTTTTGCCGACATTCAAATGCGCATAAGACGTTATTCACTTCAATATCCTAATGGAAACAAAGCCACAGACATCAACTAGTCCTCATCAGATTTAATTAAATTTGAGTTTTTTTTATATGTAGCGCCTTTCATACCACAGTATCTCGAAGCACTTTACATGTCGTTTAAAATAAATTAAAAAAAAACTGTTACTGAACATATTACATATTAAAGGAAACTACTTCCATCAATCACTGAGAGCTTTATTAAACCAACTGCTGTTAAAAGATTAATTGTCGGTTAGCGTTTAAACTGTTTAATTTCAGTCAGGTTAGAAGAATATTTCTAAAAAGAATCTGAAGTATATGTTAAATCAGTCTATTATCATACAGCATACTCTCTAGCTAATCATGAAACACAAGTGTATGCTGTAACTGTCACTGAACAGTTGCATCATAAACTGACAAAGCCAAACAAGCTTTACTGAAGCACACGCAACATTCTGTTTGAATTTTGCAACCTTTTGTTTGCTTATTCAGGTCTGTCAAATGGATTTTAGAGGAGAACCTACAATAACCTATTTCACTCGTAACATAGATTGCCAGCCTAATAACTAACTTGCAATTAATGGTTCTGCAGTAGTCCACAAACAGGTGGCAAACATGAGCTGTCTTGGGCCTCTGCGTTCACAGTAGAACAAAGAAGAGACCGAAGCTGTCTCGGAGCCCTCTTTGAAGCAAGCTACTTTTAGAGTCAGTTGAAAAGTGGCTAGTGTAAAACAGGGTATATAAACAATGGTGGTATTTACTGTAGATCTGCTGATTAGATCAAGTGAATACACCCCACTGTCTGTAATGCACATATACATTTGGGAATGAAAGGAATAACTAGTTTTAAAAAAAAAACTAAAGGTCCTCTGTTCAGTGATTAAAGAGTGTTCTAGTCCACATTTTTATGAAAAGTCAATATTCAACTTGGAGCTTAAAAGGCTGATTATTTCTACCGGAGCTGTGCGATACTCAGGTAACTGAGTTATATGAACTGTAAATCAAAGTGCTTGGGGCAACACGCTCAATCAACACATGTAACAATCACTGCAGAAAACAAAATAACAAAATTATTGAACCACATTTGTCAGTGAAAAGATGAGTGAGCATTATACTGTACTGACTTCTGAATGTACCTTTCACACAACATACAGTGTTAGCAAAATGCACTGATCCTTTGAAATGAGTGGAAGGGAAATGCAACAGTGAAGTTAATAGACATATGACTGATCCAGACAACACAGAATATTTCAACCTAGACAGATTACTATTGCTTTCAATTGAAATACGGAAGAAGAAAAAAAAAAATCTTCCATCACAAAATGGTAATCATACCACTAAATGAACTGCTGCTGTTTTGCTATCCATACTGCTATACTTTGGCACAGTTCAGAAACAAGACTATCCTGTTTTCTGCTTCGGTCAGAGAATCACCCAGTAGATTATGAGTTACATGGTGCTGTTCCAGATGAAATACAGAAACTTCCTATAAACCCTGCATTACAACAAATTAAGTGGCATACTCAAAATGAGTAATTGCACACACACTATAATGCAATAGTGGAATTGTTTATGGTGTTTTGTTTTATTTGCCAGATATCAAGCCATTTACATTGCCATCAACAACAAATGATTCTTGCTTGGCCAGCAGCTAATTAACTCCAGCTGATACTCATGCTTTCACTCTACGACTCCGGTATTCCAAACCTACTCCACTGACGGGTCCAACCCTGCCTCAGTTTGTACTGTGGGGGGAAGGGATAAGAGTCGTTATTATTGCGTGGCACACTGCACACAATATAGAGTGATGATTCCCAAGTGTCGGATTTTACAGAGCCATGGGCATGGTGTGTTTTCACAAGCTTCTTATGTTTAAACTGGTGAGCAGTATGCTGTGACAGCTTCCATTTCTTTTAAGTTAAGAGGCTCAAAAATCATGTTTACTTTTAAAACTACGTCTTTAATATACAAATGAAAAATAAGACCATGGATTTACAGGAATGATTGTGATAAGTGTATCTTTTTACTTTAAAAAATATTGTTCAACTAAGCTCAATCCTTGTTGACTAAAGTGAAAAACACTTGAGTAGAAAAATATTAAAGCATTATTTATTACTTGTATATTTAGATACAGCATGACCTCTAATATATGAACATACAATGCCTAAAAACAGAAACAAATCTGTATTTTCAATATAGATATTTTTATACATAATGTATACAGGCCATCCAATTTATCGGCCTTGAATTTTTTTTGGATGAAACATAGAAGGGCCTTTTTGGAAGTGACTGCAAATGTGACATTTCAGTACAGTGGATTAATCATTTTAATGGTTTAACTAGCAAGAAACAGCACAGTAACGTATGCTCCTTCCTGCAAGTAAGTTGTTGGTTAGTTTTAATAATATTATTACAATTGTGTTATTCCCCTCAGAAAATGTTTCAACGGTTCTGCAAACTGTGAAAGCACACAACATACAAGACCCTAACCTAACTACACGAACAACCCTGAATCCTGCTCTCCACTGTGACTGAACTCTTCTAAGTTTGTTAAAACATTATGGGACGCTTTTGATGTTAAGTGACTGACTATCATCTTTGCATTCTTAAGCGCACAGCAGCAATGTTGCATACCAGAGGCCACTTTACTTCAGAACTTATTTAGTTTTTGTACCTACACACATTTTATTGCAATTCCATTTTACATAATTTATTACCAGATCAGATACTGCAATAACTAGCGCCGTGGAGCTACAACGCATTGCTTACTTGAAAGTATCTGAAAATGTATTTCTACTAAAACTAATTTTAGTTTAACACAATGGTATTTGTGCACAAGCCCAGCTTATCTATCAAGACTTCATTGTACTTTTACTAACGCTGTTAGGTTAAATGAGATAACTGTAGTTCATAAAGCAAAATGAAAATTAGGTTATCCAGACCCTTTCCAGATTTTAAAGTTTTTTAAAGCGTGTATGATATATGTTGAATCGTTTTCTTGATTGTTATAGTAAAAAAAAAAAAATCCGTCCAGCTCTCCTATTTGATAAGTGAAAATTACCTTTTGATGATTTTGTTGGGTATTGTTGATTTACAAACAATGTCGCGGTTTTAGACTCCCCTGCCTGTGACATACTGCCCAAAGCTTTAAAACAGAAGATGAGGAAATATAGGAAATCCTGTCATTATGTACAAATGTGGATAAACTGAAGTATAAACGTATTTCCATTGAGCTACACTACATGGACTGATGAAAAGTTTTTGCCAAAAGAAATTTAACTGCTGGACCGATACTAGTTCTAGCAGACAAAGTTTCAGAATACACTTTTTTTTTAGGCACCAATACTAATCTACACATTTCAGAGTAAAAGTAAATTACAATCAGAAAGCTAAACTAATAGAAGAAACGCTTTAAATATTAGCAAACACTTTAATGCCTCTCTGTAACTATCCTAAAGAGAATGAACAATTAGGAGGCTTATATTCTATAGACTGAGGTCCTAAATTGACTACATGAAGTGATGCATTCACCACTGGGAAAGTAAGTACCACTGATGACAGGGCCTCGGGGGCTCTACTATTCTCAGACCAATCAATAATCCATTATGAACAAACTACATTTCCACTCTTAGATCAAGAAATGGACAAAGAGAAGTAGTATCTGTACTAGCACAAAAGAATAAAAAAGCACTATCAGTGGACTTAAAGCACAGTGCAATGCATTCAGGGATGCATCAATCATATCAGTCTTACTCAGCCAGTATTTTTCTGTGTTCTTTTTATATGTTTCAAATTGTAGCTCACCATAATTAAACAAAACAACAAAACTTTTTTTTTTTTTTTTATCAGAAATAACACTACCAAATTAGAAATACCACTGTGAACTTGTGATTTTATTGTCAACATTGCTGTAAGTTAAATGATTCTTAATATCAAAGCCCTTACAATATCAGACATAGTAAATAAGGGAATTCGTTTTTCCCCCATGAGACTTGCTTGGGTTAAAATAAAAAAAAAAAAACAGTAGGACCTGTATAACAAAAAATATGTCCTGTATTATTGGTATAATCCCCAGTACAAGTTTTTAGTGCCTCTCCCCAATATTGAATTCTTGTTTAAAATGACCTTGCCAGTACATGGCCCATTAGGTCACTGCTTGTCTTAACTTCTGATAGGAGGAGTACCATTTACAATGGGAATTGTCAACAGAGCTGATTCATAGAAAATCTTAACCATATTGCATCCTAATTTGCTCTCAAAGTATTACCTATGTCTATGAAATTAAGCCAGAATACATAATTAGTGATATGCTTCTGCAAACAAGAGGTATGGTATTACTACAGCAATCAAGGTTGTGTTTTGTCTTAAGGCTAGACTGGGGTGTCAACCTAATTGCTGGCAGGTAGTTCGCCAGCACAATTCCTTTGCCCTCTACAGGACAGGAATATTCCTCAAAGAGTGTGGTTTTAGTTTGGTCTGCTTAATTTCTTTAGAGTTTAAGGAGTTGCCCAATTCAATGAGTTCAGACAGAGTGACCAATTATTATTTTTATTTTATTTTCCCCCCAATTTGGAATGTCCAATTATGTTTTTTCTCCTCACCACAGCGGGTCCCTACACAAGCACGGACGTTCTGAGGGCATGTGAGCATCCTCCGATCTCACAAGCCTAAAGCCAGAATCGCTTTTACACTGAGCAATCCAGAGCAGAGGTGGGCGGGCTACCGATCCCGGTGAACAGAGATCAGCCACTCTGAATATGCTCGGTGTCTGGCCATTGTGTGGAATGACTGGTCCATCTGTAGCCAACTGGGCAGAAAGCATTTACACCACAGAACAAGCAACTAACTAATGCCAGGTAAATTGATTTACCAGTGTCAATGTAAAGTACTTTGTGATTTGGTGTTTTTTGGCTTTGTAGCTCAATGCAAGAGTTAGCTAGACTGGGCTCAAGCAACAGCTAAACATATTGGGAGTCCAAGATGCTGCCATGTGCCATAAAGCAAGTGTCATCTGTTATTCCAGTATGAATGTAACATGTCAGCTCATGTTACCTGGTTTGTGGCTCAGAAAAGGTCAATTTGATGCACAGTCTACCACACTGTTGTATTGAAACTCTTTGTTGATCCGGCAGGGACTGTCTGAACAGGTCACAACCATAGACTAAACTAACAGCAGGGGACTTGAAAATCTTATTGCTGAGGAATGGGCTTGGTTGGGTGTGGATTTGTGACAGAAATATGTCTGTATACCAGAGACAAAAGAGGGAACACACTGTTAGGAACTATACCAGCTAGCTTGTTATTTTGGACATGTGAAATTATATATTAGTATTTATTTGTATTCACTATTTGTATATTCACCATTTCAATATCAAAAAGAAAACAAAAAACATTCCAGAAGAAACAAATCGTTAGGTTATTATCATAACCCTGGTTCCCTGAAATAGAAATGTAACCATCACTGAATGGGTATTTACCTCCTAAAGACCCGAAACCTGAATAAGATATAACAAAGCTGCTCAGCTGAGCCTGTGACACAGTCATGCCCGTCCCCGAGGGTATAAAGGACTGCGCGCACAGATCTCAATGTCATTTTTCCTTCAAGCCTGCTGCAATCATAGACGCAGCAACCTTGAAGGTTAATGGTTACATTTCTATTTCAGGGAACCAGGGTTATGATAATAATCTAAAGTTCCCTTTTAAGTACGAAATGTAACCATTACCAAATCAGTCAGTATGCCCAAGCTGTCGGAAGGACAAGATTGCTGCACAACCAGAATGTTACAAGGCTAAGCCGAGGCTGCCTTGTGCATTACCATGTGGAACCCCAGTAACAAGTAGCTAGGGCTAAAAAATTGAGGGATAAACTCGCCTCTATGCCTGTGTTGTAAGGGTCGACTGAGAAGCCCCTTAACACTCTAGTTCCAAAACCAGGGTTTTGAGGAGCCACGATATTAAGTCTGTAGAACTTAGTAAAGGTGGATGGAGAGCCTCCCATTCCACAGACTGGTTGACATAAAATGCAGAGATAGTCTTCGGCAAAAAAGCAGTAGTAGTACAGAGCGTAACCTTTGTCCTGGCTTCTGCAAAAATAAAGCAGGCTTTTGCAATTGAGAATACATGCAACCCTGGTCTGGAACCGGTACATTGACTGTAGCACTGGGTCAGTACGGGTTGGTTTGGTACTGGTTTGGTGACTGTAGCACCCGGTCAGTACGCTACTGTACCGGGTCGGAATTAGGATGCTACCGGGTCGGTGCGGTACTGGTTCGGTGACTTTAGTACTGGGTCAGTGCAGTACACGTGCGGTAACCTCGTTCCCGGTTTGGTACGGTAAGGTACCAGGTTGGGAACGGAGCGGGTCAGTGACATCGGTACCGGTACGGTACGGGCCTGCAGTTACTGTGGGCAGCACTGTACAAGGATGTCCACCTATGCAAGCTACTGGCAAAACCACCCAGTCAGTAGCCACACGAGACTAAGGGAAGCCTGCTTGTTAGAATGAACTAACAGTCCTCGTAATGGTGTAGCAAAAGCTGTCACCAAAACCGCATCAACTGAAGCAGCCTCTTGGTCCTGCGCAGTGTTGCTGAACCCAGCAGCTGCTGTCACTACACGTGTGCCGCAACACACGCTGCAGACAGGCCTGCGCTTAGTCTCTGTGAAAACAGAATGAGAAAAGAAAAATATTTCTCAACAAAATACAGTAACAACAATTACTTCAATTATACAGACTGTCTTGTAATTTTGGCCGAAGCCAAAACGAGAATAAAATAACTCCAGCCGGAGCTACTGCAGCCTGGGGGGAGAGCACAATGTCAGCCGACTTACGTGGCTTGATCCCTGGGAAGGAGCGAGTCAAGCTGTGGGCTTCGGGTCTTTAGGAGGTAAATATCTATTCGGTAATGGTTACATTTCGTACTTGAAAGGGAACCACCAATTACTACTGCTCAATTTCTTTTTATAAACCTTTTTTTTTTTTTTTAATACCCCCAGGACTAGGAAAATGCAGGATACAGTTTATGTATGATCAAATGTTCAGATATATTTTGCCCAAATGTAGCAATTTTCCATGTCTGCATCAAGAGACTGCAATGTTATGATGTTTCTCGCCGACTGTACCTGTTAGTGTGGCACCCCAGCCAGCCAGCCAGCCAGCAATTGTGCTTATTGTGGCAATGTAGACACAAATTACTGTTAGATTCAGCCTTCTCCAGCTGTCTGTTTTTTTTGTTTTTTTTTTTGCTACAGACTTCTGTGAAAGAAACAACAGACGAGTACTCTGTATTAAGCAGCTGTTATAAAACCAGTGTGAGTGAGGCTGAAAAAGTATACCAAACAGTCAAGCTTTATATGTCACCCTTTTCCAAGTTTACCATTAGTTATGAAGTACAGTAGTTTCATATGCAGTAATAGGAAGCTTGTGATCTATAGTATTTACTCTACCTTTTTTCTCATCAAACTAGTTAACCTCAGGCTGCTCCTAAATGTACTTGTTTATACAGCATTGTGTAACTTTTAAATCAAACTCCATGTGGCCAAATGAGCAGAAGTGTCCTCAGCAGAGAAAACTAAGGTATTTCTGTGTTTCCTATCAGAATCAACTGACAAGAAGCAAACCAAGCAAATACTGTAAAACATATTTGAAATATCAACATAATGAAGTGCTCCATTTTGTTTGAAGCAAGTGCAAAAGTAAATTTGAAGAGGAACAAAAAAACTAACTAGAAGAAAACTAACTAGTTATAACCACAGTTTCCTTCAACTACTGTAAGCTGTACAGTATATTGCCAGTTCTATACTGTTACTGTTTTGTTCCTCTTAGAAAATGTGCCTTTGTCTTTGCACTTGTTTTAAATATGGGGGTCATATTCTTTTAAAATAATCAGCACGTGAAATGTGCAATGGTTTGCTTTTCTTAAGTTTTAATTTGTGAAACACGGCCATTGCTGACTGCTTTGTAGAGACATCCAACACCTTACTGTAACTGCAGTTTGATTTGTAGTGCTTTCAAACGGCTGTCGTCTACAGCAGTAACATCAAAATAGCTCAACAAGCTGCTGGCCCTACTGTAAAGTGCCTGATGAGAAGTGCAAGAGATGTGAAAATATATTGCCATTCTGTGAAAGCCGGACACAGTGCAAGGAGTCGAAATGCAAAACCACTCCTTCACATTTATGCTACTAATGTGCTTCAACACTACCACACATACTCACCTGCCTTTTCTCCAAACTGTGTGGCCTCTAAGCAATTGAAAATGTTAGAAAAGTCAACAGGGTGCACTTGATACTCATCAAGAAAGAATACCAAAAGCAACACCCATATACAGGAGGGTGGCTTGCTTTTTAATAAGCATTTATAAGCTTTAATCAAATCAAGCCAATCCCAATGTGTGTTTGTGGCAAAGTGGTTTGCAGTGCGCAGGTGTAGTGGTGATGTGATTATGAAACAGAAGACAGACAACAAAGTTCACGATCCAAACGGGTTTTATATATAATCCTGGTCTAGTGACCACAAAGAATAATCCCAGGCAATACACAGCAATGTGTATTGCACTGTTCCAAAACAACGTGTTGCAGTCCCAAAATAATAACACAGTTTGTAAATAATAAACACAGTAGAACACACAAAGACACACACGTTCACAAGTCCAGAGTGAGTGCTATAGTGCTCATGGTGAAATACAATTTATCCGTGTACAATGGTGCAGTGTTGTCCGGGTATAGTGATGGCCTTAAGCAACAGTTCTGGATCGTGTTAGCCGTCTAATAATAACAAACAAGTATATTTTTAGACATGATAAAACAAGATTCATTCTTTCTCTGTCACAGTGTTTTAGTAACTTAGCACTTTTGTTTAACCTCTGGTGGTTTTCTGCAATACTGTATGTTAGTGTAACAAGACACAGTATGCAAAGAAAGCACAATACATAAACAGCTAGCAATGCCAAACAAGTGAATTAAGTAGACCATTTGGACTTTCAGCATTATACTGTGTATAAAAAACAAATGCACAAGCTGACAATTCTGCTTGCAGATTCTATTCTGGCTAGCCCAGTGGAGCTGTCAAAACATTATTTTTGATCTGAAGGAACATACAAGGCCAACACAAAAAAAGAAAGAGAAGCCCAAATACTAATAGCGGGGAAAGGATACACAGTACTCTTTGCTGTTTACTTTGAACCCCTTCTAGTGGCTGTAAGTCTGCTGCTACACATAGCTGCTAAGAAATGGTTTTCCCTCTGGCAGTCTCCAGGGGAAGGTTGTAGTAAACATTAAATCAGCATCCCTAGTTTATTCTCTCAGTGATCATCTGGGTTTATAAAGCACTAATGGCAAAGCACTAGAGCTCTACTCTCCAGATTCTTCTGCTAATGCAGAAAGCTGCTGTCAATGTTAGCCCTCAGAATTCTGTATATGTCAACTTCTTTAGCTTAAAGGGCATTAAACATTGTTTGCCATTATTTCACCTGGCTTTTGAGATATCATATTTTTGTCTTCAGTAATTGTGGGTCTTAATGTCTCAAAGGGTCTTAATGTTTTTTTTTTTTAAATAAGTATTTTCCTTTAATCCTTATTCCATGCTCCACTACACATCCAAGGATAAATACAAACCCCTACCAACACCATGTGCAGTAGAATATAAAAGTTCTGTTCAGCCCGCTGAATGGGTGCTACTACAGTACAGTATGTCTGTACAGTCTACAGATTATGTTGGTAGAGTACCCCTGTGGAAGCCTGTTTTCAAATCGGACACAAGCCATTTCATCACAAATATGCATTAGTCTACATTACTAAAAGATCATAAAATTCTCACTCTGATACAAAATACTCGTAACAAAAAAATCCACATTTAAACTACATATTCTGTGTTTATATTAAAAAGCATGACACAGGGGGGTTCCCGAGTGGCGCATCCAGTAAAAGCGCTCCGCATGGAGTGCAGGATGCGCTCTATAGCCTGGACATCGGCGGTTCGAGTCCAGGCTATTCCACTGCCGACCGAGGACGGGAGCTCCCAGGGGGCGGCACACAATTGGCCGAGCGTCGCCCGGAGGGAGGGTTAGGTCAGCCAGGGTGTCCTTGGCTCACCGCGCACCAGCGACCCCTGTAGTCTGGCCGGACGCCTGCGGGCTTGCCTGTAAGCTGCCCGAGAGCTGCGTTGTCCTCCGACGCTGTAGCTCTTAGGTGGCTGCATGGTGAGTCCGCAGTGTGAAAAAAAGCGGTCGACTGACGGCTCACGCTTCAGAGGACAGCGTGAGTTCGTCTTCGGCCTCCCGAGTCAGCGCAGGGGTGGTAGCGGTGAGCTGATCCTAAAAATAATTGGACATATCAAATTGGGAGAAAATTATAAAAACAATTGGCAACAACTAAATTTATATAAAAAAAAAAAGCATGACACAGTAAGTGTTAAGTGGTAAGTGTAATGAGTACTTAAAAAGTGGAATTCAGAGCTGAGTAAAGATAGAAGAAAATGACATATTTTGATAAATCATTTAAAATAAATAATGGTATGAGCTTTCGTTGTATGGTTAGAACAGTTATTTTTACTAGGAAATTTCAGCAAACAGCCAGGGCTTTTTAAAGCTTTCATTTTGAGGCAATGATCTGTAAGAACGTTCTGTTAGACATTAGCCTATGGAGTTATTCCTCAATGAACAGAACAAGCTATGCATTACTTCGCTTTTGTTTTGAGGAGTTCAGAAACCAAATTGGTTGAACCTTTTTTGCAAGGAAAGACAAATAAAGACAAAACAATAGAATGGTAAGGCATAATAAGGTTTATAAATGACTAGTAGCTGAAACAGGACCTTGATCTGAGAACAAAGGCCACAGTAAAAATGTATGGAAAGTGGATGCAGTATAAATACTGTAGAAGTTCAAATGCATGTAAATTCACATTTTTTTTCACCAAGTTTACCTAAAAGTAAATAATCTTACAGTTTAATTAATTAATAAAATGTGCAACCACAAATCATCCCCTGGCTACCCACTGTTAATAGAATGCACATTTCATTTGCTTTACATTCTGAAAGTTTATTTTTCCTAAGCTTATATAAAAAAAATGTACGCTTCAATCCAACTAGCACAGTTATACAAGTCCATAATGATTCATGAGTATTTATTATAGTATCCACATTTTTGACTGAAGACCCTATCTGAAAAATTGTAGCTAGCTTCAAACAAGCATCATCTATGCCAGCTTCTCTGGTTCAGTAACTTAAACCACAGAAGAATGTATTTTTCAGCAACACGTCAGCATAATCTTATTCCATGAAGTATTAACTGTATTCAATACACAAGGGATTTCATCGTGTGTAATGGGGTTGCCGCATTAATCTTGCACAAAATAAAAAATCTAATTCCCTTCTACTGTAGGCCTCGATAATGCTGTGCGACAGGACCATGTAGTATAGCGTAACCATTAATGCAATAAGTTACTGATAATAACGCTTTCTGGTAAACACTTCTGAGTTTCACATGCTGATTAGCAGCTGTTGTTTATTTAGTTCTTCAAAGAACAGAAGCACTGATAGGTTTGATTTGGAAGAATACAGATTTCACATATAAAATATTGCATGCAGTAAACAAAACTGTACTTAAAGACACTTAAATTAGTCTAGAGGCGTAAATCAGGGATTCGGAACGGAACAGGACGGGAAACGGAACGATAAACTTAAAAAAATAATAATAATAATAATAATTCTTCACGGAACAGAAACAAAAAAAACAAAACAAAAATATTTATTACGTTGGGAAACAAAAACGATATTCAAGGGGCTCCCGAGTGGCGCATCCAGTAAAGGCTCTCCACGTGGAGTTCAGGATTCGCTCTATAGTCTGGACGTCGCGAGTTCGAGGTTCCAGGCTATTCCACTGACGACCGTGGACGGGAGCTCCCAGGGGGCGGCGCACAATTGGCCGAGCGTCGCCCGGAGGGAGGGAGGGAGGGTTAGGTCGGCCAGGGTGTCCTTGGCTCACCGCGCACCAGCGACCCCTGTAGTCTGGTCGGGCGCCTGCGGGTTTGCCTGTAAGCTGCCCGAGAGCTGCGTTGTTCTCCGACGCTGTAGCTCTTGGGTGGCTGCATGGTGAGTCCGCAGTGTGAAAAAAAGCGGTCGGCTGGCGGCACATGCTTCGGAGGACAGTGTGTGTTCGTCTTCGCCCTCCCGAGTCAGCGCAGCGGTGAGCTGAGCTATAATTGGCCATTCTAAATTATTATTATTATTATTTGTTTATTTAGTAGACGCCTTTATCCAAGGCGACTTACAGAGACTAGGGTGTGTGAACTATGCATCAGCTGCAGAGTCACTTACAACAACGTCTCATCCGAAAGACGGAGCACAAGGAGGTTAAGTGACTTGCTCGGGGTCACACAATGAGTCAGTGGCTGAGGTGGGATTTGAACCGGGGACCTCCTGATTACAAGCCCTTTTCTTTAACCACTGGACCACACAGCCTCCATTGGGAGGAAATAATAAAAATAATTGGCAACGACTAAATTTATAAAGCGACGTAACGTACGTGTTCAGTACGGCCGCACTCATCGTGAAAATAACGACCTATTTTATAATAAAGGTGCTCTATAAAATAAAGACTGATTGATCCGATTTGACCTGCATTAAAAATGACACTGACCAATGAAAAACGACTGGGAAGACACGTGGGTTCTTGCGGTACCCTCAACAAAATGGAAAATCTAATTGCGTGTGCCACCAAACAAAAATTACTTTATGATAAATCCAACAAAGACTGGAAAGATTTTGTAAATAAAGAACACATATGGAAAGACATTGCCGTGGACTTGGGCATGAATGATATGTATTATAAAACATGAAAACATGGATTTTGTGCAGTATAGGTTATTACAAGCTTATACTTTTTATTCCAATTGTCGAGGAAGTAAAGAAACAATGGCCTAACCTGAAGACACATATCAGATGTCAGGGCTTAACAGTCAGAAAACAGGGGCAGTACATGAAAGTGATGGAAAGTATTTTCAGTAGCTCATTGCTAGCTTCCCAACTTTTAGATATATTTATTACAGGAGCGAGTGTTTGAAAAATTAAATATTGGTCATATGGTTCCTGATGCTCTGACAACCGTGTTGTGTAATATCATATGTTTTTTTTTTTTGTTTTTTTTTTTATGTATTGCTTAACAACATAGTTGTAGTCTAGTAGAAATGTAATAATTATAGGGCTGTATTATAAGGTTCGTTCGCTAGCCAGGAATTTGAAGATTGTTTTAAACCTTTGAAGGTTCGTCAGACACCATGCACACACTGTTTTTTTTCTGTTAACAGAAATTGTTTGACAAGGGGTGAATACTATAAATCACACATTAAATGTCGCTCACATGCAAAATTCAATCTTTTGATTTGTATAATGCATATTACTTAAACAAAAGTTGTATTAAAATCCAACCAAATCTTAGCAACTCTATATGGTGCCGCTGCCGTGTATAGAGCAGGGTATATTATCCAAAGCACTGGGGTGGTACCTATAGTGGCTGTAGGGCTTCAGTAAAATATGTACTAAATACCAGGTGTACAAGACAGTGTAAGAGAAGTGCTATGGTAGAATATGTTTGAAACTGAGCACCGTCCGTCCTTCCTCCCTCCAGCTTGTGTTAACCAGAGGCAAATTTCTTCATTCAACATCAACAGCATAAGCTGTATTGAAAGAAATGTCTCGAAACCCCTGGGATTTTTTTTGTTAAATGCCAAGACGACCAAAAAAAAAAAGTTGAATGCAAACTGTGCAAGTGACTGTTGATGTATCATGGAGGCACATCCAATCTCTGGGGTCACTTGACAATCGTAATTCATATTATTATTATTATTATTATTTTTAGTAGTAGTAAAATGTGACTGTGACTGATAACCTGCTTGGAACGATGACTATTAAATTAAGTTTGTTTTGCCTAAGTCCGCTGCGGTTGGTGCTGCTGCAATGCAAGCTTACTGTATATATCACAAGCAGCATCATTTACGTGTAAATAAACGTGTATTTTTATTTTTATTTAAATTATAAAAACATGATTACTGTTCTATATAATGTATTTTTAAACTACATATGAATGTTTTATTCGATTTATAATGGCTTACCTGTAAAATAATAGGATTTTCGTAAGTAAATTATAAATAAAAGAAATATGGAGTGCGTACTGGATTAATGTGATACTTTGTACTGTGATTTTGTACAATTGTAAGTTGCCCTGGATAAGGGTGTCTGCTAAGAAATAAACAAATTAATTATTAATAATAATAATAATTTCTACGTGGTCAGACAAAGACAGGACGTCCACAAATATTTAGAAGTCATCTGTCTTTTCTGAGCCTGTCTGACACACAATGTATGCAGCAATTTCGCCTCAACAGACAAACAATCACTGACAGATCTACCAAAATATTAGGATGGATATTTGCTAAATCATTAAACTGGAAAAGAGATTCCTCTCCATGTGTCCACATTCTGAAAATGTCATCCTTGTATCACGTATTCCAATGGTTTCTTGTATACTTTACCCAACAAAATACTTTGAGCCTATTGCTGTGCCATCATTCTGCTTGAAACATTTATTTCCAAATGTAAAATAACTATTTCCTAAATCTTGATCATATTTAATAGCTCTTCTGTAGGTGTTATGTTCTTCTCTTTTCTGTTATCCAGTGCCTCTTTACATGCCTCTAAAGTTTCATTCCTGGGAACACTGGGGTACAGGGATTTTACATCCATGCAAAATAAAATAGTATTCTCTGGAAGTTTATTTTTTAATCTGTTAATCCTATTCCGAAAATGTGTTGTATCTTTAACATAGCTAGGTAAACTTTAAAACATTTGGCTGCAACTGCTTCTCAGCTATTTCTGCAATAACATATGTTGGGTTATCAATTGTGCGAACAATCATTCGCATTGGGTGTTTATCTTTGTGCATTTTTGGGTTACCTCTAACCAAACCTGTTCTTGGATTTTGAGGGAGCATGTAATTTAATTCTTTTGATATAAATCCATTTTTATACAATCTATCTGCTAAAACTCTCAGTTCTTTTATTATGATATTAATGTTACTAGTTTGTACTATTTTATATGTATTTATATTTTGCAATTCACTCCCTACTGCTTTCATATTATCAACTTTGTTCATTACTACCACCCCAGAACCTTTTATTTTATACATATATATATATATATATATATATATATATATATATATATATATAGTGGCAGAGCAAGAGCTCTGCGTGTAAATAAAGTCTGGGTGTTTGTGTTTTGGTGGTGGTTGGCAGGGACGGGGTTAATTCCTGTTCCTGCCAAAAACATGTGAGAATGTGGCTGTTCACAAACGAGATAATTGGTGTCAATTGGGAACAGCCACAGACTATAAAAGAGAGCTCCCAGCTCAATTTGAGAGAGATCACGAGGGAGCTGTGTACAAGAAAAAAAAAAAGGTATTGTGTAAAGTTAAACTTATGTGTGAAAAGTGTTTGTGAAGGTTTGTGACTGATAAACGGCTTAGGCCCGCCATACACAGCCCGACTCAAGCCGTCCCGACTCATCTGAGTTTGCACAGATTCTGCGATCAGTTGTGCTCAGTTTTGGTTTGACGTCACAATTGAGTTTTTCCCGACTGGGTGTCGCACACTGCTAAGACTGAATTACTGACCACAACTATATACTCGTGATTACTAGGTATGCAGATTTAATTAATACTGCCCTGTACACATTTTTGTATTAACTTAGCCCAACATAGCGACCCTCATATTATGCATGGCATCGTATGCTGATTAGATGGCGGAGACAGCGCTGCGAGGCAACCAAAAGAAGCGCTTAGCCTATTAATTTAGCTATTGGCCATTTACACCATGCAAACATTTCAGGCAGTGTTTGACTTTTTGTATAGTTTATCTACTACACTTTAGCCTGTGGTAAATAAAATCCAACCTGTTGATTTTTATTTGACTTTGGCATTTTTTCTCAGCGTGTGGCTCTAGGTGCTTGTGATTTGTGACCTATTGGAGATCAACACACCGGTTACTTCTGTTTCAGCGCAGTAAGAAAATATAGGCTGCCAGTGGATTGATAATAAAAGGTAAATTGATAATTTACCTTTGATTAGTAAATGCCTAAAAACACCTATTCAAATGTGCACATATCTGGTATTTTTTAATTCGGGACACTCAGAGCAATTCAAGACTAATGTATTTTTACCTGTGGAACTAAAGCTGTCAATATTCCGCCATCTTGTGACAAGGTACATGACAAGCTACGTCACTTAAACCTGCTTCACCATTGGTTGACACCCTTATGGCTAATCGGTCTCAGTCAGTCTTGGTCGGCAACTGCTGCACACAGACAGACTGATCACATCTGAACGAAACTGCGTCTGAAAAAGATTCAACATGTTCAATCTTCAAATCTGAAGACATCCCGACTAAAATCTGCATAATCTTGGTTTTAAGGGCACGCACACTGACACAATTCATCCAAACTCTGTACGACCAGTTGAGATGAGATGAGTCGGGACGGCTTGAGTCGGGCTGTGTGCGGCGGGCTTTAGCTGTCCAGTCTGATAGTTAGGGATAGTTTAAAGTGCAGTTTAGGCTCTACTTTTTGAGCTAGGCTTCTGTTTTGTTTTGTTTAATTTTGTTTCATGAAAATAAAAGTGCACGAAAGTGCTTCACTTTGCAGTTCTTGTGTCTGGGTCTATGTTTTAAAGGGCAAACGAGCCTAGTATGGATAGGCTACATTACAATATATATAAGAAAAAAGAAAAAAGGATATTTCAGGTACTTAAAAAGGTAGAATAATTGATTACAAATCAATAGGACGTTTCGGACTACAAGTCCTTCATCGGCTGAATACAAAAAAACAGTGCTTTAAGAAGTTGATAGAAAACAAACAAGTAGTCTTTTAAACAAAATTCCAGAATGTTGATGATGATGATGATGACGACAACCTCAGAATAGAATGTTCATTCCAAATGGCTCCAAAGTGCCTAGTTTGAAAATAAGTTCACATTCCTTTTGTTTCCTGACAGCATTAGTTCCATAGCATTGAACCATCCCACAAATTGTGATGTCTTCTATAGTGTGGTCATTTCTGTTAAAATGTCTGGCAAGAGGAAAGGTAGAGGTGTTAATTCGTATACTTCTCAGATGTTCCACGAAGCGATCAGCCAAGCGTCGTTTTGTTTCACCAATATATAGCTGGTTACATTTGATGCAGCCAATGCAATATACTATTCCTTTACTAATGCAAGTAAAAGTATCGTGGATAGTAAATGAGGATTTTGCTCCCTTAACTACTGTGTTGCTGTGCATGTATTTACAAGTTGCACAACGTGACCTATTTCATGGAAACGTACCCTTAAAATTGGGTCGAATGTTACTGTGGACCAGATGCTCTCTTAGATTTTTGTCTCTTCTGTATGACATTAGAGGAGGGTTATTGAAAATAGGAGCTGTAGAAGGATCATCTTGAAGAATGCTAACATTTCTTTGTATGATGTGTTATACTTTTTTGGTCATAGGATGATATGTAAGAACAAGGGGAATACGATTGTTGGTATTCTGTGTTTTGGTTTTGTACAAGGCATCCTTTCTGTTTATTGTCGATACTCTTAACTGAGCTTCTCTAAGTATAGTGTCTGGAAAACCAGTTTTTGAAAAATGCACACGTCATTTGTTATATTCAAAAAATCACTATCATCACTGCAAATGCGTCTCAGTCTTAGTAATTGGGAGTATGGAATGGAGTTGCGACAAGCTTTGGGATGTGAGGAGTTGTATCTTAGATATGAATGAGAGTCTGTTTCTTTGTAGAAGATTGTTGTATTGATGGTACAATTAGAAACCGTGATGGTAATGTCTAGGAAAGAAATTTGTTTAGAAATGTTCCATGTATACTTTAGAGCTGGATGAAACTGGTCAATAAAATGTATGAAATCCATTAAATCTTCATTAGTGTTATTGGAGATGTCAAATATGTCGTCAACGTATCTAAGATATAACATTGATGTATGTCCCTTGTACTGTTGAAAAACTAAGATACGACTCCTCACATCCCAAAGCTTGTTGCAACTCCATTCCATACTTCCAATTACTAAGACTGAGACGCATTTGCAGTGATGATAGTGATTTTTTGAATATAACAAATGACTTGTGTGCATTTTTCAAAAACTGTGGTTTTCCAGACACTATACTTAGAGAAGCTCAGTTAAGAGTATCGACAATAAACAGAAAGGATGCCTTGTACAAAACCAAAACACAGAATACTAACAATCGTATTCCCCTTGTTCTTACATATCATCCTATGACCAAAAAAGTACAACACATCATACAAAGAAATTTTAGCATTCTTCAAGATGATCCTTCTACAGCTCCTATTTTCAATAACCCTCCTCTAATGTCATACAGAAGAGACAAAAATCTAAGAGAGCATCTGGTCCACAGTAACATTCAACACAATTTTAAGGGTACGTTTCCATGCAATTGGTCAAGTTGTGCAACTTGTAAATACATTCACAGCAACACAGTAGTTAAGGGAGCAAAATCCTCATTTACTATCCATGATACTTTTACTTGCATTAGTAAAGGAATAGTATATTGCATTGGCTGCATCAAATGTAACAAGCTATATATTGGTGAAATAAAACGACGCTTGGCTGATCGCTTCGTGGAACATCTGAGAAGTATACGAATTAACACCTACGACCACACTATAGAAGACATCACAATTTGTGGGATGGTTCAATGCTATGGAACTAATGCTGTCAGGAAACAAAAGGAATGTGAACTTATTTTCAAACTAGGAACTTTGGAGCCATTTGGAATGAACATTTTATTCTGAGGTCATCATCATCATCAACATTCTGGAATTTTGTTTAAAAGACTACTTGTTTGTTTTTTATCAACTTCTTAAAGCACAGTTTTTTTGTATTCAGCCGACGAAGGACTTGTAGTCCGAAACGTCCTGATCATTTATTTGTAATCAATTATTTTATCTTTAAGTACCTGAAATATCCTTTTCTTTTTTTCTTTCTTCTTATTGATCATTTTGGTACACAGCAGTTTTCCTTTTTCTCAAACTATATATATATATATATATATATATATATATATATATATATATATATATATATATATATATATATATATATATATATAATTAAAAGAAGTAGCAATAAAAGTGTTACAACACAAGATTACAGTCACTCTGTACATAGGAGACGATACAACAACAAAAAAAGCTCCAAGGGACATCATTCTTATATGAGCAGTTTGAACAACAGAGTAACTGTCATTCATATTGAACAATACATTAGATGATAAACAGTTGTCCCTAAGCAAGAACTGACAAAGATTGCTGTCAGAATACAATGTCACCAAAGACACTGCTACAGATTGCCAATGGTTACCTTTGTACAACCTAAATGGAAGCCAGCTAAAACAAGGCAACTTAAATCTCTTTAGTGTCTGATTTCTGAATTGTCAGAAAACTAAATTAAACCACACAGTATATACTCAATATGCATAGCTACATACATAATACAATGGAAAAGCTGGAGAACCTATAGCAACTTGAAAATATGCCTTTTTACATTTTTCCTACTTTGTTATTGACCCATTCAGCACAACTAGCAACAGTGCAGTCTACTCAAGACCACATAATTTCAATGTCACACTTGCAAAAGGCAATCCTTATTTACATTGTTAACAGACCTCTCTGAGTGATGAAAAGGGATATTCACTTTCCCAGAGACTACCCTCATGTACACCCACTAACTAAACCCAGTACAGGGACAGGTACTTGGGGAGGGGAGGAGATAATCAAATTTAATTCAATTCCCCTCTTTTCATTAAACAATGGCCTGTCATCACAGAGAAAGACGGCCCTGCTCCCCCTTCTATTCATTTGAAAGGTACTGACACAATAAAACAATGACACACAAAAGAAGCTCCTTCTTCCCAACCACACTGCAAACCCTTGCTTACTAATGACCTAAACTCCTCTGCCATCCAAAATAAATCTATGGGGCTAGGCAAAAAAAATGATGACATTTAATCAAATTATAAATAAGGTAAAATCTTTTGAGGTTTGAGTACGTGCTAGACTGTCATTGCCAGAGGTTTGGAATCACGTGGGCAAAAAAACAAACAAACTAATATTCAAAACCAGTACTGTTTATTAAACTACTATGCAGACAAAATATTTTCACGCAACATTTTATTACCGTTATCTACAATACTATATGTTGCGATAAACAAGATAACCCTTTGGGTGGGGCTATATATATATATATATATATATATATATATATATATATATATATATATATATATATATATTGAAATATATATATTGAAATATGTTATGTTGTGTGCTAATATAATCTGACCCATATATTTCTCTCTCTCTCTCTCTCTCTCTCTCTCGCAAATTCAAAGATGCTTTATTGGCATGACTACAGCAGAAGTATTGCCAAAGCAATTATAAAATAAATAGATAGATAGATAGATAGATAGATAGATAGATACATAGATACACACAACTTGGCAATTTAACATAGCAGTTAGATTAGTAAACCAGAGAAAAAGATTCATCTTGTGTACTGTAGCTGTCTCATTCTAACGCTAGACTGTTACTGTGCCACAGAGCACTAAACCCTTAAACCTGTTAGACAGTAAATTAATCAAGGATTATTACTTCACCATGTGACTGAGCACTGAATAGTTTGTTATTTTGTTTTACATATGCCTTAAAAAAGAACAATCGCAAATTCCAAGCTGTCAAAGCAATGCTATTCAGAACAAACTGATAGAGAACGAAGTAAACAACTGTCTGACATTTGCTAGCTGTTATGCAATGCTCTACTTGACCTATGATTAAAGTATATTAGTAACAGCTAGTGTTGGTGTTATATAGCACAGTTGAACAGTTCTCATTACAGTACAGTTACACGATCTGCAGGGTCTTCTTATAAGGAGACAGTTAATAGCATTTTTGTAGTAGTTCTTCAAGATTCCTTCAGCAGTCAGCATGCAACTGAATTAAACAAAAACAAACAACCTCTTACCACACTGTAACTAAGCTGGCTATAAAGAATGATGTTAGTCCAACATAAGATAGATGTCTTGAGATCATTATCAGCTGTGCATCTGGGAAAGGTCACTTACAAATCTGTGTCTGCAGGTCAGTGATTCAGTAATTATCTTTTTGTGCATTTTCACAGTACAAATGCATTATTTGAAACTCCACAAGGTCAATCTCTAAATAAAGCACTGTTAACAAGGATTAATAAACTAATAGGGACAGGTGAACCCGTGCAAGCTGTGCAGTTGGCACCATTACCAGTGGGTACTATATAAACAAACTCCTGCACCCCAGAGTCTCACACACTTAGCATAAGACACATCTCATTCGCATGCCATCTAACTTTCTTATGCACATCTTTGCTTATCTCACACATTAAATCACACAAAAAATAAACATAATACACTTTATTTTTATGTTACAAGGAAATGTATATCTCACTGTTGAATATGAATATAACAGAGTGATCTTACAGGTTAAAAAAGTTAAGTACCTGTACATTGGTGTTCTATACTAAATCCAATTTTGCGTGGGAGAGTATTTAAATGCCTTTGTAACTGAACACAACATGGTGCCTTGGACAGCGAGTGCTGCTGCTGCCCAGAGTTGTTTCATCAGTGTTGTTCATTTCTAAAACAATGTGTGGAGCTTTATTATTAGTTTAGCAGTGCTTCCGTGAATAATTTCAAATTTACCCCTTAGTTAAAAATAAGTGGCCCTGTGTATTAATTTCTGAGCTGTAATGTATCATTTCAGTTGCAGTCTATATGCAGCCATCCAGGGAAAAAAGATGTGATATGTTACCTATAGGTCAACACATCTGTGTCACAACAACTTCAGTTTACCTTTTTTACCAGTTTTGGATCTCGTTATTGATAAGGCTGTATTTTTTTTTTTCACGGTTATCACATATTTCACGATTTCTGTGAAACGTACCCATTGCAGTGAAATATGTAGCTCCCTGTAAAAATTCCTATTTCTGAAAGAAGCCATAGATAAGTTCAGTACTACTGATTAATATTGAAACAGTATCTGAATTTTGTTTCATGGTACTTAACAGCTCAGTTTAAAACTGTCACCTAGGTGATCTGTGTACCTTCAGAATTGATATAGTGTCTCACTCTTCGAGATCATTCAACTTGGGCATCTCTGCCACAGGCTTTTAGAACCAGTTGCTAAAGACTGTGCGATAACTACATTTTTACTGCCAATAGACCTTTTTAAATTACCAGCATCCCACTTAATAATACTTTGGTACAACAATTCCCCGCAACAAACTAGTAATCAAGGGATAATATATTTCATATTATATTTCCATTATGTGCATTGCTGTCTACAAAGGATGCCACAGTGCTGTATAAATTGCATTTCAAATCATACAGAGATTAATGACCTTGCTTTGTGCTGGAGGACAGAATGTGATGGTGTGACCTCAAATCAATAATATTCAGGTCATGTGATTATAAACTACAAAACAAGAGCATTCGTTAAGACCAAGGATTACAGTCTTACAGTACAGGTAACTCGGAAAGCAAATTAATGTGTTCTGTTTTCTCTGCATACCAAGGTGATATTTGTCCCAGTGGTCCCCCTCTGTCCCCACAGAGAGGTGAGGCTGGCAGAGGCCGATCCCCTTAGGTGGGGCGGCGACAGCACACTGTCACTTATGTTCATATTTATCTTTTATGCATGCATTGTTTTTTAATTCAGTAATTATATTCCATATTGTATTTAATTAAATATTGTTCTATAGATCAAACTTTTAGCACCCAGGCCCATTTCTCAAATGTAGGGGTGTCAAGTTTAAACTTGTACATGCTTCAGTTTAGTTTCCTACCACTAAATGTTTAGCCGTTCACTAAATTTAAATGAAAGTTTTACTTTTCCATTGCTTGAGTTGGTCCCTAATTCTGTTTCTTTGTCAATCATGCAAGTATGCAGCTAATTGTAAGCAGTAGTTTATTGTACTCCATAAAACTCCATAAACATTTCTAATCTTCTACATCCTTATCCTAATCTCAGTAGGAATATCCAGATGAGCTATGTTTGTCAATAAAGGATGGGCAGAACATTAAAAATAAAACAAATATAAAATAATAATAATAATAAAACATTGTCTATTTTTTTAAATGCCACTTCCAGCAGTGTCCAGTTAAAAAGAAAAAAGAGTAACCTCACTGACCTAAACAACTTCAGTCTGTATCAAGTAATTCCACACTCCCATCCATCTTCAACTCCCCTACAACATAAAATAAAGTAAATAACGATGAATAGAGATCTGAATCCAATCTGATTTTTATTACTTCTCTTGAACTCACTGGTCTTCACATCTCTTCATCTCATCTGGCGACAATGTGGGCAGTAAAGCAGGAAAAGAGGTGGGGAGTGGGACCTTGACAGTAGGGTTTCCCATCTTTTAGGTATCATGAACAGTATATCTGCCAGGAACTGCATGAGATGAGGCCTGACTTTGTTTGTTCTAAATTGGCTCCAATTTAGCCTCAGGCATGACAGGAATCATAATTCAAACACTTATAGCTACTTTTTAAATAGTGCACTAAAGTATGCAACTGTTCACTTTTCATTGTAATATAGCTGATTGTTTAAAGCAGTGCTTTCATAAATCTGATTAAAAAGTCTTACTACAGTTTTGCCCTGTCTCTACAAACACAAACGCTTGATAGAAACATTGAGCCTCACAGAAAGTGCTTGTTTTGCTCTTTTGAAAGGCATCTGTGTCCAGGCACATTCAGTGTAACAAACATGCACAGTACAGAAGTGGGAGAAACCATTAAACAAAGCATTTTCTTTTTTCTTTTTTTTGTTTTTTGTTTTTAGCTAGTCTGCCAAACCACCTTGTCTCCTCAAAACTGAGATTATTGGTACTTTATTTTCAGGGCTTCTGTTTTTAGGTGTTTATTCATTTTATTTTTAGTTGCTTATTTTTTAGCTATTTTCGAGTTTTATGTAAATCTTTTTTTTTTGGGGGGGGGGGGGCTTTCATTTTTGATATACTGTATGAAATGAGTGTTTTTTGGTTACTTTCCAAAATGCTTGAGCATTTTTTTCTATCAAAATATGTATAGTAGTAACGCAACAGTACTTGCACACTTAAGTTGTACCTTCTTTCCTTTGCTGTGTTTCACAATGAAATCCTTATGGTGACGGGTATGTTCTTCTGTGGTTTTTGTGTGCAGGCATTTTTTTACATTTCGCCTCAATTTGCATTTTTTTTTTAAATCCTCTGTATCTTAACTGCAATACAGCTTTAAATCCCGCTAACAACCCTCCATTCCTAATTGTAATCTTGTTTTAAATCAAGCAAGCGGAGTCTCCAATAGAAATGAAGGAATGTGCTGTCACTCAGTAGTTGGGGCGGGTTTAAAGTATTCAGAATTAATCAATGATAGACACAAGGCTTGAAAGTGGGACATTGCCCAGCTTCGCTGAGAAATTCATTTTTTTATTGGTAGTAGGTTTTATTTTTTAATGGGTGACGTCAACGTCAATTGATTAACCGTTTCCACAGTTTTTCTGGTGGTTTCCGGTGTCTGATGTAGGCATTGGGCAGGCAATTGAGTGAATGAGCTAAAGGACACCCCTCTCTAAAGAGCTGGGTGAGAAGGGAGTCAATTTTATTTCTTACACAGTTAAACGCAGAAGCCTTCCACAACAAATCTATAGTAAATAGCGGACCACCTGTCACTGTTGAAACCGTCTCCATCTGCTGCTGCATTCAAGGTGAACGATCTGCTAGTAGGCCTAATGCTTATAACATCAACCGTTAAGCTCAGAGCAGTCATACTGTATATGTTGCTGTTGTTTTCTTTGCTGCCAAGTCACATGATGACTTGATGCAGGTTTTTACACACAAAGAAAAAAAAAAATACCTGATACTATTAAGTTCACAGACTGCTGACTAAAGCCCTGCCCACACTATGCCTTTAAACTGTATTAGTTGTCTTTAAATTGGCTAAAAGTGCTAAATACAGTTTGCGTCTACACTACGCAGCGTTTAATACCGTACTCAAGACCACCTCAGGGGGTAGTCTCAAGCCCGGTCTAATTTAGATCACATCAGGTAGTGCAGTTTATCAGAAGTGTGGACGCTGTAATACCAAACTACATTTTTTGTGTATCCTCCAATATCCCAAAATGCTTTCTGATGCACAGGCATTACAAAATGCAGTACTCAGAACAGGCGCATGAAGGAGTTGGGAATGACTGTCAATACTGCTGTACCGTATACAATTTCTGAGGCTTGTTGTAAAATGGTGGATCAGATGCTGAAATCAAGGCACATTCATATCTGGAGCAATGAAATCGGTCAAGAAGAACTTAACATTTCAAAACGAAACGCACATGTCATGATAAAATGTACCTTGTGTTTTTAAGAAAAAAAGCCATAACGTTCATGATAAGAAGCACAATGTCCTCCGTGGGCACAGGCTCCATATTTGCCGGGCTGTATACATAAAATATACAGTGCATGGTGGGATAATGTTCCATTGCGCTGCTAGGAATTATAACCAAACTATTTTAATAGTGTTGTATGCATTAAGCGCGACTAAACATGAAACGGTACTTTAGTTTGGACGCTTTGAGCTGGGTTAATTAAAATGTTTTTGAGTACGGTTCTCGAGATCGGTTATGTCGTGTGGACAGGGCCTAAATCTGCTTTGCTGGAGATAACATTTTAGGAGAATTTGTTTCCTGAGGTCATTCCTACCTATACCTGATCACACCCTTGAGTACCTGGTGCAGGCTTTGAG
The DNA here is from genome assembly GCF_902713425.1 of Acipenser ruthenus. NCBI lineage: Eukaryota > Metazoa > Chordata > Actinopteri > Acipenseriformes > Acipenseridae > Acipenser > Acipenser ruthenus. Next base: position 25,825,185 of record NC_081191.1, read on the forward strand.
TAGCTTAATAATACATCAAGATGCAACTTAACATTACTTCTATAGTAGAACACAGCATCCTCTTGTACATACATTTTTAATAATTTAACTGAATGCAACTCTGACTACCTTTTTTTTCTCTCTGTATTCAATGGTTTACAGCAATGTTTTCCTCTAGTGAGCTACAGTACAGAGAGTGAAAGAAAGATCACAATGAAAAATGGATCTCCCTCTAGAAAGCATGGGGGAACTGTAATATGTGTGGATCAACATGGAAAACAGGAGGTTGGTATGACAGAAATGGTAGTTTACATTCACTACCACTATCCTTCATGTTATACATTTTCCATCTAAAGGGCACATTCATTCAAGGCTTAGTTTTCTTGGTTATGCAGGGCCCTTGGGAATCCCATGATATCAACATACCAGAAAGTTCCACATTCAGTTTTAAAATACACTGATGTCATTTCAATCTAAAATATTTATGGAAAAAGTACACTACATATATTAAATACAAATCTGAGCACATTCTTAAAGTACAGCCAATGCATTTAATATTATATTCACAGACCTCCCCAATAGTACAATTTAATTGATTTCAATAAAGCAAAAATGACTTTAAAACACACACAAAGATATTAAACTAATTACTAGGGATATGCATTTTGGTACATGAACTTTTAAATGCTATGCAGTGTCAGCAAATGTTTAAACCATATCTGTATACACAAACACACACACACACACTTTATATTACATTCTGATGTATACTGACAGCCCTGGTTAGTATTTTCTAAGCAAAGAAACCCTAAATAAGCAAATAACACTTTAACATTGCAAAGACTTAACTACAAAATAAAAAAATAAATAAAAATTAAAAAAACACATACTCACCAAAGTATATATTGAAATGTTTATATTTCAGTATCCTCTTCAATCAAACAATGGTTGCAATTAAAGTTGTCAGTGGAGATAGAACTATAAACATATTCAACACATTTTCGTATAGTACATTTTTAGAATAAAGTTGGAAATACTTTCACTTCTGGAAAAGGAAGTTACCAGGGATAAAATAGCACAAGATTTTGGAATTTCTAAGAGCACCGTGACTGATATTAAAAGGTCTGCCTCAGAGATTTAGGAGTGAGATTTTCTTTGTACTTGAGCATTACAATTTCCAAGAACTCAAATCCAGCGCCACTCTCCTCTACATACTTGTGTACATAAACCTCCCAAACATTGCCAGTCCTAATATCACACAATCAAGTAATATATTAAGTAATGCATATAATGTTTACCTTCTTGTGCAGTTAAAGGGTACCTCAGCACTAGATGAAAGATAAAACAAACCATCTCACCTTGCTGTTCCAGATGTATTTGGTCATTGTATAATAATCCGTATGTGCCCAAACATCTGCATAATGCCACACTGCTATGTCCAAAATTACTGTTCTCAAGCATCTCTAATGAGCCAAAAAACATGACTTCCGCATGTACCCTCACATGTGCTCTGAAACATACCGGCGCATGCCCAATGAAGCGCTGTATAACCTATATTACCTCTGTGTGGAAACACACCGGTCTGTGTGACAAACATGATCCGTCTAATTTTCCATACGTCTCAACTTCGATATGGCAGTGGAACGGTATGTTTTTCTTTCCATTTGTAGATTTTTGCTTGCCATCACAGTTGCCAAGTCTGCTTATAATAAGTATTTTTAAAACGTCACTTTTTTTTTTTGAGAGTCGCAGGTTGCGTGATTGACTGGTGTCAATGTATATGCACGTCATTAGAATTTTAGAATCCTATCCCCACCAGTTCAACTAAGAAAAAACTAGAACTACTAAAAAAAAAAAAAAATGGAATTTGTATAAACACCCCCACTCCCCTCCCTCTGAAATGGATTGGGCTTGTTTTGAAAGGCTGTGCCGCTTCTTTTTCTCGTGAGACTTGGCAACACTGTTGCCATTGTAACTGTGTCTGTTTGGGTGTTTTTGTTATCAGACACCTTGGAACGAAAAACATACCGCTCCACTGCCACAAGTTGTTGGGATTTACAGGCTGAATTGGAACTACGAACGTTATTATAATGAAACCTTACGTCTTACAGTAACATGTGCATCATGTGCGCTTTCATTGTTAAATATCAAAGTTGTGTCATTAACAGTTTAAATTCAATTTTTCCTCAGCAACACATTGTGACTGTACACAGGGAATGTCTGAAATAATGCCAGACAATATTTCAACATTGTACGAGGCAGTGTGGTCCAGTGGTTACAGTCCAGGGCTTGTAACCAGAAGCTCACCGGTTCAAATCCCACCTCTGCCACTTACTGACTCACTGTTTGACCCTGAGCAAGTCACTTAACCTCCTTCTGCTCCATCCTGCAGATGAGATGTTAAATCAATGTCCTATTGTAAGTGACTCTGCATATAATGCACAGTTCAAAGCCTACCTCTGTAAAGCGCTTTGTGATGGTGGTCCACTATGAAAAGCGCCAAATAAATATATTATTATTATTATTATTATTATTATTATTATTATTATTATTATTAGTATAACATCAGATTGTTCAGAAACTGATAGGGAGATGGAATTTGACTTTCCCACCCAACAGTGTGTAGATGATTGTGCATGTGTTGTGTCAGGAAATGCAACTTAAAACCAAATACTAAGGATGAAAAAATGCAATATTTATTTTTTTCGGTCGGATCATCCTCAAAGACCTCATTCCGAAAGGAAATACATCATTTCCGAATCTCATTTGCTAGTTTATTTGATACGTGTCCATTCTGCAAACGTTCCGAATCAGCTGGAGTATTGTACGTCACTTTTCTTTGGTATAAATTACATACCACGGTTTTTTCAACCGGTTCCTCAAAATACTTACAAATGTTGCTTCACCTTGTTCCTTTGTTTAGAGGTGCCCTTTTATTAAAAATATAACAAACATCGGGAAAAAGAAACGCTTGTCATTAGCTCCACTACCACGTGGACTGGGTACCATACCACACCTACTACAGAATTAACACAAGAGTGTACCACTGAGGCGCCAGATCGAGCGAGGATAAAATCCGCCCCGGTGTCAATCTTTCTGTTGAACCATTTACAAAAACTACTTGGAGGCAACTGCCAAACCCCTTCCTTTTTATAATATCCGCTTTACTCTGGCACCACCACAGTCGCATACGCGACTGACTACTGTATATGATAAATTAATACATTAAAAAAAATATGCATTTGGTGAAATGTGTCACGTGACCAGTTATACGTCTAGCATATTATTAAACATTTGACCACTTCTTTTAGAGTTTATATGTTTAAACGTTTAAAATTCCCATCCACACTAATTATATTAAGTACAAAACCACCCAGCAGCACAACATGACTGTTGTGCTAATGACTGTGTTAGTAGCTTACAAATAAATAAATAAAAACAATATCATCAGCTGTGCCAACAAAAGCGACTTAGGTTCTTCAAGGTCAGTGTGAAACAGTTGCTTATTGCTTTTTTTTCCAGCCTTTGCACTAGCAACAGAACCCAGCATTCTAAACAGGAAGCCAATCTGATTCTACCAAACTTTCCTGTGAATACAAAGCCAAGAGAGGCTTCAAGCATGCCTTGTTTCCGATCTGTTTTGCTATACAATGAAAATAAAAGATTTTAGAAACATGTGACTGCCAGCAAAGTAGAAGTCTGCAGCATTAGTACCCTGCAGGGCCTGCAAGTCAATAGCACAGCAACAAACATCCCACAATGATCCAATACAATTACAAGTACATGTCAAAAACCAATAAGATGCTCAGGAAGGCTGACTAAACAGCTGTCAAACTATCAAACAGCATTATCTGTAAAAAAAAAAAAAAGCCTCATGTTACAAATAACAAAAGAAGCAGTGCATGACTTAAAATTAAAGGGGTAAGTAAATTGCTTCAAATTCAAACTATGGTTTGGAGTTCTGCTGCTCCAATAGTGAGATACAATAATTTCCATGCTCTGTAAATAGAAGTCTGTACTTAGTTTTAAGCCAGGTATAGACATTTAATGATTAGATCTCAAAACTGGATTACTGTACACTGACTGGTAGAAACAACAGGGAATTGTTGCTAGTTCATCAAATTTAGTCTGGAATTATATTTTTACAGTGTTTTTTTATTTTTTTAATTTAATTTATATCAGCTGTGGTCATGTCCCTAGCATTTTACTAAGAAAGAAAAAAAATAACTTCAAAATTGTAAAAACAATTGACCTTTCAACCGGTGTGCTATGTAGTTCCCTCATGTGGCTTCAGGAATGCAACATTTCTCCACTCTTGTGCATCTGAAAGGTATTTTAAAAAATGGTCCGTTTTCCTCCCACTTGACTCTGAAGCAACAGTTAACAATTTAATCCACAGTATGGCACAAGCATTTGAAGAACATGAAGCAATATTTTCTGTTCTGTTATTTTTTGTTTGTTTGTTTTATATTTCCCCATCACAGGTGTTCTTAAAAATAAAAACAAACTGTTCATTTTCTGGATAAACAATAAGAACATAAGAAAGTTTACAAACGAGAGGATGACCTGAAGACTTTTAAAAAAATGTAACAAATAAATAAAGCAATAAAGGTTTTCAAGCAAGGCTTTTTTTTCTCTCTTCACCAAAAAAAAGGCTAAAATGATGTTCTTGTTTGTGCAACCCTTCTATAATGAAACTTAGGTCTAACAGTCACTGGAGAGGGCTCTCTAACAAATCAATACAGTGCACTAGTGACATCTGGGCCTGGAAAAAAGCTGACAGCCCATTGCAATTATGCCTGCGTGTTGGAGCTTAAGCTTATACCACATGTCAGGCATTTAGACATCACAATGTTGTATGACCATGGAGCTCTGAAGCATTCCATATTACCATTACATTTATCCAAATGATTGTATATAAATACTCTGCTGTTTAAAAATAAATGGTATGAAAAACTAAATCTATTACACAATTTTAATGATCTAAACAGTATTGATGTGTATATCTGCCAGTACTTAGATCGACTGTATAGGTCCAACACATTGTAAATATATTAGAGAAGGATTAAACAAATACAATTCATTTATATTTTTTAAAAAACAGGCAATTTGTTTCTGCATGGCCATTTCCTTCTTAAAAAATAAAACAAAAACATTAATATTTTTTTCTACTGGCACCTATAACTGATTTGCAGGGAGCAACTTTGGTAATTATTTTATTTTTAGAAAGTGACATCTCACAGGAATTATATACTGTATCTGCTACTGTAACCTGTTTGACCCCTGAGCATATTCCTGTATTAGTTTTTGATTTGTGTGATGATGTCATGGTATGTCCACATGTTTCAAATGTGCTCAATTCATTTCCTGCACAGTGTATTACTGCAGCACTCCTTTCAACTGCCGATGCATGGAATGAGAGCACATCAACTGATCCTGACTTTACACCCACTAATTCCTTATTCTCTGTTTGCGGTGCAGTCAGTACTCCAAGTCACACACAGTTAGCATTCCTCATTCCACATTGAAGAATATCAGCAGAAAAAAATAAGCAAAAGTGGCTAAACATGTACTGAAACTTGAACATGTTTTGTCTTAAAATAGAGTGTCTAATCCTGAAAGAGTGTACTTTGGAACTTTTTAAAAAGGCTCTTGTTTGTGACCCTTCACCCCGTTATTGCATCAGACCTAATCAGAGCAACTGGACATGCAGACTTGTAAACCTGCTTTTGTGCATACAAATCAAATACATTTTTTACATTCATCTTTAAAAAAAAAAAACTTTACTAAGTAAAAACAAATTTAGGACATAACATGTGTATGTACTAATTACATTTTATTTCAAATGAAGAACGTAAACCTTAATAAAACCCAAACAGTTAATAAATATGTAATTCAAATATAATTAACAAATAATAATATCTACTACATAAGCTAAATAAATAACTGGGGAGGGTGGCATATTAGATTTATATTAGACTCTGCTAAAAGCCTACACCAAATTGGAACAAAATACTATGTAATCCCCAATCAACCTAGAAAACGTTGATAAACCAATCTGCTTTTAAGACCATTTACAGGTCCTGGCTCCTGTATCAATAGGGCAATTTGTATACGCCATCTTAAATCCTCACCAGAACCCACTAATCCAGACTATTTCTAAATTGTTTTGTTTTTTTGCCTGAAACATTCAATAGTGACTGGACATGTTTTGTATCGATCCTGAGCAAAAGACGATGACCCAAATAACAGGATTAAGCTGGCACTTGTTTTGGACCATGGATCATTTTGAAAATGAGAAGCATGTGAAACCTACAGTAGGTACAATATTACCCAGACACACTTATTTTGCAGAAGAAAAAAAAAACATCAAATCCCTAATGTATAACACATACTTCATTATGTATTAAAGAAATAAAGCCTTTTTTCATAGATATAAAATATGCGTTCTTTCATCTTAAAATCATCCAGTTTTTAGAATTGTTAACTTTTGCTTCTGTATGCCCATCATGTACCTCACATCATTATGAAACACACAATTATGTGCTTTATTAAGGACTATATCATTCAGCGTTCATTAACTGTCATAAGTAGCCATCCATCCACTAATTTTTATACAAGCCCAGAGTTATGACTTGCGTATCCCAAAGTAATTAGCATGACTTCATTCTACAGTAGCTTATATTTTCTCATCATGTCTTACAATTTCATTATGAATGTCCCATTGGAAATAAGCTCTGTTTTGCTTCAAACCATAATTCAAGTGCTTAAAGAAAATGTGCAAACCTGCAAGGAACCAAAAACAGATATTATATTAGTATTTTTTTTTTTTTTTGCAGTACTGTTGTTTTTTGTATAACAGAATGTAAGGAATAAAACTTTTTTTTATTTTAAAGTACTATTAGAATATTTTTTCTTAAATGAATGGGAGTAGAAAGGCCATTCAGCTGTAATAAAAACTCATTTGACTCCTACACTGTGAATCAATTACAGTAATGGCTTTGTTTCATTTTGTTCTGAACAGTGGGAAACAAATTACACTTGCATATTTTCTTGTAAAATTATATTTCACATTAAGAAAGCAGAATCTAATATAAAAGGACAACTGTTTTAAAAAGCCTCTTTGAATGATTGTTTATCATCTAGTTGTTAAGGACAAAGGGTCAAGCTGGGTACTGTGGATGCGAAATCCCACATGCATCATTTACTCTTCCAAGTTCCCAAAGAAAAATCCTATACTGAAAGCGGCAATCAAATCAATTGTTCTGTCTTATCCTGTTTATGTAATTACTGAAGTGCACGTTTATAAACTATGGAAACTTTGTATGAAAGTTACATTTTTTGTTTTACCTTAAGCCTTGAATTAAACATGTTGTTTTAATGCTAATCATAGCTAAATTCCCATGAGGAAAGTGTGACAGGAATTTGTTTTCCAGCTGTATTTACTTATAAATATTATCTTCCAACTTTGACAAACCCTTTTTAAAGCAACTGTAATTTGTTTGGGAAAACAGTAATTTTCCATAAACTACTGAATCTTCCATTTAATTATTTTGGGCTGACTGTTGCAAACTTAAAGAGTTACAATTATAATTTTTAATGGGCACATAACATATTGCTAAGCATCAGCCGCCCTATTTCTTCCCCTCAAAGGTGCTTTGCCTTGTGCAGTCCTCCACACCCTGTAGTAAACAATTCTATTCTTAGAGTTCCACACCCAGTATTTAAATTATTCAAACCCAGGATGAAGTTTACTTGCCCTTCTTAGATCACTTCAGCCAGCAACTGTTGCTTGGTCATGTGTAACAAATACAGCAATGAAAACCCCGAATTGGTTAGATACCACTTATCTTTATACACATTTATTATTGTTATCTAACCATGAAAAGCACCTGAAGTTCTGCATATTTCTATAAAATATATAGCAGGTGACTGTTATATTTTAGTAAACTATTTTAATTTAGTTGGAAGTTTTAGCAATGTCACCTTTTTAAATCATAATGAAACTAAAATAACAATGACAACTTTTTTTGTCTTTGGGAAATGCTGCCTATAGTGTAAAACTGTAGTGTCAGCCTAAAGTTGACCCACCCTACTTGTTTTTCTTTTACAATGACTATCCTTAATATGATTGCTGTTTCTAATGGCTTTTTTTAGCAGTCTTAATATATGTTATCAAAATGGAAATCTATAGTTGTAAATAACATTCAATCTAGAAGGAAAACCATCCTTCCCTTAATAGATTAAAATTAGGGTCACCACAACTCAGCATTATCAAAATTTGAAAAATCAATTTCAAAACTGGTGTGCAACCTTCCTATCTGATCAGTGCAAACATTTAAGTAAGATAACAGTGCCCTCCTGCTACATGAGAGTGAAAAATATTTTTTATGACTCAAAGTGTGAATCCCCCTGTGCAAGAACATCATATTGCTATGAAAGTACGGTTAGAAATACATTTTGGACAATGGTGTTTCAGTAGCAAGGTCCACAATGCACATAGCACCACTATTCAGTGAGTTTTAATGTTATTATTTATGGGGCCAAATAAGGCAAGTTTTATTCTTACCACTGTTTTGTTTCTATGAAAACTCTGTGAGCATCTTTTTATCAGGTACAATACAGGTATGCACATGCGTCTGAATCCAATACCTTGTAGGAGAAAAGAATAAGGAGGTTCAATTTAAGGAACCGCTTGAGTTTACAGAGACTTTTCCAGACCTGTTTTAACTAGTTTTATAGCAAGTATGTTGTAATACTTGGTTAATTATATACTGGTTGAGAATGTCATGTGAATAAAAAAACATAAACTGATGGTGATAACATAGATATTGTGTACCATACTTACAAGACACATACAAGTGTATACAGGATAAAATAATTAAAGTACCGATATTCATAAGAAAACGTTATTGATTATGATAGATATATTTGAACTACTGCATACTACTACTAAAACAAAAACAAAAAACACTCAATTAATCTACAGTAAGTACCACATATACTGTAGCAGTGTAAAATAAGCAGATTTAGAATGACAGTTAAACTTCACCTGTCTCTTCAACTATCACTGTTTACAGTTCAACAGAGCCCTGTACAATATCCATTTACATTTTTAGGATTCTCCAACATCCAGCACAAGCTCCTATACATCAGTGACATTTTACTACATGGAAGCTATTAAACAGCTACATAAAGAAACCAGTCAAAGAATGGAATGTATTGTATGGTTTGGGCTGTGTTGCTGACATGGTACTTTAATTGTATCCAAGCATATGAGTTCATATTACTCTTCATTAGGTGTTACTTTGGAAATCCCAAAATATGTTTTCTTAACTAGGAAATTCTATACTTCCCTTTCAGCACAACCCAACTACTTTTTAATCCACAGTACACATATTCAAGGTTAAAGGGGTTACAACTGCCACCCCCCACGGAAAGTTTTCGTTCTTTTTTTTTCTTTTTTAAAATAATCGTAAATAAGGTAATTACCAACTATGGGCCAAGATCTCTTCATATTAAATTTCACCACCAGTTTCTTATATTCTCAGGTCTTGCTGCATACCCTACCTGCTCGCGTTTTCAGTACAGGAAGCCAGCGTTTTAAACAATACACGTTACTAGACGAATAATCAACTCTTACGAGGTTACTAAATAGAAGCTGAATATGAAATCGATAAGCAAGGTCATGTAGAGCTTAGAAATAACATCATGTGTAAAACGTAACCACGAATAAAAGAAAAAAAGCGATTAGGGTAATAAAAAAGATACTCATTTCAAAGCACTAGGCTTTGCACTATATGCGTTATTGTTCTTCCATTTGGCACATACTACTAGCTCTCGGTTGATCAACAAGGCGACCCAGCATACCAAAGACTAAGCTGTAGTATGCAAATATGTATATATTTTATATTATTTTATAGTTTATACAAATTTTACGTTTGATTTGTTTAGTTGTTTTATAAAGTCAAAATCACTCGAATTAAATACTATTTTTAAATTACCAACACTTATTTTACTGATCTGATTTGAGTATGCTGTATTATGTATTGTACTGCGTTTAGTTTAACCTCAATAAACAATACCAAAAAAAAAAACCCAAAAAAAACACCCTGTGCTATATTTAAGGACACCTCCCAGTAAATTAGGGAAACGAAGGCTAGGGTAATTATCTGAGCACATACTTCACAAATATGAATGTATACATTTTTACACCTTTTTCATACATAAAACCAACTCTACTGATTGCTGTTTTACTTTCACTATATTAATTCAACGCTACACCATCGAACATAACACAACCTCTCAAAATATAACAAACAAGCTGAAAATAGAAAGTAATGATCTTACCAAGAAACGCCGCTTCAGCAATATAGACAAAGGGGTCTCTAGTACGAGTATAATCCATTTACTGTATTAAAATATCGACCTGTGTCGTCAGTTACGCTATGTTCTGTACTTCTCATTATGAAATCTCCCCCAACAGTCTTCTAACTTCTGTATTATCGTAACATTTTTTCCCCACTGTTTGGTAAATTCCTGCTGTGTTTTATCTGCCAGTGTAAAGGGTTAGAAGTTAGGTTGCTGTTGCTGTTCCTGGTACTCTTTCCCCACCCTGCTGTTTCACTTGTTGTATTACAGTACATAATGACTGCGTGACGTTCCCGCAGGCTCTGCAAGGACAAGTCACACCAAAAGTAGTTCAATTCAAGCCCCACCCCTTACACTAATTGAAAGCAATCACAATAACAGCTACAGCCAGGTAACTACTAATGCTCAACTCAGTACTGTATAAATAAACCAAAATCATATCCACTGCTTTAGACTTTATATCAGATTTCAAATCTACTGCTCACCAAATATCTCCACGAATCAGATTAAATAATGCTATCATATCATTTTGCAGTTTGGAACATGTACTTGTTGTACACAAAGTGTTAGTAGTAATTTTGTAATACATTGGGGGAAAAAATAGAACAACAAAGTCAATCTGGGTAAAGTATTAAAACTAATCCCATGCTAAAGTCAATGAAAAAATAGTAATATATTGCTGGCTTAAAGCCCAGTCAACTGACCACACAAAAAAATATATATATACTGCATTTTTCTTGCTAATTTTAGTAGTGTAAATTAAGTTTTGTTCTCCTTGTAAAACTACAGTTTCTGATATAACTGGTTATGATAAAGGTTTGCTTTAAATGTGCTTTCCTGCAGTACCGGCCCACAGCATACAGGCAAATTGGGCGAATGCTGGGGTGGTCCAAGGAGCGAACACAACCAGAGTTCTCCTGGAATAGCATTTTTCTGTTACTGAATAAGTCCATTGTGTCCCTGTGGTGTAGACATGACCATTATACACAATATGCCTGTTTCTGGTGGTCAGCAACCTGTTTATATTCTAACAACAAACTACTCTGTATAGGCAGCAGGGTCTTTTAGTTTCGCTTTGAATAGCACTGTACATAATGTACTGTGTTCACAAGTCTTACAAGCTTAGCTAAGCATCATGACTTGCACACATTTTTATTTAAAATAATTATATGTGACCTGAAAAATACTCCTCGACAGTTTAATTTCTTCAACGTAGGTATACCAAATGTTACAACAACATGATATATTTTTGTTTTGTTTTGGGTTTTTTTGCCATGAATACTGAATTGAGTTACTGTTCTTTACAATATAGACAGAACAATTACCAACAATGCATTATCCGCTATCGGGGCCACACATACTGGGCCTCGCTACAAGAAAGAACCCAAGGGAGGGTGTCTCCACAGCAGTAGAAAAGTGAAGGGCCAAGTCCTCATACGTTTTCGATTGCTCCGTGAATAGATAGAATTTGAACCTAGCCCTCCCAATTCCTCGAATCCTGCGCTCATAAAACTTGATATATAATAAATCAACATATTAATTGCACCTTGTTTGAATAAGCATTCAGCTTGCTTTTACAATCTGAATGTGTAACAACAATAACGTTGACTTTAAGAAGTGAAATAATTCCCACAAAGCAAGCACTAGTAGTATTTCAGTCATGCAGCACTAAACATCACAGTAAACTTGAGTGTATTATTGGAAACAAGCAGCATTGTGTCGGCTGTACTGTCGGTCTTTCATTTAAATAGGCGGTATATGATGTTCTTTACATTACGTGTCTGTAATCTTTCTAGCTAGTATTCCGAATCAGCATATCTCAGTGTATACAAAGGTAACTGCTGCTTCAGTATTCATCTGTACTCTCAACCACATTAATCTCCAAAAACGAATTTAGAATGCAAGGGTAATAAAGTGACACCAGACGCGATAAGGGTCGATAACAAAGGGTCTATTGACTTTTATTTGATCCCCAAAGGTATTTGAAATAATGTAATGATCAGCTCTAGAGAAATTACATTTTATCACAAAGTAACCATTTAAACAAGTGATTAACATAATGTCGTTATTAAATCTTTATTTTTTAGTAATTCTTTTTTTCTTTAAGAAAGGACTGACCTATTTATGGATAGAGATAAACGGTCATGTTAACAGATGTGTATCCTGTAATCTGTTTTTTTTCTTCCTGTAAGCACTTGAGATAGCCGAGTTTCATCAATTGCAACATCAATGACAATTTTGAGCGCTGCGTGACGTGTTTCAAGCACCAAACGGCCTTACTTTATAGTTTTTACTTATAAATGCTAATTTGTTCTGCCTCAGCTCCCACTGGCTTTTATTTGCATTCCACATTCCACAGGTTACACCAGTCGCATTCTCCGAAAAAAGTAACCGAACAATGGCTTGGTTATAAATAATAATCTACTGTATGCACCTGGATTAACTAAAATCAGAACAGAAAATATTATTTACTGCACAATCTATGGAATTTAGCCTTTGGACCAATAGCTGTCATGTTTTTATACTGTATAACAGTAATGTTAAACTGCATTCCGTTTGCCAACAATCACTTTAAAAACCATCATTCCATTATTCTGCATACAATGTAATTCAGTAGGTTATTTATAAGAGCTAGCCTATATACAACATCCCTTGCTTGGTAGCTGAATAAAACTGCGCCGATATATCTAGCTTATGCACGAAGGTTTTGTTTTTGTTTTTGTTTTTTTTCAGCAAACAAGGACTGATTGTGATTCAATACCACCCTTTAGTTTATAACAAATGTATCTAAATACATACAGTATTTTGCCTGCCAGATTAATGCGACCGTCCAAAAACAAAACAACATCAAATCAGACATCAAGTCACAACATTTTCTACAACTACCTATAATATACATTCTTTGAAATATCGTACAGAAAGCTTTGCTTCCTTCCAGTTTGCATACGGCTACTTCCATTATTTTTAGACAAGTTTCCACGCTGACGTATTGTTAGATGCACTTAGCATGTCTATAAATTAAGACGCATTATTTAGTCAGTCCCTTTACTTTAGCGTCCACCGTCATTATTTATATTATTATATGTCAACCCCCAACTTCCTTTTCCAAACTGTCTACTTCACTTATTTTTACAGTCCAATGCATACAACTGAAGGTAATATAATTCCATAAATAACCATCTTACCTTGCATACACACATATTGAATCAATTACATTTGGAGTCCCTTAATAATTTAAAAAAAGGCTTTCTGGTTCAGATGCCTCACGTTAGTCTCAGCATTTGTACTTAAACGTACTGCAACCCATTCATGTCATAATGTAAAAATAGCGTCGTTGCCACGAACTCTACCGCTCTCAGAAGGATTACTGGTAACAGCATCGTTAACCACAGCTACATTGTAATGATGAGTTTTTAATTAAAGCAATGGAAAGTTTATTATTATTATTATTATTATTATTATTATTATTATTATTATTATTATTATTTGCTACCATTGCTCAAAGTGATAATTAGTTAATAGAGCTCGTGACTCTATTTCAATTAAGCCCCGATCGTTCAATAACGTCATTATTACAATTTGATATTTAAACCTACCTTTGTGTATACTGAATATTTCAGTAAGGACAGATGGATAAAGAAGAAGCTGAAGGTGAAACCATGCGCTGTATGTAATAAGGAAAGATCTGCCCATGATTGCTTGCGCCTGCTCCATTCTTCCAAAGGGGAATTCTTTTAAATCAGAAGCGAATTGTCTGGTAAAAAACAGTTTGCCAGCAGCCGCTTTTATCATTGTGTGTGTATAATAAGTACACAAAACTGGTAATATCATTGAATATGTATGTCTTTTAAGCTGATATCAATAATGCAGTTTTTGTTGCCATTAGCTTTTTTAACGTACACCTGAGCCAATAATGGTTTCTCCCGTATTAAATGCACACACATCTACTATTGTCTCATCAGCACAAAGTTCGCTTAATGCAGGGAAAGTATGGGTATCTGAAAATGAGTCACAAGCATCTATATATATATATATATATATATATATATATATATATATATATATATATATATATATGCCATTAATAGAATCGATACATTTTATTCTTAGATTTGCCATCATTAGTGTGTCCTGGAAATTACTGTAAATATGCGTGGAAATGCACTTACAGTGGGTTCTTGTGCTATACATTTATTTTAAGACCCATGCATATCAAAAAGTATTTTTTACATTAAAAAATAATCGATACATTTAAGGAAGCATTAGTAGGCTTTAAATATTAGTTTAAAAAATGGTAAACTATGAACTCAAAAGTTAGTTAAATGTTACAACATTATCTCTTAAAAAAAGACGTTAATGGAGACTAATATATTTCAATGTTGCTGACGTTCAAAGGAAGCATAAGTAATCTCGTGTTCGGAGACGTTATTAAGGCTGGGTGTGGATGGAGATTATTGTACTTTTCTTTGTCTCGAGTAAAAGATGTCGTTGCATTAGCAATGCCATCTTTGCTACTTAAGCCTAAACGATAAAGTAAAGAAAGTAACTTTGACAGACATGAAGGTTACAGACAGCACCCTACGCTCTACATTCGGTTGTTAAACAAAACAAAACACACACACACACACACACACACACACACACACACTTACAAAAACATTTCAGAATATCTTAATTTCTCTTCATGTCAGTTTTTTTTTTCTGATTCACTACTATTTGTTCTTCAGGGTATGACTGATCTAGATGTACTGTAACGAACAAGAGACCGAATACGTTTTTAACTCAATATATCATAAATGAACGGATAGCTTATATAACAACACAAGAAAGATTAAAAATACAAAAGGGACGCATGGAAACATGGAGTTCCATCTGTGCTAAACCATATGCACTAATTTGAATAGCATTCCTGCTAAAGGTCGCTGCAGGTCTCTGCCTGACTGGGATGGGAAGGGAACAAAATGCACATTTTCACTGTTGTATATATATATATATATATATATATATATATATATATATATATATATATATATATATATATATATATATATAATGTTGAATATAAAGCCCGTATTTGCTGTGCAGCTATTCAAATGTCATTGTCAAGGTTTAGTTCTTACTCTAAATTATTATCTTACAAAAAAATCTCAGTTGTGTGTGGAAGGAACCTTCAGGACTAACATGATTAATTCATGTCTGTGGAGAAGCAGGGCAACAATGCCGGTGATTTTGAAGGAAGGCATCCCTTTTAACACAAATAGATCCTTCGGTGTAGGCTATACACACTTTGTGGATTTTTTTTTTACAGTTGCATACAAGAATAACATATTTCCAGTGCTTACACTAAACAGCCTGTAAGTTTTAGCACAGAATGGCTGGCTATGCTGGCAAAGTATGTTTTGGTAATGTATTATAATGTATACTGTATTTCTAAGTAAATGGCCTCAGGTTATGATAATTCATTATACAACATATTTCATATTTCCCAGTCCCTAAATTAATAATTGATTTGATTAAATTCACTTTTGTTTTGCATTGAATGAAAACTCAGTGACATCTTATTCTTTAATTTGAATATAACCTTCTGAATAATAAATGTTATTTTTTTTTTTCAAGGTGGATCCAATAAGGGCAAATGCTGCCAGTTCAAGCACATTTTAGAAATTAACAGCATATGCATAGTAAAATGGATAAATAACTATTATTTGATTAAGATAATACTCCATAAAATATGCAAATGCAAAAAGTTATGCTTACCTTTGGTGCTTCCTATAGTTCAGACTTGATTAAGAACATAAGAACATAAGAAAGTTTACAAACGAGAGGAGGCCAGAAACAAACCACCCCCTCTTGAAACTTGCTTGCCACTGCATCTATGTCATTCTGTGATCGTCATAGTTATACTCTCTGTGCTACATACAGCAGAAGTATGTTATACAGTACACACTCAAGCTTAAGAAGAGCTAACCTTTTTAGTAATATAAAAACATTTATACATTTAAGCACCAAGTTAAGCTGCTATTATAATAGTGTTACAAGCAAACAGACTTCTATTGTGTATAGAGCTTTAATTCTACCCATTATACATTATTTTAAATTTTAATGATAGCTTTTTTAGTTTCGTTGTCATTCTGTTTCTGTGCTCATCAGCTAAGTTCAATTTAATGACGCTGATAAATACATCCATATGCTTTTGTATGGGGGTGGAGGAGGACATTATCAAGACAGACATTTTCTCAGTCAAGTTTGTTTTTCAGTTACATTTGATGAAATTCTCTGTTGAGATAAACAATTCAATTACGTTTTCTTAGGAAATAATTACTATTTCGGGGACTTGCAGCTCGGGTTTTCAACTCCAGAGTTTAACACTGCTTGGCAGTTTCTAAGTTGGAATCATGGCAGCTTGCACCATTTCTCCACTGGTCTTCACCATGGCAACTGAAGTCACTACTAGGGCTTCAAAATGGAGAGTGGGTGGAGAATGGCTGGCTTATGGCATGCGACTGCCACCACTTAGAGTAAAAATGGATGACATGACCACCATGACTACAATGGTAGCCTGCACCAATCGGTTACTTGGCAAACTAGCACATAATATCAAATGAGCAGGTATGCAGTTCAAGCCCACCAAGTCAAAGAGCATCTCCATCGTCAAAGGCAAAGTAGTGGATAAGGTGTTCCATATTGATGGCGAGGCCATTCCAACAGTGCCAGAAAAGCCCTAAAGTCTTGGGAGGAGGTACCATGGGGATTTAAAAGAAACAGTCCAAGTGGGAGAGGTAGACATCAGGCAGTGCAATAGCTGAAGAGGAACGACAGTTTTGCACTACCAGACAAGCTTAAAGACAGGTGCTTTCAGTTTGGTCTCCTTCCAAGGTTGTTGTGGCCACTTACTGTGTTTGAGGTTTCCCTGTAAAGAGTAGACTAGAGGCCTTGATTAGTTCATACATTAGGAAATACCTGGGAGTTCCATGATGCCTTAGCAGAGTAGCACGGCACGGTGTCATACGCATCATACACATGGGAGGGGTCATACGTAAAAAACACTCATTGTGGTCCAGTGGTTAAAGAAATGGGCTTGTAACCAGGAGGTCCCCGGTTCAAATCCCACCTCAGCCATTGACTCATTATGTGACCCTGAGCAAGTCACTTAACCTCCTTGTGCTCTGTCTTTCGGGTGAGACGTAGTTGTAAGTGACTGCAGCTGATGAATAGTTCACACACCCTAGTCTCTGTAAGTCGCCTTGGATAAAGGCGTCTGCTAAATAAACAAATAATAATGATAATAATAATAATAATAGACGTATCCCCCCAACTCAACACCACACGACCATCATGACAGTAAAAATAGACATAATGAAGCGTTCTTACCTTTGTATAAGAGTGATCAGCAGATGTGTCAGCCTCACGAAGAGCAAAGCGTGTGGTTTTCACTAACTCTACTGTGCAGAATAAATTAATTTTTTTTATGGGTAAATATCGGGACTTTCTTCCTATGTATCGGGACCCAGGACATTTGCTAGGAAATCGGGACTGTCCCGACCATATAGGGACTGTTGGCATGTATGTTCTTAATAGAATTTACATCATATTGAAAAGCAGGGTTACTGAAGCATATTACACAACAATCTAATATGGCATGCTTATTTTTTTTTTAAATTAGTCAGCCATAAATCGTAGCTCAGAAAATTCTTCATAATATGTACAGTATATATGCAAGAAAGAAAATTCAAAGCACGTCAGTCATTAGGGCAAGCAGCTGGGTGATTAATCTCCTGAAAGAAGGCTTTGAAGGAGTGGGGACAATTTCAATCTCTAGGTAAACCTAGGCAGTGCAGGACAAGTCAGATGTATGGAATTACTTCATAAGCTATAACCCCCTTTATGGGTAGTTGAAAAGTAAAAAAATGGTTCAGTAAGTAATGCTGTTTTTAAACCATCCTTTTGGTTATTCACCCTACCTTATATTGCTGAAATGCCATGATTCTATGCTATTAGCTGTAGCTATGAGTGTTCACTTTTGGTAGTTAATAATCAGAGTGCCGGATGCGTCCTATAGTCTGGACGTCGCGAGTTCGAGTCCAGGCTATTCCTTTGCCGACCGAGGACGGGAGCTCCCAGGGGGCGGCGCTCAATTGGCCGAGCGTCGCCCGGGGGGAGGGAGGGTTAGGTCGGCCAGGGTGTCCTCGGCTCACTGCGCACCAGCGACCCCTGTAGTCTGGCCGGGCACCTGCAGGCTTGCCTGTAAGCTGCCCGAGAGTTGCATTGTCCTCCAACGCTGTACCTCTGGGTTGGCTGCATGGTGAGTCCGCAGTGTGAAAAAAAGCGGTCGGCTGACGGCACACGCTTCGGAGGACAGCGTGTGTTCGTCTTCGCCCTCCCGAGTCAGCGCAGGGGTGGTAGCGGTGAGCTGAGCATAATACAATAATTGGCCATTCCAAATTGGGAGAAAATAATAAATATAATTGGCAACGACCTAATTTAAAAAAAACCAAACAAACAAAAAAACAAAAACAAAAAATATTTTAAAAGTATTAGCAATACTGATATGGGGTACAAATATAACCCAAGTGACAAGCAAAGCTCATTTTAAAATAGGAACTGGTGAATGTTAAGCAAATTTAGACCCATTTTACTGATACATATGATTGACTCAGTAATGGACATTTAAACTATTAATTAGTATTAAAAACAAGACCCCTGCCAAGGGTCCACAAAAAAGGAGCCTGTGAATCTGTAGAGAAAATCCCCCAAATGTTTTGCCACCAATACTGTGACCTGCTGTTACACAACCTCACGGCTGATTGACTCACTCCAGACTAAAAGCTGCCATACAGTCATAATATTCTACTAAGTAGTACCGTGCCGTCTGTTAAAATACTGTAAAGTTAGTAAGTAGCCACAGCAGTGTGGCTTCAGACACAGCAAATGCACTTCTAATCCAGGGTAATTAAATAATCCCTGAACAATGACAATCAATAATACTCCAGCTGTAATATGCTTCTGTGACCTGTTAACCAAGATCAGGCTGATGAGGGGAAGGCAGGCATCTAAAATACTGTGAACCTGGGCTACATTTCTTAAACATTTATGAGATATTAACTTACTCTCTTGGAAAACTGTCAGATAAACCCTTTTTCTATACCTTATACCTTCTTTTTTGTTAATCACATTGTGTTCACTGACGTCTTTTACTATTGATGCACCCAGACAGCCATTTTAGATGTGTCCTCACTGTTGTAAATACAGTTGACATCTTGTCTTTATAAGGCAATAATATGGAATAGAAACCACATTGCAACAGATGTCATTTTTTTAGCATTAGTCTATGGACTTTGATAGTAATTGTGTTGATACAAGTGCAACATTACAAAGCATAGTTGGATTTATTCCATCCATAAATATTTAATATATGCATAAAAACTACTACCCTCAGTTAAACAAAAAACAAGCCTATCATTTTTCAGGTGTCAGTAAAAACAAAACAAATCACAAAACTATTTATTACAAGTACAACAATCAGCTATAACTAAAAATAATATACAGACTTAATTGCTTGATTCAATATGATTCAAAACAACCAATGAGAATGGGACTCAATTAGGAAAAACTGTAAATTAACAACAGTTTGTTTTACATATGTATCTTTATTAAAATACAGTATATTCATTTTTAACAGAAACAGAATACCTAGATTTATGCCTGCTGTGCAAACGTCTTAGACATGTTGCATTTTTCTACTCTGATGCATTATGACCATCAACAATTTACTCAAAGCCTCCACTAGTGTTTTCTACTATTATAACAACCTTGACTTGCATAAAGAAGGAAAAACATTGAGTGAAATAGCTCGCATCATTCGATTTTTAAGGTGTGGTATCCAAAGCATAATCAACAACTACAGAGAAACATCATCTGTAATTGACAAACCCAGGACTGGAAGGCCCAAAAAGCTGTCTAACAAGGATGAGCAATAGTTGAAGACAATATCCTTAAGGAATAGAAAGAAGACAAGCTTTGAATTGACAACAGAACTGGTGGAAGGCACAGGTGTCGTTGTCCATCAAATCAACAGTATGAAGATCACGCTTGAAATCAGGACTTAAAGGATGTGTTGCAGTAAGAATATCTCTGTTAAGAAAGGGGAACAAGACTAAAAGGCTAACATATGCACAAGAACACAGAAATTGGACTATGGAACAATGGTCAAAGGTGCTTTGGACTGTTGATGGATGGACAACGACACCTGTGCCTTCTGCCAGTTCTGCCATAAAGTGCACCACAATGCTTGTTATTAGAGGTGCAAACCAATATAAGGCAATTTATATTTATTTATTTATTTATTAGCAGATGCCCTTATCCAGGGCGACTTACAATTGTTACAAGATATCACATTATTTTTTACATACAATTACCCATTTATACAGTTGGGTTTTTACTGGAGCAATCTAGGTAAAGTACCTTGCTCAAGGGTACAGCAGCAGTGTCCCCTACCAGGGATTGAACCCACAACCCTCCGGTCAAGAGTCCAAAGCCCTAACCACTACTCCACACTGCTGCCCGTGTGTATATTAAACAAAGTCTCAATATTAAACAAAGCCTCAATAAAGGTCCAAATGTTGGCAAAGGCTTGTAGCTTGATGGTGGACCTTGTAGAGACATCTTGGTGGCACACTCATCATATAATTTATAAGAATATGACCACTACAAATTACTTATTAAAACTTATTTCATTTTATTGTTAAAACAAAAGCAGTATATAAACAAATAGCTGTACACTACACAACACATTTTGACACTCGTTTTTGCTTTTAACAATAAAATGAAATAAGTTTTAACCTGTAGTTGTTTAAATAACTCAGATAATAATTTTCAGTATAAAGAAAGCTGAGGTACAACTGATTTCTAAAGGCTTGGTTCCATATATATTTTTTTCTGTATTAAATGTTCATATTCTGAAAAGAAGAGTCTTCTAGCTTAATGATACAGTGTCCGAATCAGGTTGAAATGAACCCTATTGTTGTTTGTTATGTACACTCAATTCAAAAAGGAAAGAGTTTGCACAGGAACTATTCATGTTACAAAATTAATCGCAAACTAGGCACACTTTTATATATTTTAATAGCACAAAAATCGATATTACCATATTTGGGAACCAAAAATATTTCGAGACCATAAAGAAATATTTTCAGAGCAGAAAAATATTTCAAGAGCACAAAAGTATTTTCACAACATAAAAAAATATTTTGCAACCACAAAAAATAATCTGTGACCACATTTATCACTCGTTGATCACTCTTTCCTCCGGATACTTATGGAGTATTTTCACTTAAAGCAAAAAAAAAACTGTAACAAATGTTTAAACATAATCTTGAATTGTTAATATAACATTTCCCATTCTATAAATGTAAGGCCAGTAAAATCTAAATGTTTCAATTACTTCAGCCCTAATCAATGAAACCCTAGCAAAAGTAAAAATAAAAAAAAATCTTAAACCACTTTTTGCTCGACAAGCAATTAAAATAAAAAAAGGTCCTGGACCATAACCCCCAGTGCCATTCGGAGGCTTGCAGCAACAAAACTCCTAAGTGACATTCAGTTCATGTACCTACTCCTGGAGTTGCAGAGGTTACCAGAACCCTTTTCAGTGGACAAATCGATAGCCTGTAGCTTCATATTCTCTGGTCAGCTGCTGATTTGTGTTATTTTCAGCAGACTTTAAAGTACCAAAGGCCACCAATTTAAAGTGTTTTTCTATGGAAGAAAGACCCCCATTTAAAATATGTCTGATTTATTACTACTGAGTATGAATCTGTAAAGGATACTATGTTCCTGGTGAGGGTAACCAATCAACACACTTCATATGCTTCATGAATCAAGTGGAATGACATGTTTCAATATACTTGGCCCCTGCGTTATAATAACATAAATGCTGACCGTCAGATAATCTTCTATTAGCACTATTCATGAAATCATGAAATAATGTCAATTTCTTGGTGCAAGCAATGGTATTCAAATCTCCACTTGACCTATGTACTCTTTATTGCTAAAACATTAATTTGCTTATTAATAAATTACATTCACTCACTGCTAAATTACCTAACCTAACAGCACCAATACTATTGCATAGTCATTATTAAACAAGCTGGTTAATGATTCACATTGCAGTCCCACGGTTTATCCAGTCAAGTCTGTTAATATCCAAAGTGAAACCAATTTTTATAATTTTACAGTTACCATATAAAAAAAAAAGCTACAATATAATAATTTGAATCACTTTTCCTGTGCTATGACTGATTAACATACTTTCTTCTGTGGTTTTGAAAGTGCGTCACTGTTCTTTTGTAAATCATCAAAGAATAAGGTATACCTGTATTTCAAATAATTTAATTACAAACCAGACTGAAATGAAAATGCAAAGCAAGCTTCTCAATCACACTGTTCCTCTGTGTAGGTATTTGTAGTTAAAATGAAACTGGCAAGATTACAAAATGTATCTTCCTTGAATATGTTGGCATAAATGTTTGTGTTGAGAAATGCTTGTTCTGCTGTGTTTGCTTCTTATGAAAATGTATTGGATACTGTTTTGTAATTTCCACTTTGAGTGCTTATTTTAAATCTATTAAAAAAAAAATGTTCACCTCATTCTAACACTGTCGTGGGCCCATGGTACTGCAGCAATATTGGGATAAAATGACAAAACTTATGAGAGTTTAGTAGTCAAGAAAATGTTCTAGACCAGGGATAGACAACCTTTGGCACTTCCAATCTATTCCATTGCAGGACTATGTTCCAAACAGATCCTAAATTTAATTGGCCCTGTTGGAGGTCAATTAAATAATTAAGGCGCCAGTTAGAACAAAGTCCTGCAATGGAATGGATTGGAAGTGCCAAAGGTTCCTACCTCTGTTCTTGACTGTGGTTAAATGGGTGCTACACTTTTAAAATCATTTAAAAAAACAGTCTGTTGCAGTTGCACGACTGCAGTTTTTTCAACTTTACAAAAATAACAGCTCATCTTCACATAAAATACAGAGCTTAGGTCAGACAATGGCTTGGTTAACATGCAGTTTAGAAACTCTAAATTCTTTCTCCATTGTCCCGAGAATGTGATGTAGCAGCACATATCAAGCACATTCCTCACGTATGTAAAGTGCACAGCCAAAACATAGTACGACTTAAAAGGGTGGGTAAATCGCCTTCTTGTGTTAAACAGCCACGAAAATCGAACAAAAACTATGCTTGAGAGTTGTATCGTATGCTCTCATGACTTTAGCAATGATGATCCTATTTGTGACTTAACCAGATCTGCTGAAGGTAGTTCTGGCAATCTTCTCTGATCAAATAGAAAAAAATAAAAAAGCATACAGTATGAGGGGTTTAGAGACCTCTTCATACAGCATTTTTTTTTCATTTATTCAACGTTTCAAATTATTGCCATTTGCTGGTGACTCCTACAATGATAGTGATTTATAGTGTAGTTGTGTTTTTATAATACAAAAATACAGAAGCTAGTACGAAGTAAAAAATAAAAAAAAACCCTGCAACCCGCTGCAATAAATAACTACAAATATAAATGATAAAGCCCTTTGCAAAGCATACAAATATATTTTTTAACCTTTACACTTTTGCTATTTTCATGTTTGGTGATCAGATAGCTGAGTGCTTTAAGCATAGAATGTCCTGTCCCTTAGCAATAAGATGCAATTCATAATATACAAGCCATAACATGTATCATGAGTGCCTACAAAGAACAAAAAATGTCTTGTTTGTCCCCAAAATTAATTAAATTAGCATAACTGGGAATCCGTGCCAGTGGTCTCCTATATTATTACTGCAGGCTACCATCCTCGGCACCAGGCTTGAACAAAAGTGTATAGCGTTGAAGTAAATTCTCTTAAGCCTCTTAAAATTGTTATGACACTGGTATACGGGATCCCCAGTAACACAAAATATAACAACATTCTACCGGTGAGAGCCTTGGACTATCCCTGTGGAATTCGGATTCAGGTCTTTATTATTATTATTATTATTATTATTATTATTATTATTATTATTATTATTATTATTATTATAAGAACATTATCTAGTGGGTAAGTATGGTAATACATCATAGATTTACTAACAGTATTTTGAAAATATAGGTCTACTCTACAAAACATTTTGACTGGATATTTTTTATATCATTAACCTGAAGTGCTGTATATTAGCTCGGTTCATAGACTACCATAAGGACCAGGATTGCTGAAGATATCCTTCTCTAGGAAACATTGTATATATTATATATGTACATGCATAATATGTATATACATATATATGCAGTCAAAATTGTTTAGCAAATAATATATGGATAATACAAAGCGCTCTGTGATGGAATGTTGATATTTTTATTTTGTTTGTGTCTGGGTTTTTGTTGTTTCCCTCACTTTTTAATTTTATTTGTTTGGTTGCCAAATGAGGCAGGCTGCATTAGCGGCTCTTCAACACAACCTAAACACTGCAAGCTATCAGTCGTCGCGCAAGGCCAAATTGAAACACTGACCGAGATATTTAAATATACCCTCCCATGTTTTAATATTCATTTTCATTTTGGAGGAGAATTTCTCTCCCTAAAGGAAAACTACATGTAAACTCAAATTGCCCAAAAGGTACTACTACCAAAATAGTTTGACAAAAAGTTATTTGTTTTTGCATGTAAACCAACCCTATAATATGATGGTAAAGAGCACTTCTAAATGGCAGGAATCTTGCTTGTACAAAAAGTTTCCACCCTCGGGACATCTACAATGAGTCCCATTTTAACTTTAAAACAGTTCAAGTGCTATTACCACTAGTGCCTAGAGCTAGTGCAACTGTTTTACTGCTGCTGCATGGTTTAATGAATGTAACACATGACGTAGTATCAGTTAGGGGGGCTATAAACTTTCCCACCAAAAAGAGGTCCCTTAGTGTCCAATACAGATACAAAAATGTGTTTTACCTTATGTTCTTACATTTTGCAGCTCATGTTAAAGATATTGCCTTTGTTGCTGTTTTTTGTGTATGTGTGTGTGTGTGTGTATATATATATATATATATATATATATATATATATATATATATATATATATATATATATATATGTGTATATAATGTACAGATCATCAAGCCTGTATTTTTAATTTACACATTAATTCAAGAATTATAACAAAGCCTGATAATGTCACACGTAGCCTCCTCTTAATGTTAGCCTTATGACTTGACAAACAAATGTATCAGATACATGTCCATATTAAATCATTAAAAGCTTGCAGTTTCCTTTTGTGAACCACAAACTGCAATGCATTCTGGACTGGTGGTTTATTGTTGTTGATGATATAGTAAATTGAGTGGGAGTGGATTTGTGTGTGTACATTTCGTTTGAAAGGAAATATTTGACAACAAACAATCTATTAGACAAATAACTGACACTGCATTTGGCAAATATTGGAATGACATGTTAGTGGGAATGTGCCTTTTTAATTCAGACTGCTATTGTAAGGGTTGTGTAATAATCATCGTTTCGGATTCAAAAGCCTTTATTGGGAGAGTAAGCAGTATTAGGAGTACAGAGAAAAAAGGGACAGTGCAGCTGTTTAATCTTTCTTTAAAAGTCTCACTCACATTTCTATCACTTTCTGTGTCCCCTATATAAAGGTTAACCCCAATACATAAAGCCTATAATTTAAATGTGTAGTCACTATGTTTTATACAAAGTGTAACTAATACAAACAACTGTTTCGAGGGGGTGGAAGCTTATGTTCCTGCAACTAAAATGACCTTGAGGGAATATTACACTTGACTGCTTAAATTCCAGATGAAGTGAAGTTAACAATGTGCTACATTGTGGAATAATATACAGACACCACGTATTTCAGTGCAAAACTTAACGTGGTTGTGGGACACTGTACGTTGCAAAGCCTATTGTTGAGAAAAAAAATGAAAAAGTGACACATGATGTATTCATTCCATTAGCATTTCTACGTAACAGTTTTTAATTCAACATGATCTAGTTTGTAAAAATGCATGTTCTTGCTATTTAATGAACGCTTCAGTTTTACAAATGTGTGTCTAAAAGACCTGATCGCCAATTACTCCGATGTAACTATAATCTCCCAGTTACTGAAAGACTAAATCCATTGTGTTGTTGTGTAAACTGTATTTTTTTCATCTACCAGAAGCAAACTGGCAAACGAATATGTGTTTAGTTGTATACCTATGCATTAACAGTATAAAATGTTTAAAGGACACATATTCAAATATACATACACAAAAAATACTGTGCATGCAAATATACATACACACTCCAACAAGGAATGAAACAGTACCGGGACACAATATTGAAGGATAGTGTATGCACTTACAGTAAACATATATACACACATATTATAGTGTCATTGTATCTTGTGATTCCCTTTCTGCTGACTGATTTTATGTGTGTGCAGGCCTTGAATTTCAGCGTGGAATTGCACATTTTCCAAGTTGCTGCATATCTACAACTTTCAGTGTGGAAAAATCCCACAGAAATATTTTAAGACACCAAGCTACTGTATTTTCCACCCAATTTAGAATGCCTGAAACGCTACAGCACTCTCTAAGGAAGACGAAAGCACTATGAGCCGCATTCTAAGTACAGTAGTTCTGGTTAAAATAAATAAATAAGGTACATAAAAGTAGTGCTGGATATTTTAAGTGCTGCAAGACTTTTCTCTCGTACGTGATTAAGCATTATAGAAACTCAGTACACTGCGGTAAGTAAACAGTTTTGGAAAAAAAGACGATATTAAGTCTATCTAGGTGTTGTTTTGCAAGTGGTGACTTTCGCTTTAACTCTTAAAACTCAGCCCCATTCATTTTGGGGCACCAGCGCCCTGAAGCTTATGCACATATTACTCAGGCACTGTAAAAGCCACCTACCTGTTTAGTACAGATTCGGGGCTTTCCAAAGACATATCCAGTGGCAGTGCCTACAAAGGTACCATGAAATGTTCCTGTCAGGAACATTTGGTGGTACCTTTGTAAGCACAGCTAAGCTATTAACTCTGTCACATGATGAGAGGCTTAACTTCAGGCGATCGTAGTTCCGGCTAGGAGTACCTCATACACACGTTGAATAGCTGTCCTTACAAAGGTACCACCAAATGTTCCTGTCAGGACACTGCACTCTGATTGGTTATCATATTATTAATAAAACAATGAATAATCCTCTCCCAACACCAAAACCCTAAACCTAAGGTCAGTATCCTATTCTGCAGTCATTACACATCTAAAGTAGTTCATGTTTGGCAGTGAATAAGCGTTTTTGTTACTTTAAAAAAAGTGACCGGTGGTGCTGACTTCCTCAGTTGTCCTGACAGGAACATTTTGTGGTACCTTTGTAGGCACTGCTAACAGCTTAAGTTACGTTTTGAGTCTATTGCTCCGTCATTGTAGCAGCTACACTGAAAGGTGCGGTATCGTTGGAAAGCTTAGAAGCTCAGCTTCCCCCCCCCCCCCCCATGTTCATTTCATATTGAGGTTCAATGGTGCAGTGTTTTTTTGAGCCATCTATGATTACAGGGCAGCAGTGTGGAGTAGTGGTTAGGACTCTGGACTCTTGACCGGAGGGTCGTGGGTTCAATCCCCGGTGGGGACCCTGCTGCTGTGCCCTTGAGCAAGGTACTTTACCTAGATTGCTCCAGTAAAAACCCAACTGTATAAATGGGTAATTGTATGTAAAAATAATGTGATATCTTGTAACAATTGTAAGTCGCCCTGGATAAGGGCGTCAGCTAAGAAATATATATATATAGCATTGAACAAGCATGATTTTTTTGGAAAAGCTTTTTTTTTTTTTTTTTACCATATGTGACAATCTTGCCTCAATGTTTGATTTTATTCTTTTGAAAAAAAATGACTGAATATATAACTTAGCGGATTCTAAACTGCCCTATGAGAATTTCACACATGCACAGATACATACATACAGTACATCTAAATACTCAATCATAAGACATATAGGGCCATATTTTCAAAGCGTTTCCTCCAGTCTTTAATTGACAACTATTTTTTTAAAATAGAAAAAATCATGTAAATGTTACAAAATGATGAACAAACACCTGGAAAGTGCTTCAGAGAACTTGGATTATATGACTTTGTTGTTGGTTTTAGGTTTGTAAAATTAACAGGCATTTTACCTCTTTAAAAAAAATAGGAATTAATTAAAGACTGGAATAAGTGCTTTGAAATATGGTTCATAGAAGTACTTAAAAGAGTTAATCATACAAGTACAACCAACTCAGTTAGTCAAAAACAAGCGTGTGGTTAGTTTAACACTTCTCTGCCGTGTCGCAAACACAAAACAAAATATGACTGAAATATACACTTTTAGTTTAGTTTATTTTAAAAGGTGATTTCCCAACTATAGTAGGATATTACATAACTGTGACATGCTCAAAAAACTGTTTTGCACATGTAAATATAAAGCCTTTTACTATAAAAAGTTACTTTCAGTTTCTGTGTCTGATAGTTCTGATAATGTCTGCATATACAAACATGCACTCTGTGTCACCTGTTAAAAAAAGCTAATTAACATCAGTGCTAAATATAACTGACTTCTCAAACACATGCTTCAGATAAATGTGCGCATTCAATTATAACCAGCTTGAGTTTTCATTTGTGAACCACAAAACATAATGGCTTCTCTAATGGTTTATTGTTGTTGTTGAAACAGCAAATTGAGTGGATGTGAATTTGTGTGGGTACATTTCATTTGAAAGGAATGGTTTGTCAACAAATAATCTGTTTGACAAATATCTGAGGTACCCAAGCTGGAATAGCATTTAGCAAATCATGTGACATGTAAGTATTTTTAACTGTCCGCACCAAAAGTCATTGTGATTGTTGAGCTGATACATGCAGCATGATTTGAGATTCATTAAACAACTGTGGCAGAGTAGGGGGAGGAAAGATGTAGTCCAGGGGTTTGGTGCATGACTACATCCCCCAGAATGCCATAGGGTTGGAGTACAGACAGAAGTGGAATCACCTTGCTCTAATTTAATGTGAGACACCTGCCTGGGATTAAGCAGCAGGCAGCAGTGTGGAGTAGTGGTTAGGGCTCTGGACTCCTGACCAGAGGGTTGTGGGTTCAATCTCAGGTGGGGGACACTGCTGCTGTACCCTTAAGCAAGGTACTTTACCTAGATTGCTCCAGTTAAAAACACAACTGTATAAATGGGTAATTGTATGTAAAAATAATGTGTAAAATATCATATAATTGTATGTAAAAATAATGGGATATCTTGTAACAATTGTAAGTCAACCTGTCTGCTAAGAAACAAATAATAATAAATAAGCAAGTCAAACTGTGGTTGATGTCTGTTAAGGTTAAGGCCTGGGGAGACCTGTGTGCAGACCTTGAAAAGGTATGGTAATACTTGAAAAGAATATATGTGCTTTGGTACTGGTAAACGGCCTAGCCGTCCAGTTTATAGTTAAGACCTACAAAGTTTAGTTTAGAAGTTAGTACCAATTGCATCAAAAAAACAAGCGGAACAAAGTTGGAGACTATGATCCCCAGCTTTAGTACGGTACTAAGGATCAAGCATTGTTGTTGTTACCAAACAGGAACTGAAGGGGGCTCTAAATCATTCTTTCATTCATTCATTATGAGAACCGCTTGATCCTTTTACAGGGAGCCAGACACGTCGCAAGGCGGGATGGCTCTGAATCAGAACATTTGAAATATTTGTAACAGTAATGTATGTATTTTATGAGCTAATAATCATTTAGAATGTTACAAATAGGCCGACATTTATACATAAATATTAATTGTTCTCTAACATATATTTACATGTGTGCACGTAATAATTATTATTATTATTATTATTATTATTATTATTATTATTATTATTATTATTAATATTATTATTATTATTATATATTTCTTAGCAGACGCCCTTATCCAGGGCGACTTACAATCGTAAGCAAATACATTTCAAGTGTTACAATACAAGTAATACAATAAGAGCAAGAAATACAATAACTTTTGTTCAAGCAAAGTATAAGTGTGACAAACCACAATTCAATAATACAGCAGATAATAGTGATAGTTACATCAGGGTATGATTAAATAGTGATAGTTACATCAGGATATGATTAAATACAAAGTACTACAGGTTAAACACTTGGCAGATTACAGTATTCTGAAGTACAGGATTAAATGCAGTAAAATAGGGGCAGATAAGAGCAAAATAAAGCACATTTACATGAAGGGTGATAGTGTCCCAGGATACAAACAGAGGAGTTCTACAGGTGCTGTTTGAAGAGGTGAGTCTTAAGGAGGCGCCGGAATGTGGTCAGGGACTGGGCAGTCCTGACATCTGTAGGAAGGTCATTCCACCACTGCGGAGCAAGGGTGGAGAAGGAGCGGGCACTGGAGGCAGGGGAGCGTAGCGGAGGTAGAGCTAGTCTTCTAGTGCAGGCGGAGCGGAGAGGTCGAGTGGGGGTGTAGGGAGAGATGAGGGTCTGGAGGTAGCTGGGTGCAGTCTGGTCAAGGCATCTGTAGGCTAGTACAAGAGTCTTGAACTGGATGTGAGCGGTGATCGGGAGCCAGTGGAGCGAGCAGAGTAGTGGAGTAGCGTGGGCGAAGCGAGGCAGAGAGAACACCAGGCGGGCAGCAGAGTTCTGGATGAGCTGGAGCGGACGGGTGGCGGACGCAGGGGGGCCAGCCAGGAGGGAGTTGCAGTAGTCTAGGCAGGAGAGTACCAGGGCCTGGACCAGGAGCTGGGTAGCTGGGGGCACATTGAAAAATGTAGTATTTAAGATATATATATATGGTAAAATACTCCATATCAGGGCACACAGACTGCCTATAAAATACTCAACCAAGTGCAATGCCATGAAATAAACTAGCAAATGTGGTTTAATTTTGAATTCTGTTTTTGATTACAACATTAGCTTTATACATGATACAGAGTTGCAGCTCATGCGGTGGGGCCCAGGCTGTTTTAAAGGGAGTAAAGGATAACCGTGGTCAACACACACGGGCTGTTTCGACACCGTTCTCATTGGTCCACAACAAGTACAAAACAGGGAAGGGGTGCTATTCTGAAGAAGTATCATCACTTCTGAAAACACCCTGAGAAGAGCACTGTTTATTTTATTTTTAAATGTGCCCCCAGGTCCTACTACGTAAAATAACACTTAACTCACATTCTACCCACTGTGTCCCTACTCCTCAATATCCCTGCTCGCCCCTAAAAACCACCAGTGTCGAGTCCCCTCAAATTAAAGGGAATGAAAAGACTTGCTGCCCCACCCCCCCCCCCCCCCCCACCCCAAAAAAAATACATCTCTCAAATGTGAAACCTACTATTGCATACTACAGGCTCTACATGCATGACTGTAATGCTGCCGACACCTTCCTTCATTATTAGTAGTTAACAGTATTGTAGTCGTAATGTAGATGCTTCAAATATAGTGACGACATATATATATATATATATATATATATATATATATATATATATATATATATATATATATATATATATATATATATATATATGTGCATATTATATGCACACATTATTATTTCAGCAAAAATAAACTGCCAGTACATTCTGGGACTGTCACATGTCTTCCACTATTCCACTTAGTACGATACTAAAATTCTTAGTCCATAGCAAGAGTTGGACTACGTTAGTCCCGTACTTAGTCCAGTATATGTGGTCCAGTGTTTCTGTTTAAACAAGAAGGCAAGTGTGAAAGGTCCCGAAAAGTGGCAATACAAACCCTGCTTGTCCACATAAGGTATTAGTCATATGGGTTTAATATTCTACTGCATGATACTTCTGCATTTGCAAATTAAACAGTTAAATAATAATAATAATAATAATAATAATAATAATAATAATAATAATAATAATAATAATAATAATAATAATAATAATAGCTTGTGTGTGAAATGTTTTCTGTCTTGCTGTTTAAATATTTTCGCTGTTCACAGCAACACAAAAGGGAAAATCAATTAGTATCACACAGAGCCACCTTTGCACAGTCATTTGTGTACAATATTTGTATGCAAGTGTTAAAATGGTTGCTCAGCAGAGCTATACCACCACATTAATGGCTGGGGTTGAAGGATTACAATTTGAAGGATTGGAATTGTGTAATGAGTTAATCGTTAGCGTTTTTTCTTTCTTTATGGTTAGAAATGGCTCAACTCCTTTCACAAGGAATTAGCAGATCCCAGCATTTAAATCCTTTAGTGAAAGATGAGGCTCAGCAGGAAGTCCCATTACAAACTACAACCATGGACAAAGTGGTTTATTTATTTTATTAGGCGACATTTTGGCCAACTGTTGCCTTTGTCAGTTTAAATGTAGAGCAATTACACCTCAACAGGAAACATTCGACTCCTCGAGACCACGACTTTCAATTCAAACACAAAATGTCTTGTTTTCAAGCACTCGACAACACCCACAGTATAGAAATGTTCATTAATGATCAACAAAATGGGAATACGTAAAAAAAAAAAAGACGTAAAGCTGGTACATTCGTATCTCAGAGAAACTGGAGAAATGGATAATGACACAGAACGTCTGTACAGCACTGAAACTCTATGTTTTAAAAAACAGTTTTTAAATTACTCGATCTTCCGTCTCAAAATTTATGACGTCACAGAAACCCTAGATGAAATTATTTTCCTGTAACTCACTGAAGCCCATCTCTCTCTCTCTCTCTCTCTCTCTCTCTCTCTCTCTCTCTCTCTCTCTCTATCTCTCTCTCTCTCTCTCTCTCTCTCTCTCTATATATATATATATATATATATATATATATATATAGAGGTCATTTTTAAATTCTTAAGTACTGGCTGCACATCATTATAGACCAATTTGCAGGTAGTCTGCCAAGAGGTCTGAACAAAACATGTATAAATATCACACTACGCAGTCAGTTGAAACCAACCAGGCCTGGTTGTTGAATTTCTATTTATAGGAAAGTAACAGTGCCACTCCAGTTTAAAACAGGATTAGAGATCAACTTTGAATGTACAAATTAAGCATTCTCCCTCCCTCTCTCTCTTTAGAAGAACCTCATTTTATACTAAATGGATTAATAAAGCAGGAAGCAGAAGAGGTATTTGTAACCATTAGACACCATTATTTTATAATGATAAAATGGCACCTTTTATATGTACACTAATACATTTCTCAACTTAATATGATCCAAAAGATATGTCCACTATAATTTCAATGTACTTTTTATTAACACAAAGAATAATACATTTGTGATACAGCTATTTTATTTGGCAGATTTAAAATAGGTGTTTACAAGTTTACCATGGCAAAAAGCATTGCACAGTTAAGAAAGCTTGGAAAACCACAGAACAGTATGTTAATGCATAGTAAAAAAAACATCTGTAAACTATGCATTGCATAAGCATAGTCAAACTGCATTATTACAGTGCGAATGTACCATGCTAACTAAAATAGTATTCAAACAAATAATGTATAAATAGGTGTGAAATTAGTCAATAAGCCTGATGGCTGACTCACCAAGATTTGTAGGGAAACTGACTGACGTGTAGAACTGCAGAATGACATTCAGGACATAGGCAGTACAAGCAAAACGGGAGAGTTTTATTTTCCTTTTCTTTCCACAGATAAATCAAAGACTTCAACAGAAATGTAAACCTTTGACAAGTTGTTATGGGCTTGTGACAGAAAGACAATGATTCTTGGTGGTAAATCTCCCTCCCGATCTGTGAGGGCGCTAAGTAACGGGAACAGAGTACCCTGGACTGTTTGGCCTGACACTTCATTCCTAGGGTTAAAAGGAAGTCGGTCATTTAGAAAGGGGGTGGAGCTTCGTTGCATCAACTCATCGATCCGGAAGGGAAATGATGTGGCAGCCGCAGATTGGAGGAGCAGCTGCAATTGGTTACCAAGGGGTCATGTGTGACGGTATAAATAGGGGACAAAGCGACGTAATCTGTTCCTTTGTTTTGGTTAGAGAACAACCTGGAAGGACCTGTGTTTTGCGTGGAGAAAATTCTGTTTTGTTTGTTTATTGTCGTGTCGGAATTATACTGGTGTGATTATTTAGACGGCTAAACACGATCCAGGAGGTGTCGCTAAAGGCCAGCACAGACCTGGACAACACTGCACTTTGTTTACACTAAAGTACTGTATTTCACCACGAGCACTAGAGCACGCACTGCGGACGGGTGTTTGTGTTTGTGTATGTGTTACGTGTGGGTGAATTAAAACGGGACTGTTATTATTTCGGGGCCAACCCGCAGATTACAGATTACAGCGGATTACGCTGCTGTATTGCTTCTCATTGACATTGTTATTATTTACTGTTGTTAGCCATCAAGCATTTGGATTACAAAATACAACCATTAAACAACATTGCACCTGGATTATAATTGTCTGTCTGTTTATTGATCATCTGCACCTGCACACTGTTAACCACTTTGCAACAGGGCTGTACCCAAAACAGAAAGTTCATCAAACAATAATAAATTGTAAATAAACACAAAAGTTTTCTTTATACAGTTCAGAGTTGTAATGGCAGAGTTCAGCTCACCGCCCACTGAGACCTCCAGACGTGTACTTTAAAGGTGAGTTTAATAGCACAGTCCCGAATTCTAATTGAACTCTGTGGTTGCTTTTAAAATTGTTCTTATTACTTCTTTTGCAGGTTTCCAACAGCGGCCGCCAGGGGGGTGCCGCTGCGTTGAGACACACCCAGGTGAGTAATTGTAATTCCAGGAAGAGAGAGGAACATACAGTGTTGAAACACGTTGTTCTACACTTTTTAAAACAAAAGGATATCAAAAAAGATGTGGTTTTAATGAGATGCCGAGTATTTCACCTTATTGAACTGTTCGTAATTTAAAGGATCTACAGGAGTGTGCTGCCATACCGGTTTTTGTTACTGCGGACAAGTGGATATACAACCAGCTGTATCACAGACTATTATATATATATATATATATATATATATATATATATATATATATATATATATATATATATATATATATATATATGATGGGCACTGTGGCAGGGCAAGAGCCCTGCACATGAAGAGTGGGTTTTGTCTGGTGTAAATATTGCAAATAGTGTTGTGTACAATGTGTGTAGATTTATTGTAATTAATTATTTTATTGTAAATAATTAATGGAGTACTGCCACAGTGCCCATCCAGGTGTGGAATATAATCAGCAGGAAGGTGTGTTCCAGCAGGGAGTCAGGTATAAAACGGTCCCATTTATTCACCTCAGGGCTGCTGCAAAGCCAAAGCCAATGGGCTGAACATTGTCCACACTACCTGGACAAAGACATAAACACCTTGCTGTAATCCTTTGATCGCCGTGAGTGACCCAGGATCATAATGTAAAGAAGCTGAAATTTGCCGACAGCTGTGTGTGTGAACCAGGGTTGGATACAGAAGAGTAAGGAAATCGAAACCGCCGAGTAGCCAGAGCCAGAGAAGATTAGTTATGAGATTATAGATCCCACCAAAGTATAGACAGCGCAGTGAATAAGCGGGACATCCATGTATTAGGGAGTAGCCCACACCGTTTTCACTGCACCTTTTATTTTATAGTTTTTGTACAGTGTTTTATTTTGGTTTTCGTACACTGTGTTGTATGTACTCCGTGCACTACCATTGTTGGTAGTGTCACGTGAGCTGTTCTGTGTGTATGTAAATAAAACCTGTTCGTCTGTGGGGCGTATCAGCTATAACCTTTGTGTCAATCACCTGCCTGTCACTCTGCAGCGAATGCACACCTGTCACAGGCACCAACATCGATATGATCATTATATTGTTCTATATCGATAGGACATTTCCATATTGCAATATCGTGGGATTTTTAAAATGTTTGCTTCATCAATAATTTTTTCGTTGAAACATGAGGGCTTTTTGTGAAATAAACATGGTGTATCTAAACATCGGTTTTCTTGAAGTTTGAACAATCAATTTGCTATATGCTGTAATGGATTTATTTTTAAATAGAAGACCAGATTAATTTTTCAGCATAGCTTAACCGGAAATATCACTCACTACACACACTCTCCACAAAGAGACGTATGGAAAGCTCACAGAGATACTTTTTATTGCTAAAATACTAACGCAGTATAATCAAGTTTATTTTATACTGAGATACAATAAACCCTATTAAATACCAATCATTGTCAGCCTTGTAGGCAAATAAACACCACACACCGAAGTACAGTATTATTTAAGCATTGTATTTAATTGATTGGCATTTAGGTAACAAACACTATTTGCATTCTGTGTTTTGGAAGAATTCGATATTATCAATATCAAAACACATGCACGATATCGATGTCAAATTTTCTTATCATTACCCACCACTGGACAAGCATAGATGGGCTGAATTGCCTCTTGTTTGTAAATGTTATGTTCTTACATGCTTACATGAATTTAATAAGAATTCAATAGGAAATGATGATAC
Organism: Acipenser ruthenus; assembly: GCF_902713425.1. Classification (NCBI taxonomy): domain Eukaryota; kingdom Metazoa; phylum Chordata; class Actinopteri; order Acipenseriformes; family Acipenseridae; genus Acipenser; species Acipenser ruthenus. Next base: position 25,862,032 of record NC_081191.1, read on the forward strand.
ATAGAACATTTAACTTACAGGCACTATTACTGTTATCTGACTTGCTTTTTAAAACAAATGACAATATGTTTTTTTGTGTTCAGTGTGTAGAAGCAATAAGGCTTTCTTATGTCTGTCAGTCCCCTTATTTGAAAGCTGGTTGTGTGCTGCCGGGCAAATTAAAAAGTGGGTTTGTGAGGGAGGAGACCCTCACATTTGTCTCAGTATGTATCTGGACATTTTCTGCAAATTGTTTTTTAACTGTTTGTGTATTGTGTTGCTAAACCTTGGGTCTAGTAAGGAAAATAATAAAAACAAAATTCACTTACCTGGGGTATCAGGACTGGAGGCCTGTGGTTGGGAGTGTCCTGAAAAACAAAAGAGAGGGTTAATCAAGAGTACCGTTTAGACAGTTGGTTTGGAAGGGTGCACACTTCCAGAACAATGTATTGCAGTACTATTGTTAAGCTAAAATGAACAACAGTTATTTTAATATGCATGTTTTTTGATATGCAATGGTTTAGGTAACCTGAGTTGGGTGTGGTGGTATGGTCCTCCATCTTGACAGGAAGTGGGGAACCAGCCATGTTGGTGAGGGAAGCTTTTATTGACTTCCCTGGGTACTGACTTCCTGTAGCAGGGCTGTACCTGTAGAAGATATTGATAGGGGGGGATAGTTGATTTTAATTATTTTTCCCTCTGTTTGTTTTAAAGCATAGTATTAATGCATGTGTTAGATTAATGTTTAGTATATATACATATTCATTGATTTGTTTCTTTTTGAATACTTTATTTATTATTGATAACTGTTTGCTGTTTTGTTCTTGTATAACCACCTGCATAATGGTTTATTCTGGGGGGAGGGGTAGGCCTGGAAAGGTATAAAGGCTGTCATTTGGTTCAGTCAGGATCTTCCTTTTGTGTAGATCAGAGAGCAGTTTTGCAGCTCTATGGTTGGACTCATTTATTGAAGTCAGTACCTGTGACTAGGTGACTATAAATAGTTATTTTTGGTTTCCACTTTTTCGTTCTTCAAGTTGTTTGATATTTGGTTCAATTAGCTTTTTGTTTAATTATTGTTCTTAAATAAAAATAATTGGTTTTACACCAAACTTCTCTGTGCTCTGCGTGCTTCCCTGCGAATCAACACCAGCCGCTGGCTGCACTCTCCAACATTTGGTGGCAGCGGTGGGATGCATCAGTGGCCAGCAGGAGGCACTCTAAAATTACATCAGCACAGAAGAGAGGTGGAAAGCAGCAGAAAGTTTGCAACATGCCTGCAAAGCGGAGAAGAGAGAGACCAGAGGATTCTGAAGAAGGAGCCATGGCAAGTGGAGTTGCAACTTCCCAAGCTGCGGTGCAACCAGTATCTGGCGGTGATCAAGTGGTGAATGAACTAGCATTGATGTTCAAAAGCTATCTTGAGGTGCAGAGAGCCAGAGAGGAGCGAATAGAACAAGAGATTGTCAGACAGGATGAAAGATATAGACGTTTACATCATCAGTTCACCCAGCTTCAAGGAGAAGTGCATCACAGCCTTCAAGGAGGAGTCCTTGAGAGCAGCCGTAAGGGCAGAAGAGTAGAGGACACTTCTGCTGATATTAGGCAAGGTTGGTCCAGGGGCTGGAGAGAGCCAAAGCTGCAGAAACTAGAAGACTCAGATGACATAGAGCACTTTCTAACCACATTTGAGCGCATGGCGGTGGCTTGCGCATGGGAGAAAACTAACTGGGCTGTGAGGCTGGTTCCACTTTTAACAGGGAAAGCCAGAAGCGCCTTTGTGGCTATGCACCCTGACGAGACATTTGACTATGAGAAAGTGAAAGCTGCTATACTAAGAAAATATGAAATAAATACAGAGACTTACCGTCAACGATTCAGAGCGTTGGAGGTCCAGGAAGGGGAGACCCCAAAAGAACTCTATGTGCGTCTCAAAGAAATGTATGAGAAATGGATAAAACCAGACAATCACACAGTGCAACAGATCGGTGAAACTATCATCCTGGAGCAGTTCCTGAAGATGATGAATCCAGAGGTTGGCACCTGGATTAAAGAACACGACCCATCAACTGCTATGGAGGCCGCTCGTCTAGCTGATGTCTATGTCTCGGCTCGGAGAGGAATGAAGGCCTACCATTACACCAGGGGGTCCACAACACCAACACCGGGTAAGTCTGCAGGGTGGAGGAAGGGTTGTGGTCCATTTGTTAAAAATCAGTTTCTACCCAATCAGCCTGGTAAATCTGCTAGGGAACAAGTAATATGCCATCACTGTGGTCAGGCAGGTCACTATAGACCAGAATGCCCATTGAGGAAACCTAAACCATCAAACTTGTGTTATGTGCCTAGACCTACTAAACCAGTGGAGGAAAAGTGTGTGTATGAGAATTTAGTGCAAGTCTCTGTTAATGGTAAATGGGTTCAAGCTCTTCTAGACACTGGGAGTTTCCAGACTCTGGTCGTGAGTAGTTTGATCTCTAGAGGGAGTTTGAATGAGGGAGCTAGCATTAGGATCCTCTGTGTGCATGGTGAAGAGAAAATGTATCCGACAGCAGATGTTTATCTGGTTATTCAGGATCAGACATTTTTAGTAACTGTGGGTGTGGTTGATGAGTTGCCATACAGTGTAATTTTGGGGAGAGATATACCTATACTAGGGGAGTTGCTGGGAGTAGCTAGACCCTGTAATGTAGTGACTACTAGAGCACAGAGTAGAAAGCAACTTGAGTCTCTGAATCACTTGCCATTTTTTGATGCAGAGATTGAAACATCAGAAATAAGGCCTAAGAAGTCAAGGATTCAGAGGCGCCAAGAAAAGTTGAGAGGAACCACTCGGTTAACGCAGAGTGACAAGTTGAGTCAGAACCAACCTCCTGTGTCTGTGGAGTGGGAAGTTCCTGACAACCTAGAACAGTTACAGAGAGCTGATGGGACATTGAAGTCTCTGTACACTAGATTGTCTAGTATTGAGGGGGAGCAGGGAAGCCATCATTTAAACGATGCTTGGTTTGTGTTAATTAAAGGCCTACTGTACCGTCAGAGTAAGGAAGGAGAGCAACTGGTCATTCCCGAAGCCTTAAGAAGGAAGATTTTGATGTTGGGACATACAATCCCCTGGGCGGGTCATTTGGGGAAGCAGAAAACTCTTGCCCGTATTGCAAGTCGTTTTTTTTGGCCAGGCCTATACACAGAAGTTGGGGATTTTGTTAAGTCTTGTCCTGAGTGTCAGTTTTCATGTGCAGGGGGGAAGGGGACTAAGGCCCACCTCTCACCTCTTCCTATAATCAGTACACCTTTTGAACGCATAGCCATGGATGTGGTTGGTCCATTGGAGAGGAGTAGATCAGGCCATAAATATATACTGGTCATATGTGATTATGCAACTCGCTATCCTGAGGCATTTCCCTTGAGGAATGTCAAGGCTAGGCCAATAGCTAATGTATTGATACAATTGGTTTCAAGGGTAGGGATCCCAAGAGAAATTCTTACGGATCAGGGTACAAATTTTAGATCGAAACTATTACACCAGGTTTACAGGCTGATGGGAATTAAAAGTATTAGGACCACACCTTACCACCCTCAGACAGATGGCCTGGTGGAGCGTTTTAATCGAACCCTGAAGGCGATGCTGGGAAAATTTGTGTCCACGACAGGAGGAGATTGGGATCAATGGATACCATACCTTCTCTTTGCCTATAGAGAAGTCCCTCAGGCATCAACTGGGTTTTCACCTTTTGAACTCTTGTATGGCAGGCAGGTGCGAGGGCCGCTGGATATCCTCAAAGAGACCTGGGAGTCGAGCCATGCGGAAGACCAAACGGTTGTTAGCTACGTGCTGCAAATGCGCGACCGGCTGCAAAAGATGACGACATTGGCACAGGAAAACATGGAGCAAGCACAACAAAACCAGAAGGCCTGGTATGACAAATCAGCACGTACCAGAGAGTTCCAGCGTGGTCAAGATGTGTTGTTGCTATTGCCATCTCAAGAAAACAAGCTGCTGGCTAAATGGCAAGGTCCATATAGAGTCTTGCAGAAGATGGGCCCGCTGACTTATGAGATTGCCATGCCAGACCGCCGCAAGACTAAGCAGGTTTACCATGTTAACCTATTAAAACCATGGTATAGTCGCCCTGAGCAGCCTCAGCAGCATCTCTTGATTAGAGCTGTAGAGGAGGAGGAAGATCGGACTGAGCAATACTTTCCTACAGATGAAAGGTCACATGGCCCAAACTTTAGCCATCTATCAGCAGATCACCAGAGAGAGATCTCTAGTTGTTTAATTCCTGGCTTGTTCCAAGAAAGACCAGGATACACTAGATTAGTGGAGCATCGGATCCCATTGAAGGATGTCGACCCCATCAGACAGCAGTTCTACAGGGTGCCAGAAAAACTGATTCCACGGTTGCGTGATGAGTTGGAAAGTATGAAGTCCTTGGGAGTCATAGAAGCTACCAGCAGTGAGTGGAGCAGCCCCGTCGTACTTGTCCCAAAGAAGGATGGCAGCCTCCGATTTTGCATCGATTTTCGGAAAGTCAATGCAATGTCTAAATTCGACCCCTATCCTATGCCTCGAATTGACGAGATGATAGAGAAGGTTGGGAAAGCCCAGTTTATCACCACCTTGGACTTGTGTAAGGGATATTGGCAGGTTCCCTTAGCAGAGGATTCCAGAGAATATACAGCCTTCCGTACTCCTTTTGGGCACTATCAGTTTACGGTTATGCCGTTTGGGCTCCATGGGGCCCCTGCGACTTTTCAAAGGCTCATGGATCGAGTTCTACAAGGTATGCAAGACTTTGCAGCAGCCTATCTGGACGATGTGGTTGTTTATAGTACTTCCTGGGAAGATCATCTGACACATTTAAAAGTTGTGTTTAAAAGCATCAAAGAAGCTGGACTTACCATCAATCCTGCAAAGTGTGACATTGCCCAAAGAGAGGTCAAGTATCTTGGATACCGCCTGGGTAATGGGGTCATCAAACCACAAGTGGCAAAGGTGGAGGCAGTTCAGAACTGTGGTCCACCCAAGACCAAGAAGGAAGTGAGATCATTCCTTGGCTTAATAGGATGGTACCGTAGGTTCATCCCTGATTTCTCCACCAGAGCAGCTATCCTCACTGATCTTACTCGGAAGAGTGAACCGAATAAGGTTAATTGGACTGTGGCCTGTGACAAAGCATTCCAAGATCTTAAGGAAGCTTTGTGTAGGGAACCTGTGTTGCAGAGCCCGGACTTTTCTAAGCCCTTTGTTGTCCAAACTGACGCTTCCAATGCAGGACTTGGAGCTGTATTGCTGCAAGGGGAGTCAGAGAACTTGAGACCAGTACTGTACATTAGCCGGAAATTGTTTCCAAGAGAAACTCGTTATTCCACAGTTGAGAAGGAGTGCCTGGCAATCAAATGGGCCCTTGATTCACTACGGTACTATCTGATCGGCCGTGAGTTTACTTTGGAGACAGATCATCGAGCATTGCAGTGGCTTGGGAAGATGAGGGACTCCAATGCGCGTATCACTCGTTGGTACCTGGCAATGCAACCATTTCAATATTCAGTAAAGTACAGGGCAGGAGCCTTGAATCAGATTGCAGACTTTCTTTCTCGTGTCCCTGTAGAACACGGGAAAGCTTAAGGAGGGGGATATGTGAGGGAGGAGACCCTCACATTTGTCTCAGTATGTATCTGGACATTTTCTGCAAATTGTTTTTTAACTGTTTGTGTATTGTGTTGCTAAACCTTGGGTCTAGTAAGGAAAATAATAAAAACAAAATTCACTTACCTGGGGTATCAGGACTGGAGGCCTGTGGTTGGGAGTGTCCTGAAAAACAAAAGAGAGGGTTAATCAAGAGTACCGTTTAGACAGTTGGTTTGGAAGGGTGCACACTTCCAGAACAATGTATTGCAGTACTATTGTTAAGCTAAAATGAACAACAGTTATTTTAATATGCATGTTTTTTGATATGCAATGGTTTAGGTAACCTGAGTTGGGTGTGGTGGTATGGTCCTCCATCTTGACAGGAAGTGGGGAACCAGCCATGTTGGTGAGGGAAGCTTTTATTGACTTCCCTGGGTACTGACTTCCTGTAGCAGGGCTGTACCTGTAGAAGATATTGATAGGGGGGGATAGTTGATTTTAATTATTTTTCCCTCTGTTTGTTTTAAAGCATAGTATTAATGCATGTGTTAGATTAATGTTTAGTATATATACATATTCATTGATTTGTTTCTTTTTGAATACTTTATTTATTATTGATAACTGTTTGCTGTTTTGTTCTTGTATAACCACCTGCATAATGGTTTATTCTGGGGGGAGGGGGAGGCCTGGAAAGGTATAAAGGCTGTCATTTGGTTCAGTCAGGATCTTCCTTTTGTGTAGATCAGAGAGCAGTTTTGCAGCTCTATGGTTGGACTCATTTATTGAAGTCAGTACCTGTGACTAGGTGACTATAAATAGTTATTTTTGGTTTCCACTTTTTCGTTCTTCAAGTTGTTTGATATTTGGTTCAATTAGCTTTTTGTTTAATTATTGTTCTTAAATAAAAATAATTGGTTTTACACCAAACTTCTCTGTGCTCTGCGTGCTTCCCTGCGAATCAACACCAGCCGCTGGCTGCACTCTCCAACAGGGTTGGAAATGTTTTGTAACTGAGGGTGTATTTAAAAAAGATAAAACATTTGTGATATCTGAAATACATATAAAACAACAGGCGCAGCTGTTTCAGGAAATAAACACCTTAATCATTTTGAAAACAATGAAGACACTTTACTGAAAAATAAGGCATTGCAAATATTTATTAAAAACATAGAAACTTTAATGACAACAACTCCTAACATAAACCTATTTTTAATTTCTTATATTAGTTATCTTAATACTATTTAATATATATATATATATATATATATATATATATATATATATATATATATATATATATATATATATATATTACAACAATATTGCAGTAAGCTCCTTCAACAACAGAAGCTGAAAATGCTTCTATATTGTTGCTAGTTCTGTAACATTTTGTTTTACCAAAAAAAAAAACAACTCAAAAACCTTAGCACTGTGGTGCTTTGTTAATATGTCCCCAATCCTCTATCTCCCTTAGCAATCTATTTCAAAATGGCTTCCGGTGGGGGTGGAGGTTGTCTTTTGTTTTGTTAATAACCATGTAAAACTTGAAAGAGAATCTCTGCGATTCTCCCACAGCCCCTGTGAAGGTCTATTGTTTGGATACACTCTAGGAAATCACAGCTACAAAACTTCTCTCTGTGCATTTCACCAGGAAACTTTTTTTAAGAGCAAAAACAATTATATTTTATGAATAGTGGGCATTATATAATCAGTTAAATAATGAATGCCATTTATAGTTTTGCTACTAGTACAGTGTCATTTTAAAAGCAGTGTAACCACTGATCATTTGAGAGACAGGTATTTTAGCTCGAGTCACAGTGTGGTGAGGAAGGGCATCTAAAGGTCAAATTGCTGTTTTTCAATATTGTGTGGTGCATGCCTCTATGGTTAAGACAGTGTAATTTGAATGAATTAGCATAAACCACTGACAGACCTATTTTTCCAATCTCAGGAGATTTAAATGTTATAGACAGGTGTCACAGTTACTATATATAGCTAGGCAATATTAATAAAAAAGGCTTACTGTCAGTCATGAAACGACCAGATGCTATTAAGTACACGATTAGGCAGCATTTCAGTTCCTTAATATGTGGCCTGCAATGAAATGTTTCCATATGTTACTTTCAGAGCACTTAATCCAGTCATCCAGGAACAGGCTGGCTTGTGCTTGTCTGCATGGACTTCCCCTAATGATTCAAAAACAGCTTTGAGCAGCGTCAATCTTTTTGATTCCCTTGTTTCTTATAGCTTTACACCTAACTGAAGAGAATTTCAAAACAATAGTGGAGTAAAAACAAACTTAGCTTCATAACTTTCATTTCTATATTGCTTGATCATAAGTGCAAATACAATAGATCCACAACGGCAAGAGGTTATCGATCAGTTATCTCCTATTTCTATATTCCAATCTAATCGCACTTGATGTCCTGTTTCAATACCACAGGTAGGCTAGCTAAAGCTACCTCCATTCTACATGCCCTACACAACATAAGGAAAACATGTATTTAGAATGGTCATGGAAATTGCACTTGTGTATCTATTATTCATATCAGAGATGGAAACTACAGATTCTATTTGCACGTGGACTACACTGGTGGGTCAGACATTTTCTATTTGGAACAGTACACAGTATTCTGTTACATACACTAATAAAAATGTATTTAGTAATGCTCATTTAATATTTAGCTAAATAATTATTAAATCAGTTAGAACATATGCAACACATTTAAAAACAATCTGTAATGGTAAATTGTGGGTTGTGTTAGGAGACAATGCTGACAAGAAAATAATCATGGTATCTTCCCAAACAACAACAAAAATAATGCATTATAGTCACATATGAGCCGATGCCCTCTGCTGCTGTAATAGCCTCTGTCTATGTCTTAAACCCATAGCATGAATTACAGCAGCCATGTTTCTCAAAGTTCAGTTAGGGAAATTAATTTACCTGTCTTATTTATAGGGCAGGTAATATGAGTGGTAAGTAAGTGTTGGTAGAATACAACAGGTAATACAATGAAGTGGTGTGATAAACTTTATATAGAAGCACTTCTTCTATTGTATATTCTGCTCCTGACGTTATACTCACTTGATAGGACATTGGTATACAGAAACAAGAACCAGCTGTTTGACTGCCGGTGAAAATGTTACTGTTACCTGATGGGAGTGAAATAAAAGAGCGGACTTGCCCTATATGAAGTAAAAGTCACTTAGCCACTTGGCACTGCCGCTGTGGTAAAATATGGGAGGGAAAACTACTTCCCACACTTCAGGTACTGTATAAAATATTCTAGGATTCTTAACAATTACCATTAACCTTTTCCTTTTTCTTTCAGGTTTGTCTATCTAGGTCCACACCATGGGCTTTGAACAGGAGAGACAACACAGGTATGTATCTTATAAAAACAGTATTTTTATTAAATATAAAAACAGGAAATTAGACTAAAATAAAACTTGCATGCAGAGAGAAGAAAGAAAAAAATCCAAAGGCTGAAGATGATAAAAGAAAAAAAAAACAAAAAAAAACTAAAAAAAAAAAAAAATCCACAGCAAAATAATCCAAAAGAACTGGTAAGTGTACCAAAAAAATAAATAAATAAATAAATAAATAAATAAATAAATAAAAACAAAAAAACATTGTAAAGAAATGCAAACAGTCACACAAGAAAAAAAGAAATGAATAATCCAGCAACGATAGTTCAGTCTTCTAATAACAGCGCTCCTGCTGCTTTCAGGTTACCAGGCTCAATCTGCTTTCCAATCATTTAAATAGCACATCCATTTGTTCCCCGTTTTTTTCTTACCCCGTTCTTCTCTTTCATTCTGTCTGTCGTTCTTTCTTTCATTATGTTGTGTTCTGCCTTAGTTCAGTCGGGTTCTCTGCATTCCAACACTGTCCGTGTCCCACTGGTCTGTCTTTCTCTCTGTCCATTTCTTTGACTGTTACATGCCCTTCCTGCTCTCCCCACTCTTTCCACTCTTTCTGCTCTTCTCCACTCTCTTCGCCCTCTCTGCTTTTTTTCTGTTTCAGCTACCTTGTTTCTTCCATTCAGTGCCGGTGCGTAATTGACAGCTAATTAGCAACGAGGAAGAAAGGCTTGGAAATAAAGTGGAGATATAGAAAAACGAAAGATAGTACAAGTGAGCAGAAAAAAGAAAAAAGAATCAGTGATTTGTCACCTGGTGACATACACACTGAAGCAGCAGGTGAAGGACCAGAAAGAAGTTGATGGACAACAAGATTCTGGGACTACAGAGTGACATACACATGGAAGCAGCAGGTGAAGGACCAGAAAGAAGTTGATGGACAACAAGATTTTGGGACTACAGAGTACAAAAAGTCAAAAGGGTGGACTGTAGCTGCACATAAGTGAGATATCATTACCTGTTCAATGTGACCTCCTCCAGATAACATTTAAAAGAGCTGCACACCCAATATCTACAAAAATACACAACCCCTCTTGATAGATGCCATCCCTTAATGGTTTTCTTAATACCAATTACAAATACAGAATTAATTTATTTAACCCTCCACCCCCACCTCTAAACCATCTTGGTATCAGAAGAAATGCAGATAATTAGTTGAAACATTAACCTAAAAAAATAAATAAATAAATAAAAGTATATATATATATATATATATATATATATATATATATATATATATATATATATATATAGGTCCGAGAATCGCACAGAGATTTTTAATCGGCAAAGATTACATTTCCCAAAAGACACAAGCAGAGACACCTGAGGCTGATTAAGAATGCCTATAAAAGGCCCTGGTAATTGTCACACTATGATGGCTATGGAAACTGAGTGGGAGTACCAAGAGGATGGTAAAGGAAAGCATTTCAAGGGAACTTGCTACTTTTGATTGTTAAAAAGTCAGCAAACAGCTTAGCTGTCTGACTTACAGCTAGGACAAACTTTAGTTAGGGTTCTAGAGTGGAACTAAGTTTTGCTTTATACTTTGTTTTGTTTTGTTGGTTTGTGAAAATACTGTGCCTGCCCGAGTGGCAGTGTTCAAGGTCTGCTATCTAAACGAGCTAGCCATTATATTCAGAAGATGACTTTTGAAGATGACATTAAGGCATACTTAAAAGCCTTTGAATGGACAGCAGAGAGGGAAGGCTGGCCAGCAGCATATGTGATATGCTGCGGTTCACCCACCAGGAGCCACCCCAGAGACCGAAGTCCCGGTCCAGCACCAGAACCGGTAAGACTGTCTTTGGGTCAGGGGGTGCTGAAGAACAGCCAGAGGCTGAAAAGGGACAGGAATTTTGGGCTTGATAAACAGGGGAAAGAAATGGTGTTAGAAAACAAGCAGCGGCCGGTGGGAAAATGTTTTATGTCAGGAAACTAGCAGTCAACTGTCCTGGGGATGACAAGCCCTATGCGCTGCTATCTGGGTTTAAGAAACAAGGTTAACTCAATGTTCATATTCATTGGTAACAGTTTTAACAGGTTCAGACAAATTATAATTACTTGTGTCCTGTGGCAGTAGAATGTAATAAAATGCATCCCCTACTCAATTCTGGAAGCATAATGACTCAAGTTTCTGCAGGTTTAGTAGAAACAATTTGGACCAGTCCCATAAAAGCAGCATTACTTGTATACATGGTGACATATGCTAATACCTTACAGCTAACATAACAAAGCTAACAAAGACCGCTTCTGTGGCTGTTGTTACTAATTTACCGTATAATGTAATACTGGAACGGGACTTCCCTAATTTTTCAGAATTATGGGAAAATGATGGGAAACACAATTGGCATGCCCCCTGAAAATGGAGTAGCTGAAGTTGAGCTAGAGAGTATGTAGCCAGAAACAGGAAGGAAGAGAGTTTGGGATGTATTATCTGCGGCCCTGGGAAAAATTGACATTATAAGCATGATATTAACATGTTCCCAGGAAGAAAAGTGCAGTTGAAACCATACAGGGTAACAGAGGCCAGGAGAGAAGCCATAGGCTTGGAAGTAAAAAAAAAATGCTGATAGAAGAATTGTACAGCGAATGGTCAAGTCCCATAGTACTGGCACTAAAGCCTGATGGGAGCATTCATTTTTTGTAATGAATTTTGAAAATTAAATAATATCTCTACATTCAATGCCTACCCTATGCCTAGGGTAGATGAACATAGAAAAACTCTCACTACTCTAGACCATAAAAAGGCCTATTGGCAGATGCCTTTACCCAAACATGCTAGAGAGAAAACTGATTTTTCTACCCTAGAGGGTTTGTTCCAATATAAGGTGTTGCCATTTGGTCTGCATGGAGTGCCAGCCACATTCCAAAGGATGATAAACCGGATACTGCGAACTCATAGGGCAGTGTTATTCAATTGGTGGCCTGCAAGACCAATCTGGCCCGTAAGAGCCTTCCGTTTGACTCGTCAAGCGTCAGCTGTCCTTCATTACAAAAGCTGAAATTACAGATAGGCAAGATAGAAATGTTGCCGCTATCAATCTATAAACTTTAGTTTATAGTCACACTCTAAGCACATTCATTCCAATTCATACTAGTACATTCCATAACCCAATGGTGAATACTATTTTACAGTTTACTAAAAATAATGTAACTTCTACTCTGTACTGTAACTTCTACTCTGCCTCCGCTGACTTAGTGGGCTACACACCGTTAGTTTGGTTACATAGATCAGTGGTTTTCAACCTGCGGTAGGTGTACCAGTACTGGTACGTGACTGGCAGTAGTTCTTTATGACACCATCGTAATGTATCAATCTGTTTGTACCACTGAATCACAGAGCCATGAGAAATTATGATGCAAGGCTCCAGACTGTGACTAAAATGGTTGCAAATGCGACAACAAAAACATTTGACAACTGTTTATTAGGGGTTAGGCACAAAAATGCCGCCTCTCCCTTTAAAAGCGTGTGTCAATATTTATGAATGCGATAAGACGCCGGTCTGTATAGTAAAAAAAAAAAAAAGGTTTGATAAACTGCAATTTAATAAGTGCGAGAAGGTCCTTAGCAATTTCAATGGGATGCTTCCCCAGGACCAACCATTTTTTTGGCTGTAGTTGACTAAAAGTCTATTTTTTACAGTAGTATCTTGGAAACGGTGCCCTTTTTTCAGAACACTGGGGAACATTATACAGTACTTTAGAAACTATACAAACTAAAACCTGTTTCGCAACAGTAAGAAACACACCTACGGCACAGTTAAATAAGCAGTTTATTTTTCCTCTGTTTACTGTCATGCCATGTATTTAAGTTATGTTGATACATATTTAGACACAACACTACATTTTTAAATCGGGGCCTAGGTTCTCTCACAGGAGGTACAGGGTGAAAAACATCCTGTTCCCTTTGTTAGCAAGAAACCCCAAGAAAAAAAAAAAATTCTACAGTAGAAAAACGATCAAATGGGCCTTAGAGTTGCTTAAATATTATCTTTTGGGGAGACAATTTAAGTTCATCTCGGACCATGCACCATTGACCTGGATGCAACAGAATAAAGAGAATGCACAGGCCACCAGGTGGTTTTTGAGTTCACAGCCTTTTGGCTTCACAATCGAGCACAGAGCTGGGTAGAAACAAGGAAATGCAGATGCTCTGCCTCGCACACTCTTTTTTCTTACAGGGCGCTCGTCCCAGTGGGTCTGAGCTGAGGGGGAGGATGTGTGGTAGAGTGTATGGAAGAGTAATAGAAGAGAAGTGCATAGGTGCACGTGAAGTTTTTACCCTATGTAGTTCTAAGGAGAGTGTTGAAAAGTCGGCAAACAGCTCAGCTGTCCAACTTGAAGCTAGACAAGCGAAAGTACAGTTAGGGCTCCAAAGTGGAACTAGGTTTTTTTTTTTGTACTTTGTTTTGTTTGTTTTTTGAAAATACTGTGCTTGCTACATAGGGTCACGGTGAAAAAATAAATATACAGGTACTGCCCTGTTTTGTCGTTAACATTGTTGTGGACATTTATTCTTACACTAAAAGATGGCGTACAAGATCCTGAAATAAGTGACAAAGACGAGACCAACAGAATAATTTATTTATTTATTTATTTATTTATTTATTTATTTATTTAAAGTTTGTGAATACAATCCAGATTTTGTTCCTGGGGGTTTATTTAATCCCGCTCACATGAAAGATGTCATAGCTCATTTTTGACATGAACGCTTAAGAGCTTTTCCTTACTCATGGAATACATTCTCACATCCCATGGAAACTGAGTACATATTATCTAGACATATACTGCGGAATGAAGAATAAAAATGACTTTAGCATAGTTCAATCACATTAGGTAATGAACAGCTGTTTCTGTGGCTCGGTTTGTGTGAAGAAAACACTAATCCTCAAACAGCTTTTCAGTTTTTCTTATCCTCTGGTACAGTTTATCAAAAAATGAAATGTTTGGATATATATTTGTGGTTATGTTACCTAGAATTTAAACTTTAGGAGGATTATCTGTCAAACAAACAGGAGGATTCCAAAATGTTTGCCACAGTGCAAAGCACACCCTCATTTTCATGCAAATGATCTTTTTACTGCACGTTATCCATCATAGGATATATCTGCTTTCATCCCACCCTATACTCGCATGCACCTTTAATCAGATTAGAGGCAGGGAATAGGAATTGTAAAACCATAAAAACATGCCATAATTCATAATTTTGTTTGCCCAGGAAAATGCGGTCAGCATGCTATAGCATTTAATTGATGTATATATTTGCAGCAACTGGATAGCCAGGCAGTGTGCAGGAAAGGGGGGGAAGGCATTTTGTCAGAAGAGATGGGGGTGACTAATTGATTTGTAGGGCAACAAGAGGCAGTTCTGACCCTACAGCAAAGCAGGAAAAAAAAGTCATGCATTTTCACTGACTTCCAGTTATTAGCTCATTGAGCTCTTGACAATCTATTATTTATTATGCACAGTATACATACTGTATATAGACAGATATCTAGATATAAAATGGTGTGTTTTAATAATCTCAACATAATAGTGGCACTGTAAGATTTAATACAGGGTTCATATTCAGATTAGTAAAACAGACCACACAAATTTACATACATATTGTCCATACATACACAGTGAATAATATACAGTGCAATATTGAAAATAATAGATGACAGATTGTGTAGTGTAGTTTAGTGCTGTAAACCCATCTAGGGGCTCCAGTAAAGAAAGAAATAACAAGAAGAGTGTAGCTGAAATCCCCAAGACAAAATGACAACATTAAACACATCTTGTCATTTGTGTCATATATAAAAAATCGCCTTAATTTGAACTGCAGGGGGAATTCAATAAAAAAAGCACAGCAACCATGTTATTTCCTGTTCAATAGTTACATTCAATCAAATGTTCCAGGGGAGGTGTATATGGGTTTTAAATTCAAGGCCTGTAGAATGTTAAGCTTTGTTTTTGACTCTTTTTGTAAAAGCAGAGTTGTGTTCAGGGGAGTATGTCTCGAAATATAATTGAATAGCCCCACAAAACAGGGAAACAAAGAAGGTCATAAAGCAACATTTTATTTGATTGACTCTACCCCTAAGTAAGGAGAATTAGATGTTTGGGGTTTTGTTCTGTTATTGGCTGCTGTGTGGATTTTTTTTTTTTTTTTTTTTTTTGATACATAGTAAAGAGAAGCTTATCAGTTATTGATATAGTTAAAAGGGTGTTAACAATTAAAATTCTGTAGTAGAGAGCATAATATAAATACAATGATAACTCTTCACTAGGTTGTACTATCCAGTACATTGTTATCTGGTTACCATGTCTTCTATTCGGTTTACTTTCCTATCCTGGTTGTTCGTGGTAGATAACCACTAAAAATGTCTTTACCTGGTTAAATAAAGGTTTGAATTGAAAAAAGCAATTAACAAGGAATGGGCTGAATGTAAACAAGGAATGCTAATCTTTTAAAATAATGAAATTACACACATCTATGTTTTGCTTCACACAGGAATTATGACAGTAGTTGAGCTGAAGACTACCAATTCCAAGCAGTTACTGACTTGTTGGATAAGCTTCTAAGTAGACAAACATAAAACTTCCTTCCTTATTTAGTATAACACAACAAGCCGAAAACATTAGTCCACTGAATTATTTATTAATTAAACTTCTAGTTATTACTTATTAAAACAAAATGTTTGGGTCTTTCCATTTAATTATGTTTATTGTGCATGCAAGCCTTAAATCAAAACAGCCTTAAACTTAAATATTGATTTATGGTTTATTGTACCATTGACATATTAAATGTAATTTTTACCATTGTTCATTTCTAAAGGTAAAGAGTTAAGGTTAATCGTATTCCGAAACAAAGCTCCATTCATTAACAGGTGCTTTACTTGGTGTCAGTTTTTCATCCTTGAATTTTATTTAAAAAAATGCTGTAACTGAATGACTACACTTTCAAAAAGCTGTAGGCCGCCTAAGTCTTGCCAACCAGGCATGGAGCAAACTTAGTGGTCCAATGCTCCTTACGCCACTGCGGTTTTGGCCACACATTCAAACGTGACCATATAAGCCTCCGGATCATCCACCACAGTCATCTTGAGTAGCTTTGGCTGTACTGCAAAAATCTTGGCTACTGTTGCTTCTGTTCCACAATTGGGCTGATGCCACCCTGACACCACATGTGAGCGGTAGGGAGCTAATGAGACTGTTCCAGAAATAAAGAGACCAGTGTACAAGTGTTTTAGAGTACAAAACACAAACTATTTACAATAATTACATGTTTTGCCAGAATGTTGCGAGGAAGTCACAGCCGTCCGAGCAGAATATCAAATCAGCAGCCAAACGTAGCATGAGCTGGTTCCTCATATAAATCCACCCAGCCCTTACAGGCCCCCTTGGTTACAAGGAGTAACAGTCATCCTTCAGCCCCTGGTCACAGAGACAAATAAATCAATGTCCATATAAAGGTTAGTGTTACTTCTTCTGGCTGTGTGCTCACTCCCTCGCATTCCCCAACAGAACTAACTTACCCTCCTCTCACAGTCCCCTATATGCTGTAGGCCCTGTCCCATCAATAGCCAATCACGAGCTGATTGGATTATTGCTTAATACCTGTATTTATAAGGTGGAACCAGGATAACCTGTGTGGCTGCCCTTACCAAGATGTCCACCGCAACCCGGCCCTAGACTTGTGTCCGATTCACCTTGGTAAGGGGAGGGAAATTAGTTTCAATAGCACCACCTCTGTCGAGAAGTAAGACTTCACTCCCTAACCCTGCCACAATAATATACCATGCTGCATTTACATTATTTTATGTAGCCAGTAGCTCACTTTCCAAGGGCCATACTGGTTTTATACTTCAAGTGAAAGTCTTTTAAAAATGTCATTCACTTGTCATTATCCCCTTTTCTTGTTTCTGGCTACAAAATGTGTCTTTTAATGTGGTCCTTGGAATACTTACCATCTGCATAGGCTACCATCACAATGCCTTACCAAATATTCATATTCATTTTTCTGTTAAGGGTTATCAATAACATATAGCAGCTTTACTAGTATTCCACCCTAGATCAATCTAATATCTAATGATTACTATAGTGTTGCTAACTTTCTCTGGTGTAAAAGCTTTGTAAACACTCCAGGAATACAGTTAGCTACATTGCAGTAGTTATTCAGTTGAGCTGGGGTGGGATGTCATTAAGGTTTGTCACATGCTATTGATTAGTTCTCCTGTACTGTCTTGCATTTTGCCGTCCCATGTGTCTTCAGACATCTGTGAGTGTTCAGCTGTAACGGCAAACTTCCTTTAAGACAAAACAACTAGCAAGTCAAAATTTGTTTTACATTATTTCTTCGTTATTTCACAATTCAATAATTCTTAAATGTGGTTAATTCACTAAAAGGTCAAGTATATATTATACTGTCAAGTAAATTATATTATATTATAGTGTAATTGCCTTACATATAGTGATGAATTCACTAACCTATATTTTAGACACTTTTAGCACTAATACAGGATACTATTTAAGGTATTATTAATAAAACAAAGACGTAGATAAATAATATGAAGACGCAGATAAATTGTACAGTAACTATGAAATTACAATACAACATTAATCTAGTTGTGTGCGATTAACACACATTATAATAAACAAGTAACCTTTGTTCTTAATAGTCAACTCATTTAATAACATTTTTATAGATTCAAATAACTGTATTCATAAATAGTGTCATTGGAAACTATTCCAAACTATTGAACCACATAAATATATTAGTTGTGGTTCAAAATATTTTAAAGGTTGTATAATGTAGGTTTTCATCTTTGAGCCCACATTAGTTGAGTGTTTATAGTGAGTGCCCCACACAAGCTTACGATATTATGGCTACAGCCCTGTACATTTTGTACAATACACATATGATAAGAAAATGACATTTACACATTGATCTTGAACAAATCCATTGCAAATCCAGCTACGCAGGATGTAAAAAATTGATCCCCAAAAGTAATTAAATCTTGTTAGTCAGAGAAGGAATGTCCTTTATTCGTTTCAGTATATTATACGTGCACTCGTGTCAAGGCAATGCAAATGACAAAGCCTGAAGCATTCTGTACTGCCAATATCCTTTACTTTCATGAAGGTAAAATGGACTGCACTGCTTTTTCTGGACTGCACTTGTAGTCCGAAACGTCCTTATGTAATTTTTTTATTATTATTAATTATTCACATTTTTGTGTGAATAATTATATATAATTGTGGCAAAGTGGTTTGCAGTGTGCAGGTGTAGAGGTGATGCAGTGCTCAAGACAAAGGACAAACAACAAAGTACTGGTGAAATGATGGTTTATTTTGTAATCCCAAGTCTGATGACAACAGTACGGGGAGTGGTCGTACTGGGAGAGGAGGTGGTACTCGGCTGCTCGGTGGTACTGGAGCGGCAGTGAGTAGGCCGCTCCTGGGAGAGGGAGGTTTATCATTCTGTCTCTGTCATTACACACACACACACACACACACACACAAATAATTAGGTCGGCACGGGTACCTGAATATCCGGGTACCCATCAGGTTTTAAATTACCCAACCCTACCTGGGTTTCTTTTTACTACCCGGGTATCGATTTATTAATTTGAGAATTTAAAGAAAATGTTGAAAATATGACAATGCAGTTGTAAGCGCAGGTCTCTCTTTGCATTAAGCCTTTCTTAACAGGATATCAGTGTTTTACAGAAAACAAACACACAGCGAGCAGCAAGTATACCTTATGTAATAGAATCTCACTCACCGCGGTTCGTTGCCCCTTTAAAAACACTGACCCAACACACAGAAATTGATTTTTTTTTAAGCGCGGTTGCGCTATTTTTAATGAAACAAAAACAAAAATAAACAAAACAAACACCTAGCTCTCTTTGAGCAATAACTAAACAAAACAGGACCCTAACTAAAAACAGGACAGCTAAGCTGTTTACCTGTACAAAAACAAAACACACAAAAAAGGCTTCACACTACCTTTTTCCCCCTTAATTTTATGGCTGTACCCACACACCAGCACAGTCGGGCTTCTACCCTCTTCAGCAGCTGCCCAGAGAAGACTGACTGCTCTCCTTTTAAACCCTGCACCTGGCTCTAATTTTCAATAATAGCCAGGTGCAGGTAATGATTAAACAATAAAACAATTAAACAAAACAAAACAAAACCAATTAAACAAGCATTCTGCACATGCTTTTTCTGCAGAGAGGTTTTAACCCCCTCCCTGCCATCTCACACTCAATAATACACCTCGACTATTTTTCTCAGGAACTAAATCAGAAAGAAAACAACATAACAAAATCCTGTTGGTTTATGTCAGTGATAACTCTGTGATCCATTAATAATAACCGTGTGGCTTCCAATGCTTTATCTACAGTTATTGCACAGATATAGTTTCTTACCAAAAAGATCAAATAAGTAGCCTTTATTTAAAAATAAATAAGCAAGTAAATAAAATCAAAATAACATAATGTGAAGCAATTTAATTAAGTGTGCTTCCGCTTTTGAATGAAATATTTCCTTGGCAGAGTTTGCAAATTCCGTTTTCTCCTGCTTGGTTAAAGAAATTCCACCCAATGCTTTGCTTGGATGCTATTTTTATGTATTCACAGACAGAATTTAGTGATCAGGAACAGCACTTTATTGTTACAACCAAACAGATGCACATGTCCAAACTAACTCTTTTGCGACTGCCGTCAAAACCCAGCTGCCTCAATTTACGGTAGCTATTGCGACGGTCCATAACGTAATAGCGGTGGCATTAGTTTTAAAACTGAACATTACAGCCATGTTAACAACAACAGCGGAATAAGGCCAATATAAGTTGCAAAGAATCCTGCAGCATGAAGCACATTTAACTTTAATAACTGTATGTTTTTTTTTATTATTATTATTATTATTATTATTATTATTATTATTATTATTATTATTATTATTATTATTATTATTATTATGATGATGATGATGATGTTCCAATACATGGTAAAATGGATTCCATAGCATACCAAAAGATATTGGCCAATCATCTGAAACCCTCCGCTACAAAACTTGGTTTAAAGTGCAACTGGATGTTCCAACACAACAACAATCCAAAGCTCACATCAAAATCTACTTCAGAATAGTTAAAGAAGAATAAAATCAAGGTTCTGGAATGGCCCAGTCAAAGTCTGGACCTAAATGAGAATCTTTGGTATGTATTGAAGAAGGTTGTGCACAAGAGAAGTCCTCAGGATTTGAATGAACTGGAACAATTTTGCATTGAAGAATGGTCAAAAATCACTAAAGAATCATGCCAAAAGCTCATTGACAAATATCCTAATCGTTTAAAAGAGGTTATTATTGCTAAAGGTGCCTCAACTAGATATTAATTTCATTTTCCTTATCAGGGTATAAATACTTTTGAATTAGCATTTTTTTTAGTTTTGCTGACAATATAAAAAAAAATGCTGAGATAAATAATTGTAGATTTCTTGAAACTTTTTTTCCTCATCCACAAAAGCAAAACTTTTGCTACAGAAGATTTTTCCTATAATTATTTGTTTTCTATTGGGGTATGTAAACTTTTGACTACAACTGTGTGTGTGTGTGTATATGTATGTATGCAGCTGGCTCTTTGAGCTATATATATATATATATATATATATATATATATATATATATATATGCAATGTTAAAAACTACACAGACAGGTTTTACTATGGTACTAAAGACTGGTTGCAATAAATAACAAAGCATATCATATAGTAGCCAAAAGCACAGCTAGTACTGTAGGTGTGTTCACTAAAAAAAAACCTTTGAAAAGATTAACTAAGACTAAATGAACAGAAGAGGTGCCACACCCAATCAGCTTTGTGAATACAGAATAATGATTTCAAACCGATTTTAAACTCCTAACCAGGTGGAATATGGACATTCCAGAAGAATTGTAACACCCAGTGAGAGCCCTGCTATGGTATTTCGAGTGGTGTTTCAGCAAATCTTTTTCACTGTTGCTGAAAACACAAATCATTAGTTTGTTCTGTGCATAATGAAATACAGTATACTTAATATTCAACACATGCTCACATCTAAATAAATTGTGTTGTGGGATTCCCCTTTGTTTAATACACATCCATACTCTATTTACATGAAAATAAAAATATGAACATTTGGTTTTTTTTCCATTCTTTCAGTTTTAGTCATTTTATTTCCTGTCAAGATAAAAAAAAAAAAAAAAACCATTAAAAACAAAGGTAGCTAATGTATCTTAAAGAGAGGGACAATATATTTTTTGTAGTTGATGGTTTTGCATATCCGTAATGACTGATTTGGCCAGCCAAGTAATGCATTTTAATCTGTTTGTAGGAGCTGTGTGAATGCCTTGTATATTTTAGATGTTACCTGCCAAAAACCTCACTGTCATATTTTACTTTTTAAATCTGTATAACCATCATTATTAAAAGGTCATTTTAAGGCAGGACTTGGTCTTACAGGTTTGTGGTAGAAGAATACAGTACATTGTTATAGTCTATTAGCTTTACACTTTAAAGTTGTGTTCACCAGGATAGCTGACATTTTCATGATGGTTTCAGGGTACAGAAAGTACACAGTCAACTGCTGAAAGACAACACCAACATTAAAAAGTTTACCACTGCATATTTGCATTGTTATATTGTGCACTTAGGGAAGTTTACCATAGTTAACCAAAGTTTTTCTCTTTTATCATACTTAATCTCTATGAGTCACCATGAATACCTATGCTTTGCTAGACTTTCACTATAGTTTTACAATGCTTTACTACACTTTGCATTGATTTTACCGCAGTTTACCTCAGTAAAGTGACTAAAATACTAATCCTATAAAAAATATTATGGTTGTGAATAATAACACATGTTAAGAACAGTTCCTTGAAGTAATTTTTGTTTACGACTGTGAGTTGCCCTGGATAAGGGCGTCTGCTAAGAAATAAATAATAATAATAATAATAATAATAATAATAATAATAATAATAATAATTAATACTTTTTAATAACTCAATGTGTTTAGCTGTGTATGAAAATGTGGAATTAAGCAATCACTCTTGCTACCCAAAAATTAAGAGCATACAGTATAATTAAAGTTGACAGAAAACAAAAGAAATATCCATTTATAGTAAAGTAAACCAGTGGTATCTCTATTACATTAACAGATACTGCGATGTCATGTTTTAATTTGCTATGTTTAAAAAAAGACCAGACACCAAATTATTTGTATTTATGCTGTGCAGTCTCTTCAAGCTTCTCAAATCCAATGTTCATGTCTGTTCCTTTAAAATAGCCACCACACCCTGCTGGAAATTCCAAGAACTACTTGATAGCCAGTGATGAAGTTGGTAATTGAAACACACATTTTTTGACATAGAGCCTTCCCCAGAAAAAGGGTTGTTTCTAAGTTTGCTCCTCCCTCACAAGATGCTTTTTCACGAAAAACAAGTTCCAGTGATAAAGCATATTGTAGCGTTGCGGTATATCTCTAATTTAGTTCCCCCTTTTTCTTTTTGTTAATAATGGTCAGACAACTATATATCAGTTAACGCTCAGAGGGCTTTTTATTGCTGTAATAATAACACAGGGTCCCTATGGGCTGAGACCATGCCAAAATAACAAACCCACATCTTAGCTATCTCCCTATGCACAGTCCTGCCCTTCCCTCTGACTCTACTCTACTCTCCGCCACTCTAAGTCCTGCAACCCAGACAGTGCTGTCTTTGTGGCACAGGGGGTGCTGGTCGGGGCTGTGGTGGAAGTGGTCTCCTCACCTCCCCCCCCTTCTTCGTGGCCGGCAGCTCCCCTTTGTGAGGCTCCGGCCACAGTACTTCCTGCTGCCATTCAGGACTGGCAGCGACCCCAGGAGAAGCAGGACCCTCGGGAGGCGACGACGGCAGCGGACCCTCGGGAGGTGACGGCGGCAGCGGACCCTCGGGAGGTAAGCTCGGGAGGGGAGCCCCTGGCCATGAAGACGGCAGCGGGAGCTCCACTTCTCCCTCATACTCTGCAAACGGTGGCTGCCGAGGCGATGCAAAGCAGCAGGCAACCCCAGGCGAAGCAGGACCCTCGGCGACCCCAGGCGAAGCAGGACCTTCGGCGACCCCAGGCGAAGCAGGACCTTCGGCGACCCTAGGAGGAACAAAAGCAGAGCAGCAGGCAACCCCAGGTGATGCGAGGCAGGCATCCTTGGGCGTGGCCAACATTGCAGGAACCTCCGGCCAGGGTTCCTCTTCCCTGTTGGCAGCAGGAGGTAGAGCCCGCTCCAGCTCCTCTGGTGGCGGACGCGGGAACATCAGCTTGTCTCCCTCTGATGGCGGAGGCGGGAACAGCAGCTCGTCTCCCCCTGATGGCGGAGGCGAGAACAGCAGCTCGTCTCCCTCTGGTGGCGGAGGCGAGAACAGCAGCTCGTCTCTCTCTGGTGGCGGAGGCGGGAACGGCGATGCTGGTCCTTCCAGCGACGCGGGACCCACTGGCCCCTCTGGCGAAGTGGGACCCCCTGGCCCCTCTGGCGACGCTGGACCCTCTGGACCCCCTGGCAGTGCGGGACCCTCTGGCCCCTCTGGCGCTCGGGACAGTAGCTCCACCCCAGGCGACGGCGGACCAGCAGCGACCCCAGGCGACAGCGGACCAGCATCCCTAGGAGAAAGCACACTGAGAGTTTCTCTAGACGATGCGGGCAGGCAGGCAACCCCAGGCGATGCGGACAGGTAGGCAACCCCAGGTGATGCGGACAGGCAGGCATCCTTGGGTGGTGCTGTGCCTCTTAGCCGCCGGGCAGTTTGTCCCCATGCTCCCTTCAGCAGCCGGTACAGAGGCTGGGAGGGACCTCCAGCATCTTCTGCTGGCGGTGGAGGGAGAGACAGCGCCCGCTGTTCCCCCTCTGCCTGCGGTGGAGGGAGAGACAGCGCCCGCTGTTCCCCCTCTGCTGGCGGTGGAGGGAGAGACAGCTCCGGCTGTTCCCCCTCTGCTGGCGGTGGAGGGAGAGACAGCTCCGGCTGTTCCCCCTCTGCTGGCGGTGGAGGGATAGACAGCTCCAGCTGTTCCCCCTCTGCTGGCGGTGGAGGGAGAGACAGCTCCGGCTCCTCCCGCTCGGGCCGTGGATGCACCGACTCCTCCCGCTCGGGCCGTGGACGCACCGACTCCTCCCGCTCGGGCCGTGGACGCACCGGCTCCTCCCGCTCGGGCCGTGGACGCACCGGCTCCTCCCGCTCGGGCTCCTCCCCCTCGGGCTGTGGACGTTCGGGCTCCTCCCTCTCGGGCTGCGGACATTCGGGCTCCTCCCTCTCGGGCTGTGGACGTTCGGGCTCCTCCCTCTTGGGCGACGGCAGCGGCTCCCCCTCTCTGGGCGACGGCAGCGGCTCCCCCACTCTGGGCGACGGCAGCGGCTCCACCCCCTTTTCTTCAAGGAGGGGGATCTCCCCCATGTCTATCGCCAGGTATGCCAGGACCATGACGGCTATCTCCTGGAGGGACCCCGGGTGGTGCTCTCTCTCCCACTCCTCCCACCTCTCCCCATTTCGATGCCACAGCATGCTGAGGGCTGTGGGGAGGTCGTGGAAGAGGTCCGCTTCGGGGTGCACCAACCACTCCCAGATCTCCCGTGATGGTGGTGAAGGCGGTGTTGGTGGGGTGGCTGCCGAGGACGTGGTTGGTAGCTGCTCCTGGTCCGGGTTGTGGGGGCATCCTGCCCAGCTGTGGCCATCCAGCTCACAGCGCCCACACCAGTCAGCTGGTGGCCCATCCGGACAGGACCTCCACTGGTGGTCCTCCTTCCCGCACCAGGAGCACCACAGGAACAAGCTCGCTGGGTCCTCCCACAGGGTTTGGGTTGGTGGTGGTGGCCGCTGCTGCCGCTGCTTTCTTCGCTGCCTTTGTTTTTTCCCCATTCTGCGCACCGCCAAAAAAAAAAAACCTCCAAAAATCCAAAAATTCTAAAAAATTCAAAATTCAAAAAAAATACTGCTGAGCCTCTAGGTGGCGCTATCCCACTTCTGACACCACGTGTGGCAGGATGACAGAGGTTTGAGGCTCAGAGACAGTGGAAGGGGCAAAATAATGATCTTTATTAAACAAAAAATAATCAAAAAAATAGGCACAAGGGCCCAAACAAAAGGTTTAAACAAAATAACTAATAATTAACAATTAAGCACTTAAGGCTCCAGCCACATTCTCACATGTATTTTACAGGGAGGAATTTAACCCCCTCCCTGCCAATCCAAAACAAACACGAATTCTAAGAAAAACAACAGTAAAAATAACAATAATAAACACAAATTATAGGGGCGAGCTGGCACCCCATCACACCCCCCCCTTGTCCCTCACACACACACACACACCTCCCTGCCGCTGTGCCCTGCACTACCGCTACCCCTCACACCCTTCCCCTATCATAACTCCGCCCTCCCTATTCCTTCCTCGCCCCTGAAACTCCCCTGGCGTGGTCTCCTTCACTTACAACACATGCCCCTATTAACGAACAAACTCATGACAGACAACACATAAACAGACTCTAGGGAAATGGCGCCCCCCACAGGCCCCAGGTCGCTACAATATATTTTCACTCTTTTACCGTGTGCTAATATTGATTTAGTTTTAAAATGAGATCTATAATAAATAGAAATACAATTTCCACATAATAGCATTAATTAACTCAAGGCAATCAATGGACATGTTGATAATTTGTAAAAACAACAAATTTATAAACAAGGGAAGCTGTAGTCTGAAAAATATATATACGACAGAACTGTTTTTACCAGGAAGCAAATACCAGGAGTTGCACACATAAGGGTGTAGGGGTTGCCACATGCATCTTTCCTGTCAGATGGCATCTTATAGGCCTGGAATAGTCATTGGGGTTGCCCACTATACCCACTTGTGGTCATTTCTGTTATTTGTTTCCCACAGTGTCATCACATGAATATGCTTGATACTACTGCTTGAGGAGCTGCCCAGGCCTTTTTATTTATCACTCCATGCATCTAAATGTTATGTGCTGAGTAAATTTTTGTCATTTGTCATGTTATCTGGCAGCACTCATTCTTCCCTTCCTTCCATGACTTCCATTTTAATTATGAGTACCCTCTGCTGTCAGATTTACCTTAGTGCTCTCAGAGAGCACCACTGCCAAAAAATGAAACACGCTCCAGTTAAAACCATCCTTAAGTTTAATTAATTCAGCTTGAAACTAAGGCTGCAACTAGATAATGTTAGGTTACGGATGTAACCTTGGTTCCCTGAAAAAGAAAACGACCACCAACAAAACTTTTGGGATATGTCTGCCACAGGTCAGACATGAACTGAGCATTTTATTTCAGCTGCCGATAGGCCCCTCCGGGGAGTGACGTCCTCAGTCCCGCCTCCCAAGGGAACAAACAGTCACTCCACGGAGCTCACTTCCTCTTTTGCATCGAACCCGCAAAGGCGAACGATGCGACGTTGCAGGTTGGTGGTCGTCTTCTCTTTTAGGGAACCAGGGTTACATCCGTAACCTAACGTTCCATTTCAATTCGAAGACGACGGGAGCATGAGCGGAGACAGCAGACGAGGGACGTCTCGAGACGTCTCGCCTCAAGGACCCTTGTGCCTAATGAAGGCATAGAGGGATTTACCACATTAAGCAGAACCTGGTGAAAGTAAGCAGGGTAGCCCAGCTAGCCGCAGTACATATGTCAGATAGTGAGGCTCCTCTAAAGAAGGTCCACGATGTAGCCACCCCTTTGGTAGAGTGTGCAGCCACCCGTCCAGGTGGGGGTAGGCCGGCATTAGTATATGCAGTCGAAACTGTGTCCATAATCCAGTGAGTCAGCCACTGCTTTGAGAGGGCCTGACCCAGGGTCCTTCTATCATGACAGACGAAGAGCTCTTGTTCTGCCAACATAACATCTCAATGCCTGAATAGGGCAGAGGGAGTTTAGTCTCCGATCCTCCGCCGAAGAAAAAGGAGGGGGATGGAAAGCCTCTCGTTCCACTGACTAGTTTAAGTGGAAAGCTGTAACCACCTTAGGGAGGAAGGTGGGGTTCGTACGTAACAATACCTTGTTTCCATCGTCCCAAACGGGCATACAGGAACTGTGCACCAACAAAGCCTGTAGCTCACTGAGGAGGTGATGGCTAACAAAATGGCTGTTTTCATAGAGAGGTATCAACCCTATTGAATGTATTGGCTCGAATGGGGCCTTAGTGAGAGCCTCCAATACCACGTCTAGACTCCACTCAGGGAGGATGTCCCTTTCTAAGAGGACGTAACTGCTGAGCACCCTTTAGAAAATGGGTCGCCAGGAAATGAGCGCCTGGGTACACCGAGTCAATGGGAACATTACATGCAGATATGTCTGCCAGGTACACTTTCAGCATCAAAGGGGATTTACCCGCCTCCAGCAATTCTTGCAGGAATAGGGTCATAACCTCTGCCAATCTTGAAAATACCCTATAGGCGTACAACAACCTTGTGGAGGAGGCCCTAGTGTTCTGCAGTGTACTAACGACTGCGTCAGAGAGCCCTAAGGCGGACAGACGGTTCCGTTCAGGGGCCAGACCCATAGTTGGAGTCTGCCCGGTTCTGAGTGGCAGAGGGTGCCTCTCGCCTGACTGAGGAGATCCAGGCGTAGTTGGCCTTGTTGTAACTGGCAAAGGGTCGAATGGAGCACAGGCTCAAGAGCTGCGGTAGGAGTGGGCTAAACTGCTAGTTTATACAGCAAGAAAAAATGCTTTTCTTTTTTTTTTTTTTTTTTGCTGCAATAGCAGGATAAAAAACACACAGCCCTCAGTCACCCAGTCTCAGCTGAATCGCTACTTCCACTTATGCCCCCAACACCCCCACTCAATCCCCAGTTCCCTTTAGCACAAGTACAATGTGAGATGGTCAAATATGTGGGTTGGTCTCTCTGTAGTATCCGTACTAGACCTGGCTCAACAACACTGTACTTCACTGAAGTGGGGAGTGGGGTTAGCCTTGTTGGGACCAGCCTGGGTGGCGCTTATCTCCTCTGTTCGAGCGTCCCTTCTCTCTCTTTCTCCTCCTCCTCTGGCTGGTTTCCCTCTGTCCTAGGGACTGTGCTGTTGACAGGGCTGGGGATCCCCCCCCTGCCTATCACGAAGTGCAATCAAGAGAACATCAGCAGTTAATATTTCCTCAGTGTCTCCAATAATATTAATGGTTCATGGTGCATTTCACTAAAAGTATTCCATAAAAGTCTATAAAAAAAACAAGCTAAAAATAGTTTTCCTTCCCTGTAAAATACTGTGATCTCTCTCCTTCAGATCTCCTTCCTGTGGCCTGTGGCCTGTGGCCTGTTCTTCCTCCCGGTAACTGCCCCTCTTTGTTTCCTAGCAGTTTTTATAGTCCAGGTTTGATGTCAAGGCAAATAGGCGACAGGTGTGTAATCAACACACTGCAGCTGAATAATTATTGGCTCATTGGAACTGATGACCTCGTTCTTTCTAATAAATCTCCCAGTGACAAATTAAAGTGTACTACTACAAATAATAACAACGATGACAACAATAATCCTGTGAAGTACTTAACAGATTAATTACACACAATTAACAAAGTGACAGTGTGATTGCTAGAAACTTGATTGTTCAACTTTTAGTGAAACCAGCACTTAAAGTCCATCTTTAATATGCATCCATTCCAAAAAAAAAATCCTCTGGAAGAAAAGCATTCCTATTAATTTGAATGTTAAAACAGCATACATCCAGAAATAGCTGTTCAATAACAACAACAAAAAAACACCTATAGTGAAAGCCCTGCAGATGTAAACAGGGGAAGGGGTTAACTCCATCCCTGCCAACAATCAGAGGTGTGGCCATTACCCAATGGAGTGCTAATTGGGGAATGGCCACATGTATATAATGGATGTAAAATCCTTTGTTTGCAGAAGAGTTTAGGTGAGTTTGTGTACTGTGTTTTTAGAACTATATAGTGAAGGCGAATGCCCAGCCTGTTTTTTTTTTTAATTGTTTATTTTGGACCCTGTTTATTTGTTTTTGCGTCTTGTTTAATAAAACGTGTGTAACAACGCTTTCACTGCAGCTTTAAGCCTCTGAGTCTCATTCCTGATGTTATCCTGCTATAGTATATTTTTACAGTATAAACACAATATCCTGCTATAGTATATTTTTACAGTATATCCCTCTATGGCATGAATTTTTATTTTGGGGGGAAAAAAATATTTCACCCCATTTTTTGGGAGATTGGGGGTTCCTGATAATATATCCATCATAAAATTTGTCCCCCTGTGGCAAAGTGCCCCGCCCCTGTGTGCATTTGTGTGTTCTGTGTTGTATGTTGCGTGTGTAAATGTTGGTGTATAGATTGGTACACGGGATATAAACGGGTCTGTGTTTCACGTGTATTTAAAAAGTGTATATTTGTATTTAGGCACGAGGAGAGCACAAATCACTTCACGTGCTGGTTAAATGTAATATGTGAGCACGGGGTTGCACAGAATTAATTCACGTGCTGGGATTCAAGTGAATAATTAATTAGTAATTGAATCCCAGCACAACAGTATATATAGATGCACATTTTCACTCAGTCGTGGTTGGTGTTCGGTGAGTGGAGAACGAGTGTGGAGAAGGAGAGTTAAAATAAGAACGGAAGAACGTAAATATAAAGTAAATAGTGTTTTCACTCACCGTGTTTGTTCGTCCCTGTTTGTTAGTGTCTGTCCGTTTTGTCTACCTGTTTATTTTGGCGTGAAGTGCCGTGTCCCGTGTTTTGTGCTGTTTTCAACCCTTTTATTTGTTAATAAACGCTGAGTGCAGCCATTGCACTCAGCTCATCATCAACCACTGTCTTTGTTTTGAATTCCTGTCTGGTCTGACGCCACCCACTCTGGCCGTCTTTGTGACACGTGGTGTCAGAAGAGGGATAGCCGCGCCTCCAAGCGTCAGACCAGGAGGGGTCTCGGGGGGGAAAAAAAAAAAAAAAAAAAAAAAAAGGGTCAATGGCAGAAGACGCCATCAAACTGCGGGGCTGGTTCCTAGAGAATGCTGGGCTGGAGGCCCAGTCTCTGCCCATAATCGTCCGGGCCCTGTGGATGATGGACAGTGAGAGATGGGAGGCCTATCAGGAGGAACACACCCCAAACACCTTGGAGGAAGGTGTGGAGTTTCTCCTCAGCTACCTGGAGGCAACGATAAAAGGAACAGCAGCCCAGGTAGCAGGCCCACCAGCAGAGGGTGAATGCCTGCTGTCCCCATCTCCACCAGCAGAGGGTGAATGCCTGCTGGTTTTGCCTCCACAGCCCAAATGGGAGGAGCCTGAGCGTCCACAGCCCAAATGGGAGGAGCCTGAGCGTCCGCAGCCCAAGCGGAAGGAGCCCGAACATCCTACGCCTGAGTGGGAGGAGCCCGAACGTCCTACGCCTGAGTGGGAGGAGCCCGAACGTCCTACGCCTGAGTGGGAGGAGCCCGAACGTCCTACGCCTGAGTGGGGGGAGCCCGAACGTCCACAGCCCAAGAGGGGGGAGTCGGTGCGTCCACAGCCCAAAAGGGAGGAGTCGGTGCGTCCACAGCCCAAAAGGGAGGAGTCGGTGCGTCCACAGCCCAAAGGGAGGCAAGTCGGGGCTTCCACAGCCCTGGGACCCAAGCCACCAGCAGAGGGAAAATGCCTGCTGGTTCAGCCCCAAGAGCCGGAAGGGGAGGGGTTACAGGCTCAACCCCCTGAAAATTTTTGGGGGGGAGAAGGGCAGGGTGCTGGTGTCCCCCAGCAGCCTCTCGCTATGCTGCTGAAGGCAGCACGGCGCGCACATGCCCAGCCGCCACAGCAGAGGGAGCCAGCACCGCCAGGAGCAGAGGAGCAGGAGCTGCCTCTGCCTCCACCACCACCACCGCAAGGAGCAGAGGAGCTGGAGCTGCCTCTGCCTCCACCACCGCCAGGAGCAGAGGAGCAGGAGCTGCCTCTGCCTCCACCACCTCCAGGAGCAGAGGAGCAGGAGCTGCCTCTGCCTCCGCCACCACCACCGCAAGGAGCAGAGGAGCAGGAGCTGCCTCTGCCTCCGCCACCACCACCGCCAGGAGCAGAGGAGCTGGAGCTGCCTCTGCCTCCGCCACCGCCTGGAGCAGAGGAGCTGGAGCTGCCTCTGCTGCCCGTACCTCCGCAGGGAGTACGGTGGCCGGAGCCCCAGAAAGGGGAGCTGCCGGCCACGAAGAAGGGGGATGAGGTCTGGAGACCACTTTCCCCAGCAGCAGTTTCGCTGCAGGAGTTCTTGTGGCCGGAGCCCCACAGGAGGGAGCTGCCGGCTATGAAGAAGGGGGAGGTCGGGGGACCACCTGCCCCCGCAGCTTTTTCGCTGCAGGACGGGACCAGCATGCTGTCAGCCGTGCCACTACCGGCAGGGGAGCTGACAGCATGTCCAGCCATGGGCCCACTAAAGCCTCCCTTCCCAGCCCGAGACTTTGGCCTGGACTGCTGGGTATTTAAGGGGGGAGGTGGCCGTTGAGGCCATGTGTGCTGCGCACAAGGGGGGGTATATGTGGCAAAGTGCCCCGCCCCTGTGTGCATTTGTGTGTTCTGTGTTGTATGTTGCGTGTGTAAATGTTGGTGTATAGATTGGTACACGGGATATAAACGGGTCTGTGTTTCACGTGTATTTAAAAAGTGTATATTTGTATTTAGGCACGAGGAGAGCACAAATCACTTCACGTGCTGGTTAAATGTAATATGTGAGCACGGGGTTGCACAGAATTAATTCACGTGCTGGGATTCAAGTGAATAATTAATTAGTAATTGAATCCCAGCACAACAGTATATATAGATGCACATTTTCACTCAGTCGTGGTTGGTGTTCGGTGAGTGGAGAACGAGTGTGGAGAAGGAGAGTTAAAATAAGAACGGAAGAACGTAAATATAAAGTAAATAGTGTTTTCACTCACCGTGTTTGTTCGTCCCTGTTTGTTAGTGTCTGTCCGTTTTGTCTACCTGTTTATTTTGGCGTGAAGTGCCGTGTCCCGTGTTTTGTGCTGTTTTCAACCCTTTTATTTGTTAATAAACGCTGAGTGCAGCCATTGCACTCAGCTCATCATCAACCACTGTCTTTGTTTTGAATTCCTGTCTGGTCTGACGCCACCCACTCTGGCCGTCTTTGTGACACCCCCAACCAGATATTGGTTTGTTGCCTCAGGGCAACAATGTGCTACGAGGGTACTGAAACACCAAGGTTTTCTATAATACATATGATAAGTGGAATAAGGAAAACAAGCAATATATGCATTAGAAAAAGTTTTATTTTGACAAACATCAACCACAAATGGTTCCAACCAATCACAATTAGAAGCTTTAAAGTCAAAACATCAAACAAACAAACTACTGCTAATTACAACTAGCACCTCATGTATAAATGTTTCTCACATTTCATATAAACATATAAACCAACATCCAAATGACTGTTTGTGTGTGTGTGAGAGTGTGTGTGTGTGGAGGGGTTAGCCTGTATGTGCGAGTGTGTGTGTGTTTCAGTGTGTCTGAATGTGTGTTTGTTGGGTTATTGTTTGAATCAGTGTTTCTCTTTTTGACAAAGCACACTCTGATTTCCTATTCTGTGTGGAACCTCAGGAAGCAGTTGCTGGTCGATGTGAAACAGAGGTGGACATCACATTTCCGGCACTTGGCTTTTGGTGTACCTGTGCACCCTGGGTACCTTGCATCTCCCCTTCTTTTCAGCCATAATCATCCAGTGGGCTGTGGCATCCAGGCGCACATCAGGGACTGGAATTGGAGCAGCGGGTCCTTTTCTCCTCTTCTCCTCATACTCACCAGCAATTGTGGAACTGGGACGACCTTTCTTGCACTCCAGACTCTTTCCACTTTTGCATAGGCCTTCAGCGATGTATGACTTGAAGATATACAGCTTCATTTGTTCCTTCTTTCTCATGCCAGTGCCTTCACAATCTCTTCGGTAGAGCAGCCAGGTGGTCACGATGATCATATCCAGGAAGTGGAACACCAGCCGGTGGTACCACTTCTTTGATTTGATTTTGTTCCGGTACAGTGCAATCAGTGAGTCAAGCAGATCCACCCCACCCATATTCTTGTTGTATTCTTTCACCACAGCAGGGCAGGGGACTTTGGTGATCATCTTTCGCTTGCGATCCCACCTGTCAACCTCGGTGACAGGGTGGCCTCCAGTGTAATCACTCAGAAGGGTCACTGAGCGGTTATCGTACCACTTCACAACGTGCAAGGTGGTTTCTCCAACCATGGCCATCTTCTGTTCAAAAGATCCACGTCCTGCTCTCTTCAGCTCAGCATCGCACATCAAGTTGACGCCTGGTAGTCTGTTGCCACGAACAGTACCAGTGCAGTGAATTCCCTGCTGAGCCAGTGTGAGCACAAGAGGGACACTCGTAAACCAGTTGTCGAAGAAGAGCTTGTAGTTCTCTTGCTTGGGTATAGGCTGGGCCAGGCGGAGGACAACGTTGCCACTTGCTCCCACATCTGCTAGCTCAGGGGGTTGTACAACTCTCCCTGTGTAGATTTCTAAGTTGTGCGGGACACCATCAGAGCCAGCCAAGACGAGTATCTTGTAGCCCCATTTCTTTGGTTTTGATGGCAGGTATTGCTTCAATCTATTTCTTCCCTTGAATGGGACCATCTGTTCATCAACAGCCAGCTTCTCACCCATTGGGATTGACGTCAGTTTTGAGGTCAGATGAGTGACCAGTGGTCGGATCTTGTGGAGTGGATCATCATTTTCCTCCTGTCTCTCTTCACTGTTACTGAAGTGCAGGGATTTTTTGATGGCCTCCCATCTATTCAGTATCATGGTGTCAGCTACTTGGGACACTCGGCAGGCTTTGTTCCAAAACATGCGGGTGCATGGTAAACCAAACAATGACATGTACACCACAATACCCAGGAACTGCTCCAATTCTTTTGTAGTGAGGTTAAGGGGCTTGTTTGCGTTACATTGTATCATATAGATTTGACTGCCCTACAATAACTTCCAGAATGTCTTCAGAGAAAAACTGCTTGAAGTACTGGAGGGGGGGGCATGATATTATCAGATCTTGAAAGCAGGCCCTGCCATTCTGGGTAAGCATTGAAGTATGCATTGTGGGGTGTTCTCCACCGGGGTAGGCGTGGAACATCAACCTCTGCTACATCTTCATCCTCAGACTCAGTCTCACTGTCCTCATTGTCAATCTCCTCAAGCTCACTGTCCTCACTGTCAGAGGGAATGACCCTAACTGCTCGATCATGTTCCTTCCGCCCATAAAATGTTCTTGTGTCCATTTCCTGTAAGTATCAGTAGATAGTAAAGTAAAAACATTGACTATGGTCATAATTATGCATCCGAGCACATCTCCACACTTTAGCATGATATTGCCCGAACAAAAGTGGTCCAACTGCACAATGTTGCCCTGAGGCAATGAAAAAAAAAAAAACACAGTTTTAGTATATAAATAAAAACAAAATAAGTCAAAACAATCAAACATACTTCTTTACATACTCATGCACATGCATATATTTTTTTTTATATAAAGTTATTTCAATTTAAACATGTTAAAAAGTGATTTTATCTTACCAATTGGTGGCACTGTGTCCCATGCGGCTTTGCTTCCTGAAAGGACTGCTCCACCCCCAGACAAAAGGCCACACCAACTTCAGCCCCTCATTTCATTGGACACAGACATGTCAGGTGATATTATATATTTTTTTTATTAAACAAAATTAAAGGGACGGTGTGAGGTCCAAAAAGGTAGTTTGTTGCCTGAGGGCAACACCATGCCATAGAGGGATATACACTATATCCTGCTACAGTATATTTTTACAGTATATACACTATATCCTGCTACAGTATATGTTTGCATTAATTCTGTTTTTGTAAAGGTTGTTATTGTCATTCCCCACAAGGCTAATTTTAAGATGTCAGAAGCAAAATAGAAGTCACATTACCTCACGTCTACCAAAATTCATCATTGGCCAGTGTTTATTATATTACCACTTAAACAGACAGTGATTACAGCAATGCATATTTCAGTATTTCATTTGTTTGTGTAGCTATTAATATTTAAAGTGACCTCAGGGTACACAAAGCCTAGCCCTGACTAATGCTTCAGATAAAAAGGCACTGTTTAATGACTGTGCTTGTATTGCAGGTGACTGGTGTATGTTTTAGAAAACATTAACGGACCATGATTAGCACTCCTTGGACTGCCTAATCTTAAGTAAGATAGTCCAACATTACATCATATTTTCTGGTTTCATAAGACACACATGCATATAAACCTAAATCTAACATTACTTTAACGAGCAATCTCATTTTACCCCTTTCCTCCCGTCTTACACGGGAACAGGATCTGAGCTAATGCTTACCCAAGCACATGCTGTCTTCAACTAAGCTGAACTACAGAAGCCAATCCAGAATAAATCTAAAGGCAGGTTTGCTAGAAAGCTCTTAAAGAGATCATTACAGGAGGGACAGCTAACAACTAAGACACAAAATGTGTTCTATATAATGCAGGTGTTTCACGTTACTTGCATTGCACAGTATGGAAGTATCAATAACACAGTCTACACCTCCAGTATAAAGAGCTAGTGTACTGAATATTAACCATTTTACGTATGTTAACTGATAGTCAGGGACTGCTATCAGTTGTCATGCTGCTGATGCTTACCAGGATGGGAAAGGATGTAATATGGTTGTCATGGGAATCTTTACAGTAATTATACCGACTGGCAATAATTTCCCATGACAACATTTGCCAAGACCTGCATTAAAGAATAAATGTCAGGGTCCTCTATACTGTTAATTCCAGGTAAATATACATTTTTATAATTATCTTTATAACCCTTTCCCCACAGGTTGTTTTGGAACCACATAAACAGGTAAGTAAAATAAGGATTTCTTTATTACAGGAATTTAGACAATTGAATACAAACTCCCCCCTTTCAACCACCTTGCATGTTATTTCCATACAAAACCTATTCTAAAAACACCTAAAACTGTGCACCAAGTAAAACCACTAAAACCTTCCATAAAACATTATTAACAGGCTACTGGTGACTTCAGGGGGATATTAGTATTGCAATTCTTCCACTTCACACAATGTATTCACAACACAGTCCCGAATATAAGCAGCAGTTTGGTGAAATGATAGTTCCAGTATATTCACCTGGGCCTCAAAAGGTCTAGAAAACTCAGTTTGTAGGTCCTGAACTTAACCCAAGTCGCAAACACTGTTCCAGTAGAAACGCCAACAAGGAAAGGTAAAGTCGATCGATTGAAGAACCTCCTAATCCATTGGTTTGTCCCGGTGCAAGGCTTGTATTTAGCTCCCTTCAAGCTCAGTCCCCCCTCTCCAGCTCCACGACGCAGGATCCTGCAATGGAAGAACAAATAGCACTTAATCTCCACACTACCTCTGTGTCCCTGGTCATTCACCATGTAGACTCCGATCTCAGCCCTCCCTACTTAGGTAGTGTAGGACCTCGCGTCTCGGGTATGTACAGGGAGCTGGCCATCCGTCCCTTGGCTGGTGCCTGTTTGCTCTTACGGGTTATCGGTTATGGAGGGGGGTACCTCGAAAGGAAGCAATACAGCACCTTGTCAAACCACCATTAATACTGGTAATCTAAATATTTCTGCCAAGTGTTTTTACTTCCGAAGCATTTGTCAAATGCCACACGGTCCTCGGCATAATAACATTAACAGTCCTCTTAATCCAAAAAGCACCACTTCAACAGTAAAATTCAAGGATAAATAGTTAGCTTTGCTATCAGTTTCTGACCGGTCCATCCTTCTATCGGACTGCTGTGTCTATATCTTTCTGTATTCCCTTTAAAGTTCCAAACGATCCTTGCTGTTTACCATCCAGGTCTGTCTGCCAAACTGGCCAACTTCCTGTGACCTCCATTCGGTTCCCCCTGGAACCACACGTTCTCCTTTCTGTACTTTTGGTTCCTTTTTATAATGGACTGTCAATGCTAGTTAATTGGTGCAAATGGAAAACACCTGGCTGCATTTGGAATTGGGGAATGGGACTAATTTCTCCTTCTATTCACCGGTGCTGTTGTACAAATAATAATACATACTTAACAAATAAATACATAACACAAAAATCAAATAAGTAATGAAAGTGCCTTCATTTGTAATGAACAAAAATAAAGTGTAAAACATAACAAGTGCAAATGAAACCAAAATAATATAATAAATACAAAAGGAAAACATAATATGCACAATCCCAACTAATTATAGTCACTTGTGACATAAACAGTAACAAACCATAACAATGCATTCCCTTCCTTGCTTATGACAGAGTATTGCTTTTATAGAAGGCAATGAATGGGTAAATGATTATAATTGTTATTTGGTAGTTGCCTTTTTTTGTTTGGTATTGTTTTTTTTTATGTTGCCTTTCAGTTGGTATTGAGAATGAAACAAACAGTTTTAACAAAACTCAATGTATTATTTTTCTCAAAAGCTGTTCCTTAAGATCTATTAATTTAAATATACCAGCAATGCAATTTTATGAAGTTTCTTGTTTATGGTGTTTATGGTATTCTAGTGCTTTGAAAACCAGTTCCTGTATGTTTTGCAAACTGACTTTACTCAAAGAGGGGAGCTTTGTTGTGTTGCACTTGATCCATGCATGCATTCACAGCAACCAAAATGACTAGTCAGAAGGTGATGTCATATCATTCCTGTGGCATGACATCTGTGCATCTGTGTAAGGACCCCCTTTGTTTCTGAAAAAGACACACTGCCAATGCATCTCTGTGCTATTTAGATTGGGGTGTAGTGGAGGGGCCTAGTGGAGAAAAAGTAAAATGGGCCCACCCAGACAAGGACTGTATGAGGTGGAGTAACAGCCCGTCAACATAAAAACAACACTACTACACAAATGTGATATATCAGGGACTGATAACTATAAGTATTTCTTATCTATTATTACACTTATTCCTGTTCCTGCTTTTTTTTTTTTTTGGTTCTACTGCACATCCCCAATGACCAGTCTAAGTTTATGGTTACCAAGACTCAACATGGATGCCTAGTCTGATTCACTGCATATTACTGAGGAACCGATTCTTATCACATTTTGGACTTGCACACAGTAATCAATTTTTTCTAAAAGATCTGACAAAAGTCCTTAGGCTAATGACTATAATTTGAAGAATTCAAACAAGCACAACATTTACGTTCAAAATACCAGATGCCAGGTCACTAAATTGATTTTTGTATCTTATAAATCTTTTAAAGAAAGCGAAAGTTGTGATTAAAATTACTAACAAAAATGTTTAATAGGAATTGAGTTTATAATTAAGCTTAAATGCATTCAAACAAGTGCTGTATTGGCAGAGGAAGCTCACATACAGAAGCGCACAATGTTGTAGCTTGAGCTTGTAGTTCTTCTGTAACTTATAAATACTAAAACTAAATAATTAATGAAACACAGTACTCAATACAATTAAAATTACAACTGAAAGATGGGGAAGGCCAAGCGAGATGGAACATATAATTAAGACTAATGCACAAGGAGGTCAAGGTTGCACAGACAGTGACTGCTGAAACTCCAACCAAGGATCTTTAATGTTTTAAGGTTGTACGTTTAAAGTTATAGTTAGGAGCAAAAATATTTGGTAAAAAAAAAACAATACCCGTTTAATTTCTATTTTGCACAGTGAGCAATAACAAAAATAGATGATGCCATTTTAATAACATAATCCATCAAGTTGTACAAGGGGTATGCCTATTTGGCTCACGCAATGATGTAATGATAAGACGTTTAAGAGGGGAGGAATCTTGTGTACAAACAACTAAAATGATCTTCAGCAAAGGGGAACAAATTGGAGTTTGAATATAATTTCGGTTTTACCGAAGTGGTTTAAAGTCTATATAGTTGATTTTTACCACTAGGTCTTCTATTGGTTTTATAAAATGATGTACTATCAACTCTATAGCTATATTATTTAGTAGTGTGCAAATTGCCTACAGACCCCAGGGCCCTCTTTTATGTAAATTTCAATAAATAAACTTTCACATATCAGCATGCTCCAGGTGGGTGGGTGGTGATCTCATTGTTGGCACAGAAACAAAGGAAATTGTGGATAGGGACTCAACTTTGGACACCATAGCAATGAATAAACAGCTAATTATTTATTTAATATATTATATATTGATAAGTTAACTATATTGGTAATTACTGTGCTTTTTTTCTTTGTTCATGTGCAGATGGGAATCAGTTAAAGTGAAGTATATTGATACATTGTTCTTTAATTATTTAAGATGCGACCTATATAATCATGCATATTTAATGACAGCCACTAGTGCTATAATCAATTTAGAATAAACAGAAATGAAAAGTCCACACCATCAGAAAACTTGCACTTCTGTCTGATGACAGATTTCATCTGAATCTCAAAAATATTACAATACAGATTGTGTAATCTTCAATGAATACAAATATTTGTAATAATTGGCATTCCCGTGTTTTGTCATAGAGCTAGTTGTGTCAAATTTTACAAGTAATTGGGATTCACACATTATACACTGAAAAATAAATTATTTAACGGCTCAAAATTTATTACTCCCACAGGCAGTAGTAGTATGTCTTTACTTATGTACAGTATTTCACTGTTTTGACATTTCCACATATCTGGAAAAGTACATATTCAATTGTGATAAAAGTTGGTACAGTGTTGAATATTTAGCATTATTGAGCATATTGAGGATATATGGGGATGTCCGTACATTTGTCCAGTCTATATGTCATGATTACATGTTTGCATATATCTGGAAAAACACTTATTAAGTTGTGATGAAACTTTTTATTGCCATTAATTAGCATATGTTGTTGGGAGTATCAGACTGTGGGGATATATGGAGGTGTCTCTTTTTTACCTGTATGTCTGTTTGTCACACATACTGTAAATTATTCGAAGATAATTCAGTAATTTTAATATAATTTACCATGATACTGTACTTAAACCTCATTTGCTTATCTCATCTAGTTCTCAAATACCACATATCCAATTTCCATACAACTTTAATTGTCATTTATTATTCTGTACTGTTATGTAAATATGTTGATATGTTACAGTCATCAATCTTTAAATTTACAGTCATGGTGGGGTATATGTGACTGACATGCTTGGTAAGCTGCCTGCTACAAACTTGAAAATCTCCTTTTTCAATTGTCGCTCTCTGACTAACAAATCTCTGCTTCGCAGTGAACTTATAACCGATACCAATCTTGATCTTCTCTGTCTAGCTGAAACCTGGCACTCTGTAAATGACATGCACTCGCTGCATCTAGCCACCCCAAAGGGCTATTCCCTCTTTGACAAACCTCACCTCACTGGCCGAGGCGGGGGCACTGCTGTTATTGCAAATTAGGTGCTCGCTTCCTCAGTTCTTTCTTTGCTTGCCTTTTCTTCATTTGAACATCTCGCCATCAAGCTCCCCTCTCCCATGTCACTCACCCTTACTGTTATCTACCGTCCACCTAAGAACAACTCTGCTTTTCTTGCCGAGTTTTCAGAATTCCTCTCCTTTGTCTGCACTTCAACTG
This sequence comes from Acipenser ruthenus, assembly GCF_902713425.1. Classification (NCBI taxonomy): domain Eukaryota; kingdom Metazoa; phylum Chordata; class Actinopteri; order Acipenseriformes; family Acipenseridae; genus Acipenser; species Acipenser ruthenus. The sequence goes on from NC_081191.1 coordinate 25,902,607, forward strand.
ACAAAATCCTACTCCTAGGTGACTTCAACATTCATGTTGACTTGCCTTCCTCCCCCCTAGTGACTGACACTACGCTTCTGGACTGTCTTGGACTTTCTCAATCTGTCAACGTCCCCACTCACACCCGAGGACACACCCTGGATCTGCTCATCACCAAGGGCCTTGATGTCTCCAATCTCTCCGTCTCAGATGTCTCTCTCTGACCATTTCTTAATAACTGCTAATATTAATCTCCCTGCTCCTTCCTCTGCTACTGATACTGTTGTCTCCTTCTGTCCCAAGAATCTGCTGAATCCTCAAACTCTCAGAATGTGTCTCTGCATCCTCTCTAACTGGTGCTCTCCCGTCCTCAGTTGATGATGCGGTGACCCTCTACAACCCCTCATATCATTGACACTGTTGCCCCGCTTACAACCAGAACCATCAAGAAAGATCGAAACTGCCCATGGTACACCCTCGAACTTCGACTGCTTAAATCTGACTGCCGCAAGCTTGAGCACAAGTGCAGGTCATCTGGACTAACGGTTCACAGAGAGATCTGGACCGACCATCTCGCAAGCTACAGGCGTGCGCTTGCCGTGGCCAGGGTGAAATACTTCTCTGAAATCATAACTATGGGACACGGTAAACCCAGTGTTCTCTTTAAGACCATTGACCAAATACTACATCCAGCCACGGACAGATCCAACTCCCATCAATCCTCCTCTCTTACCTGTCATGATTTCTCTTCTTTCTTTCAGAACAAAATCGACAACATCTATTCTACGCTCGCCCACCACAAACCCAGTTTACTACTTGACCACCTTGACTCTCCTCCTGTTGCCCCTCTTGCACTCTCCTCTTTCTCTCCTCTCTCCATCGCTGATGTCTGCAGCTTACTGTTGAAATCAACTACTGCCACATGCCTCCTGGACCCCTGGACGACTAACCTTGTCCGTCTCTGTGCTTCTGATCTTGCACACTCTCAACCTATCCCTGGACTCTGGCTCAGTTCCTGCTGCCCTTAAGCTTGCCCGAGTTACAACGGTACTCAAAAAACCCTCCCTTGACCCGGCTGACTTATCTAATTTCCATCCCATTTCCAATCTCTGTTTTCTCTCAAAAACTCTCGAAAGGGCTGTAGCCAGTCAGCTGATGAAACATCTCATGGACAACAATCTGCTTGAATCTCTACAGTCTGGTTTCCGGCCGCATCACAATACTGAAACTGCTCTGCTCCGGATTGTGAATGATCTGCTGCTCAATGCTGATGCTGGTGCTCCCTCTGTGTTTGTTCTCCTTGACCTAACAGCTGCTTTTGACACCATAGATCATGGCATTCTTCTTGACCACCTTCAGAAGTATGCTGGGATCTCTGGAACCTGTCTCTCCTGGATGTCCTCTTACGCATGCAGTCTGTTTTCTATGCTGGATGCAGTGGTGTTGCAAACCCAGTCACTTGTGGCGTCCCCCAAGGATCTGTTCTTGGGCCCCTTCTCTTCAATATCTACATGCTTCCCTTGGGTCACCTCATCCGCCAACACAGCCTCATGTTTCACTCCTATGCTGACGACACCCAGTTCTACTTAAAACTTGACCCTGGTAGCTCCTCTGCCATGGTCCTCCTCTCGGCTCAAGACATCGAGGCCTGGATGTCTGCCAATTTTCTTCAGCTGAACACTAGCAAATCTGAACTCCTTCTAGTAGGATCTAAAACTCAACTTAAGCCTGAACCTCGAAAACTGTCTGCTGCTGCCTTCCCCCACAGTACGAAGCCTTGGTGTACTTCTTGAGCAACCTCTTCTTTGATGCCAACATCTCCTCCATGGTCAAATCTTCCTTCTACCATCTTCGAAACATCTCCAAAGTCCCTCCCTACCTTTCCCTCCCAGATGTGGAGATACTCTGTCATGCGTTTGTCTCCTCTCGACTCGACTACTGCAACTCTCTATATGGTGGTCTTCCAGCACGCACCATAAACCGACTGCAGCTAGTCCAGAATGCCGCTGCCAGGATCCTTACCAGATGTAAAAAACGTGATCACATCACCCCCCCCCCCCTGTCTTGCTCAGCTGCACTGGTTACCTGTAAAGTTCAGGATTACTTTCAAAACTCTCCTGCTGGGGCTCCCGAGTGGCGCATCCAGTAAAGGCGCTCCGTGTGGAGTGCAGGATGTGCCCTATAGTCTGGACGTCGCGAGTTCGAGTCCAGGCTATTCCTTTGCCGACCGAGGACGGGAGCTTCCAGGAGGCGGCGCTCAATTGGCTGAGTGCCGCCCAGGGGGAGGGAGGGTTAGGTCGGCCAGGGTGTCCTCGGCTCACCGCGCCCCAGCGACCCCTGTAGTCTGGCCTGGTGCCTGCGGGCTTGCCTGTAAGCTGCCCGAGAGCTGCGTTGTCCTCCGACGCTGTAGCTCTTGGGTGGCTGCATGGTGAGTCCGCAGTGTGAAAAAAAGCGGTCGGCTGACGACACACGCTTCGGAGGACAACGTGTGTTCGTCTTCGCCCTCCCGAGTCAGCGCAGGGGTGGTAGCGGTCAGCTGAGCCTAAAAAAAAAAAAAATTGGCCATTCCAAATTGGGAGAAAATAATAAAAATAATTGGCAACAACTACAATGCCCTACAATGCCCTTCATCACATAGGTCCCGAGTACCTCCTCAACCTGCTGTCCCTGCCCGCAAGCTGAGGTCCTCTGACTCTGGCCTGCTTGTTACCCCCAAGCAGAAGTGCACCACACTTAGAGAATGCTCGTTTAGCTTCATGGCTCCCACTCTTTGTAACTCTCTCCACGGTCTGGTGCGTGATGCTCCCACCGTCACTTTAAATCAACTCTCAAGACCCACCTGTTCTCTCTTGCTTTCCATGTTCTTTAAGCCTGATATCTGCTATTAGCTGCTGTGTTGCTGCTACTATTTCATGTATTATGTTACTATCATGTATTATGCACTTTCCACTGTATTTCATGTATTATGCATTTTTTTATTGTGTTTTTTTTTTTTTTTTTTACTGTATATCATGTATTATGCATTTCTCTGTATTTAAAGTATTATGGATTTTCTTGTTGTTACTGCATCTTGTAAAGCGTTTTGTGATATGAAAGGCGCTATATAAAAGATGAATTGATTCATAAGTAACAAACAGTAAATAATACAAAGGTAATAGTCTGTATGCTAACTTAGTCTAAATATTATCATATATTCTCCTAAGACTTACTGTACATCTCATTCACGCTTTTCATTTGGGATCTTTGGACCCCACAACACAAAGGAATTGCTTTAATTAACTATTTTTTAAATGGCGCTGTTAAAATGCACAATGCTTTTTTCCACCTGAGAAAAAACATAACAAAAAAATAAAAGAAAATGTGTTCATCCCTTATTTTAAATGTTCATCTGTTTTATATTGTCAGAAAGAATTTGCCTACCCTCTAAGTCAATTGAATTCAACAGTTAATGCAATACTGTGCAGAACACAAGGGATTTTAAACAGATTGTGACACACTCTGTAAGGGGGTTAGTGTTCTGTTCAATTTCCTTTACCATACTTTAGTACACTTTGCAATGATTTTACCTTGGTATTTTACCTTGGCCACGCCTTTGTTTTTGCGATATCACTCTTCCACGTGTGCTAAATCCTGCAATTTCCTGTGGATTCTCAGCATAAACTTTGTAGTGTAATGGATTAGGAGTTCCAGTGTCGTTTGTGGTTGTCTTTTCATTAATTGTTACTAAAATGCTCCAGTTTTTTTTCAGAATATGATCATGTAACAAATATTATATGTCATGTCAGGAATTTCACCCAAAGTAATTTGTATTAGTTTGCCATAACATGCTCTTCTTTCAAAACTGCACACATAAGATCCACATAGTAAACAAAAGTGCACAACAGGTAAGATTTCTGTATTTATTTAATACTTGAGTTAATACTTGGTGGAAGCACCTTTAGCAGCAATTACAGCTGTGAGTCTGTTGGGATAGGTCTCTACCAACTTTGCACACCTAGATTTGGCAATATTTGACCATTCTTCTTTAAAAAACTGTTAAAGCTCTGTCAAGTTCCTTGGGGAGCGTTGATGGACAGCAATCTTCAAGTCATGACACAAATTTTCGATTGGATTTAGGTCGGGGCTCTGACTGGGCCACTCAAGGACATTTACCTTTTTGTTCCTTAGCTACTCCACTGTAGATTTGGCTGTGTGCTTTGGGTCATTGTCATACTGAAAGGTGAACTTCCGTCCCAGTTTCAGCTTTCTTGCAAAGGGCAGCAGGTTTTCCTCAAGGACTTCTCTGTACTTTGCTCCATTCATTTTCCCTTCTATCCTGACAAGTGCCCCAGTCCCTGCCGATGAGAAACATCCCCATAACATGATGATGCCACCACCATGCTTCTCAGTAGGGATGGTGTTCTTTGGGTGATGCGCTGTGTTGGGTTTGTGCCAAACATAACGCTTTGAATTTAGACCAAAAAGTTCCATTTTAGTTTCGTCAGACCACAAAACTTTTTGCCAAATTTCTACAGAATCTCCTGAGTGTTTTTTTGCATACTTCAAACGGGATTCAAGGTGGTCTTTCTTGAGTAAAATACAGGCCAGATTTGTGGAGTGCTTGGGATGTTGTTGTCACATGCACATTTTGACCAGTCTTGGCCATAAAAGTCTGTCGCTCTTGCAAAGTTGCCATTGACCTCTTGGTAGCCTCTCTGATCAGTCTCCTTCTTGCTCGGTCATCCAGTTTGGAGGGATGGCCTGATCTAGGCAGGGTCTTGGTGGTGCCATACACCTTCCACTTCTTAATAATCGTCTTGGCCGTGCTCCAAGGGATATTCAAGGCCTTTGATATTTTTTTATACCCATCCCCTGATCTGTGCCTTTCAACAACTTTGTCCCGGAGTTCTTTTGAAAGCTCCTTGGTGCTCACGGTTGAGTCTTTGCTTTGAAATGCACTACCCAGCACAGGAAACCTACAGGAACTGCTGAATTTATCCTGAAATCATGTGAATCACTATAATTTAACACCAGTGGAGGCCACTTAACTTGGTGTGTGATTTTTGAAGGCGATTGGTTACACCTGAGCTAATTTAGGATTGTTATGACACTTATCCAACCAAGCTATTTCAGTTTTTATTTTTAATTAATTTTATACAAATTTCTAGAATATTTTTTTTAATTGGAAATTGTGGGGTAGGATGTGTAGATCAATGAAAAAAAAATTTTTTTAATGCATTTTAATTCCAGGCTATAAGGCAACAAAAGGTGAACATTTTGAAAGGGGGTGTAGACTTTTTCTCTCTCTTTCTCTCTCTCTCTCTCTCTCTCTCTCTCTCTCTCTCTCTCTCTCTCTCTCTCTCTATATATATATATATATATATATATATATATATATATATATATTATTCTGGAACAACTCAAAACCACTCCAAATGATTGCAAACACCATACATTTCTATAGGCTGACAGGTAGATGCTCATTCTTTGCCCAGATACAGTAATTACTTTCAAAGATACTGCTTATATTAAAGAAAAACAATCCTTTTATTCAGTACTGTTTTTCTTTGCTTACACTTTGTATTTTGGGATTCTGTGGCAGGGCAAAAGCCCTGCTTGTGTAAATAGTGTGTGTGGGAAAGTAAGGTTGACAGGGATGGAGTTAATTCTGTCCCTGCCAACACTCAGAGGTGTGGCCATTCTCCATTTGGTAATTGAGTGCTAATTGGAGAATAGCCACCTGTATAAAAGCAGGGAGAAGCCTTTGGTTGGAAGAGGGAGTGAGGTGTGTGAAACAGTGGTGAAGGCGAATGCCTAGCCTACATAGTCCTGTTTTGCTTGAATCTTTGTTTTGGCCCTCGTGCCCTGTTTATTTGTTCCTGTGTTTAGTGTTTGTGAAATAAATGTGCGCAACAATACTTCACTGCAGCTTCTGTCTCTGAGTCTCTGATTCTTGTCGGTAACAGCTTAGGCCTTGACACTATCCTGCCGCACCATCTCTCTGCTCAAGATATTTATGTAGTATATGATGCTTTCCATTGTGTTATGTTGTAGGTTATAATTGCACTCCTTAGAATTATGTTATAATGTCAGGCTGTATTTCAGACCAGTGAATAGACTAGGGACTTTACCCACAAGATAAGCAAACTGTTCGAACATATTTATGTTTTTTTCTTGGGTTGTTTCATAATACTCAAGTATATATTAGGAAAGAATAGTTGCAGAAGAAAAGCTTAACTATATTGTTTTTTTTTTAATTGATAGGTCCTGGGTCACGATGAGTTACATTTGGAAGTATGACACCAAAATCCCAGGCGTCTTTGATATTAATTTACGTACGTATGTGATACTTTCACGTACATACCTAATAATTGTCATGTACATACGAGAAAGTATCACGTATGTACCTAATAATTATCATGTACATACGAGAAAGTATCATGGACATACAAGATTCTGTATTGTTCTTCTGAGGTTCATGGCTTCCGTAGTGAATCAATATTTATACGTAGTAGGTATGTGTGTCTCAGGGTATTTATATGTTGTCACAAAGACGGCTGGAGTGGGTGGCGTCAGACCAGAAAGGAATACACAGACAGACGGTGGTGATGAGAAGCTGAGTGCAAATGGTAGCACTCAGCGTTTATTAACAAAGTAAAGGTTTAAACAGAACACAAAACAGGACACGGCACTTTACGCCAAAATAAAACAGACAAACAAAACGCACTAACACTTAACAAACGTAAATATAATTATACAATTTAAATACTCGTGCTGCACACACCCATTTATATCCTGTGTACCAATGACTATACACCAACATTTACACACGCAACATACAACATATAACACACAAATGCACACAGGGGCGGGGCACATTGCCACATATGTATACAGAATTGTCTGAACGGTTGTCAGGTTTGTCATTTTTCATTTTTATTACGTTGTCTAGTGTGAGCCCAGCCTTACACACATATTAAAACTTACACGTACAGAAAAACTGATCTAACTTTATTTTACGTTTTCTTGTATTGCAGTGAATGATTATATATGATGGCGCGTCATAGAAGCTATATATATGGTGCTTCCAAAAGAAAGAAAAAAAAACATAAAGAGAAAGCAGGGCAGGAAACAATAGGGAGCATTATTAAAAAAATCTAAAGGTTTTCAGTATAGTGGAAGAATGTAAAGGAGAAAGTTAGGCTCAGTCAGAAAGGCTTCACTGAAGTAAGGCTAAGTGAAGGAGAAAGCAGCCAGGATCAGTCAGCACCACACAAGCTAATAGCCACATTGAACACAGATCCTGGAATGTGGCCAGCAAAAATGGATGACAAGACACAAGTAGATTTGGTTAGACAAGGCCCTCTTCAGGTAGAAAACTTACATTTTCCAGCAGATTCTTCTCAGTACAATCGTCACTTCACAACTGGAAACTACTACAAAAAGGTGTCCAATGGAGAAGCATGGCTGTTGTATTCTATCAGACAGGATGCTTTATTCTGTTTTAATTGTAGGTTGTTTAGTAGTTCAGGACATCATTTGGCTTGTGCAGGGTTTCAAGCATGGCATGAGATGGCAAAGCACTTAATCTCAAGAGACATCTCTGGAGCACATGCATGTAGCAGTGGAAGAAGCTTGAAATAAGACTTGAATACAAGACCATTGATCAAGAGAAGGAACCCCTATTTCTGAGTGAACAACAGTACTGGCATACGTTGGTATAGTGCCTGCCTACTATTGTTCAGCTCTTGACTCAGCGTTGCATGGGTTTTCATGGTACAGATGAATGCCTGTATGGACATGATAATGGAAAGTTTCTGGCTCAGGTTAAGCTTATAGCAAAGTTGGACCTTTTGATGAAACAGCATGTACAGTACGCTGGATCAGTAAAGAACTGCACTGTCACTTGGGAAGAACATTCAGAATGAGTTGATACAGCTGATGAGCAGCAAGGTGGTTGAAGAAATTGTAAATAGGATCAAGATAGCCAAGTATTATGCCGTAATTTTAAACTGTACACTTGACATAAGCCATGCTGATATGATCACCGCTGTTTTCCCCATTGTGCATATTGAGCATGGCAGTGGGAGCACCAAAGAGCATTTTCTCGGTTTTCTGAATGCAGAAGTGACAACTGGTGCAGGTCTAACGGAGACACTTCTCGGTTTCCAGAGGCAAAAAGGAATCCCCTAGCTGACTACGATAATGGCAGCAACATGAAAGGACAGCACAGTGGTGTCCGAGCACGCCTTCTTGAAATGAATCCCAGAGCCATAGTCTTTACCTGGTTATCCGTGATGCTGCACAATCCTCGGTAGCAGTAAACATATTCTTTGGCTAACTGCAATACATATATGTAGTTATTTGCAGCCTCAACTCAAAGATGGAATATTCTCTGTATCCATGTCCATCATGACAGTAAAAACAGACATAATGAAGCGTTCTTACCTTTGTAAAAGTTAGTGATCAGCAGATGTGTCAGGTTTTCACTAACTCTACTGTGCAGAATAAATTTTTTTTTTTCTATAGGTAAATATGTGCTTCCTAAAGATATGAACACTCCTTAAACTTTCTAAAAATCACATAATTTGACCAACAGATTGAGTCTGCAGTAATATGTACAGTACAATAGAGCAGATTCAGCACTTGATTCCCCTCCCCCCTCCCTCCTTACAGTAGGGCAAAAACTAATAAAACATTATAATACAGCCCCCCCCCCCCCCCTTAGCCACCCCACTAAAATAAAATTACAGTCATCTTTAACAAAAACCTTCTCTTACCATGCATCAGTCACTACCTAGGTTACAGCGGTTTCTATTCTATTATCTTTTTTTTTTTTTAATATATGCATATACATACATAAACATCTGCTTACAATTCTGTATAATTTCCATACACATACCTACATTTTCCCTTGCATTTGAGCACCAATTGTTATCCGCTGTAAGTTGTGGACCCAATATATACTTACATACATATATACATATAAAAATATATATATGCACATATTGTAACCGAGCTTGCACCACTCGGGTTCTTTGCCCATTTAAAAATAGACCCAGGACACAGGAACTTGATTTCAAAAGCGCTGACACGCTATTTTTTTAATAATAACACAAACAAAATAAACACCTAACTCTAATGAGCACTAACTAAACACAACACAGGAACCTAACTATAAAACAGGACAGCTAAACTAGAGATTAACCCTTTGGGGGATAAAATGTTGAAAATATATTTTTCCAATGGGGACTCGGTAGGTTTCAGGAAAAAAATGTTTTGAGTTTATTTTCACCCAGTTTCTAATTTGCAGGTTTAAATTATTACCCCTATACAAGTCTCTGAGGTACTCAATTCCCTTTTTTCTCCAAATTCCAAAAATCCCATCTATGCTACTATGCCGTTGGGTATTAAGGGGTTATCTTTAAATGGGGTGTATTTAAACAAATTGTGCAAATTGAGGCCAAGAAGTGTATGACTGTCCAACCAACAATTGAATGTATTCAATATATTTAGTTATTGTTAGCATACGTTTTCTAGCACCTATAAAGGGAAGTGCACTCAGTGGAATGGGACCAGCGATGTGTTGTTCTATCAATATCCACGTTGGATTGACTGTCCAAATTGAGCCATACCCATATACCACAAAGCTGGGAAGCAAGGTAAGACAGTTTAAAATTAGGTAGAGTTAGCTCCCACTTAATAAATGGGGCCTGAAGTGTAGAAGACCCCACTCTAGAATGTTTATGATGCCACAGAAATGTAGAAATAATTTCTTTAAATTTTAATATAGAACATGTTTGGAATTTTTAGGGGAATTGTTTGGAATAAATATAAACATTTAGGCAAAACATTCATTTTTATAATATTCACCCTACCAATTAGGGATAGGAGTAAGTCGACTCATCTCTGTAGATCATTAATTGTTTTATCTAGCAGTGGTAAATAATTAGCCTGGTAAACATTATTTATGGAGTTCGTTATTTGTACCCCCAAGTATATAAAACCATTTGGGCTCCACTTAAAAGATTGAAGTAACTGTTGAGTTTTGTAGTTAATACTATTATTGAGAAGCATCACTTCACTTTTATCATAATTCAGTTTGTAACCAGAAACCGCACTGTAGTCAGTGAAGGCCCGAAACACCTCAGGCAATGAAGTATCTGGGTCAGACACATACGAAAGGAGATCATCCGCAAATATAGAGAGTTTGTATTTTGTTGGACCATACATTATACCCCTGATTTGTGGGTTGGATCGAATTGCAATTGCAAGAGACTCAATAGCCAGAGCGAACAGGAGTGGGGAGAGGGGGCATCCCTGCCTTGTGCCCCTGCCTAGTAAAAAAGGTTCAGAGATAATACCGTTTGTCAAGATTTGGGCTTTGGGGCGTGTATACAGTGTTTTAATTTATATATATATATATATATATATATATATATATATATATATATATATATATATATATATATATATATACTGAATAAAGGTTTGGCCAAAATTGGATTCCTCCTTTCTAAATAATACGTTTTCAAAAATGTTATGTACATAACATTCTCATAGCTGTTGTGCAAGTGGAGCTACAAATAGATAGAACATGACCTGTTTCCTTATGATAAGTTTGGCAATATGGTTTTGATTTTTATGTATAGTTGTAGATTGTGTCTGGAAAACTTTTTTTTTTTTTTGCAGGTGGTCCCAAAAATTGTAACATTCATATTATATAAAAAAAAAGGCTTTCCTAAATTAGAGCAAGACTTGGTAGGTCTGCATACTTTATCAATAGTTGCAGCTTTTATTTACATACAGACACACTGTTTTTGAGCAATATACTAGAAGCTATTCTCATCTGTTCACACTAGATGTCTCCCTCTTCTACTGTCGGAACTGACCCTCATGGGCTCGTTTCTAATTCAACACTGTCTCCGCCGAGAATGCTTGGGGAGGCCGCCATTTTGAAATACAAATCGTTCACAGTACACCCGCCCCAAAACCTGGAACTATGCCGCGGGGCCGACCTCGCAAACAGAGGAACAAAATCAACGCCGAAACAGGTAAACAGTACCAAACTGCCTCGAATAAATAAAGTGCTGTATAATCTCTTAAACCATGTTAGCATGACTCTGACAAGTGGCTGAGTCTCCGAGAAACAAATATTTAAATGTTGTGTATATAGTCCCCGGATACACTAGTACTGTCGGTGGCCATTTCTTTTGTGCTCTAAAGTAATGATTGAGGCGGAATGATATTAATAACGTTTATCTGGCTCTACTTATTCATTCTTATTTACACCCTTTGCCAAATGCTCCCTTAACACTGAATTGATAAGTGCAAATAAGCGGATTGTAAAGGGTCAACCTAGTATTTAAAATAGCTGGTATGTTCAATGTCGTGCGGGGGCTGCTGCTTACGTTATCTCAGATCTGTTGTTTTGTTTCTGTATGTGCAGATGTTTTGCAGAAGTAGTACTGTACTATATAGTTTAGGTAAGATACTAGTAGAGCTAGTTAAACTTGGGGTTGGATTTATTTTTTTAAGTGAATTTATTACTGCAGTTTAAGTAGATTATACATATAGTTAAACGTATTAACTTGTTCTTATTATGAAATGACGTAACTGCTGTATAGAAATGAGCTGATGATACAGTATATTTTGTGTTCGAAAAAAAATCGATGCACGATAGAACTTAAGCAATCGTAAGGCAAATATTAAGTTACTGTACTCCGTAGTCTAGAAAAAAAGAAAAAAAAAGGTATTTTGCAAAATCGGAAGCAGTTTGCATAAAGAGCGGTACTAGAATTTGTTTCTATATTGTCTATATTCTGTATGGTTTCTGACGAGATTAACGTAATAATAAAATAACGACAAAGCAATACTGTAATGTGTAGTAGCTTGTTTTTATTAATTGAAATACTGTGTTTGTCAGCAGCTTTATGTGAGTCTCTTTTTTAATGACATTCAAACCACATCTGTCACAAATGTATATTTTTCCTTAATTTCCCTTCATTCCAAGTCCCTTTCTGGTTAATAAGTAATTTTAGGAAGTTATCAGCATACCTTGCGTGCTGTACAGTATTATACATTCCTAACTTTTTGTTCAAGGTCAGACTTCCTTGTTACATTTGAATCCAAACTACCTTGTGAAAGTGAATTGCAGAGATCCCACTGGTCTTATAAATAAAGTGATAAGAGGGCACAAGACATTTGTCTGATACCAGGTGCATCCAGTTAAACCTAGTGGTCTTTTGAGTTTATATATATATATGTATATATATATATGTATATATATATATATATATATATATATATATATATATATATATATATATATATACAATCAGCTAAGTGTCTATTGCAGACTAAGTTTAACTACAATTTAGCCAGTGCTTCGGCCACAGTTTATTACTTTATGGTGTCCGTGGAAGCCTTTCTGTTGTATTTTATATATTAAAAGTGAATTGAAAGTATTTCAGAAGTAGGGTTTTTAATTGATTAATTACATAAATATGCATTTAAAAAAATAAAATAAATAACTAAGCATCCCCAAAGGGGAGCTTATATGAGTTGTCAGTCTGCGGCCGCACCTACTGAAGTTTTTTTTTGTTTTGCAACACTGCTGTCACCTCAGTGCCTTGTATCTCAGCAGCCATTGGATGTAGACTTCATATTTGCAGGGGTTTTTCAACGTTTCATGCTTGTTGTTTTGCTAACTATGAAATGAACAACTCTGACCTAACATTTTGAATTATTTTGTTAATGTTTGGTAACATCGTTGTATTCTTTGATTTTCTTACAAGTTCCATTACCAGTGTTGTCCAGTGAAAAAGACCCCTTTCATTGTACATGCGTTCATATAGGTTCTTTATAGTTGATACACAGTTGTATACAATGATTCTCTCAATAGCGTTCCTTTATAGTTGCTGTCCAGTTAACGTTACTGTTACAGTACCACATTGTCTTTAACCTGTCTATGATACCATCTTTTCCACATTTCCATTTTACTTCATGTTTACAGACCATTTGATCTGATATTAGGACATACCGCTTAGATTATGCAATCAGATGCTTTGGAGTTGTTCACAACAACTCACAATTCTAGTTAGATGTCTTTTTAAAAGTTTGATAAATAAATACAAAAATCAACAAAGTAATAAACCAAAATTTTGAATAAGTTTAGGCTGAATTAGAAATGTTTTTACTGTGACCACTGAAAAAGTGTTGAAATAAACCACAGCTCCCAACACCACTCAAATCAGTGTTTTTCTTCACTTGCTGTTTGGCTTCTACATTAAAGCAGTCCACATACACTTATTGCTATTTCACATACACAATACCGAATGTTGCATACTTCCTTTGGCAAGGTGAGGACAAGGAATTTCTAATCTTTCATGCCAAATTTCAGATTTTCCTCCCATTACCTTAAGCTTCTGCTGTTCAGCAATTCATAAAATCTTCCTAACTTATTTGTTGAATTAATTACTATTTTTAGAATTTTAAACAGTTTCACTTAATTAAATGTATTGATAAATATCCTCTAAATAACAAGGGAAAAAAATCATATATTGGACCATTATTATGTATAAGTTATGCTTAATACAATTATAAACATGTTGTTCACCAATTCTTAAACTAGTGCATATTTCAGCAGAAGTGTTTGTCATTACAACCTTCCACAAAAAGGTGTTGGTAGCTTTTGTTCATTAAACGCCACACAGATATTTTGGCATAATAATAATACTACTACGACTACTACTATGACTACTACTACGACTAATAATAATAATAATAGGCTTACTTGCTCCCACATTGATGTTATGAGGTGTCAAACATTTAACACAGTACAAATGTCACACACTTTCCAAATTAAATATGATATATGCATTTCATTTTTAATATTTTAGGATAGTACATTATATACTACCCATCTCATTATAATGTCTGAATTGACTGCTAGCCCTTTAATGTATATCTAATAATAATGATTTATGATCTCCATTTTCCACAGATGGACAACAAGAGCCAAATGCAGAAAACTCTGGTTACAGCAACGCAGAGCCCAAAGACTTCAAGTGTTTGGTGTGCTCTAAGACTTTCACTAAAGATAGCCTGCTACAGCGCCATCTGCGGGATCATGGGCAAAATGACAAGGTTAGTACACAATGAAGAAACTGAATGCAATGTAAGAGTATTTACAGTATCTTGTTTTAAATGATCATTTAAAATGTTTTTGTTGATTAGCAAGTTGTACACATATAGAACATTGCTAACATTGTGTATATTCAAATGCATTCTCTGTACGTCAAAACAAAAGTTGTGCTCCAACTTTAAAGATTCATAAATCACAAGTTCAGAAATAAAGATATAAACTTCAGCTAATGCCTTCATCAGTGCATAATAGTTGAGAAAGTTAAACCCACCCTAACTTTTACGAATCCAGGTATAGTAATAAAAATGTGTGCAGTGTAAAAAGGTTTTTTTTCTGAATATATTTGCTCAGAAATGTAAAAATGACCAGAAAAGACAAGTAGTACAATCATTATTATCTTTTAGGCAATTTTTTAAAGATACAAGTTGCTGCAGGGCAATTTACTTTCTTTCTCATTTTAGTAAGTTGAGTTGCAGTATATAAAATGGCTCCACCTGCTGGTCAATACTGAAATAAGGTTAATTCTACCTAGTTTATTCAACACTGTGTTTAAGATAACAGCTTCCTATTATTTTGAAAACAGCCGCACCGGTGTGACCTGTGTCCAAAGTCTTTCAACGTGGAATTCAACATGACCCTCCACAGGTCCACACACGCTTCAGTGGACCCCACCTGTCCAGTGTGTCACAAGAAGTTTTCAAGAGTGGCCAGTCTGAAAGCTCACATCATGCTGCATGAAAAAGAGGAGGTGAGAAGCCAGGGCTGTGGTTGTGAGTTAATCTTTCACATGGGAGTTGTTTGTACTCTGCACATCCCAGATTAGGAGACCAGTGCCTGTACATAGTACTATGATAAACCACAACAATGAGAGATTTTAATAATCTGTCCCACAAGTGCAGTGGTACCCCAACTATGATCCTCTTACTACCTCCTACTGTAGAATGACTGTGTAGGACATTTTATCTTGATTTTACCCCCAGTAATAGGTTTTTGGCTAAGGACTGCCAAGAATATTTTACCACTTGGCAGTCACCACTCAGTGATTTATCCCACACATTGTGATGTCTTCTGCAGTGTGGTCGTTTGTCTTGAAATGACTGGCAAAAGATTCATATTTGTTTCAACACCCAGCATGCTGCTTATCTGGAGCGCTGTGTGTAACTATGAGGTAAATTATATCATAAACACATTAATAGATTTAAATAGAAATAAGTGAGTGTAGTTACCATGGCATCCTTATACTGTACATCCACTGTTTGTTTTCAAACACACTTTCCCTTGACAAATGTATGTTAAACATACCACAATGGAAATGTATAATTTCTAGAAATTTCTTGAAAACAAAGAATTTTAGGAAAAATCTTTTGTAGCAAAAGTTTTGCTTTTGTGGATGAGGAAAAAAAGTTACAAGAAATAGATGTCTACAATTATTTATTTCAGCATTTTATTTTCAAAACTCAAAAAATGCTAATTCAAAAGTATTCATACTATGATAGTATTGTCTACAAGCTGCTAGAAATTTCAATTTGATAATGCAGAACCTAATTCTAGAAAGTGCTGGATTGTAGGTGAACATTCTTAGAGAGTATAAAAGGGTTAGGCATAAGATGATTGCTGCCATTACCAATAACTCAATATGGGAAAAAGTACAGAGCTATCTGAAGACCTTAGGTGGAAAATTATTTATTGTCATAAAGCTGGAGAAGGGTTCAAGAAGATTTCCAAGCATTTGAGTGAAATCCCAAATTCAACTATTGTTTCTATTATCAAGAAGTACAAGACTCATGGTACTGTCACAACGCTTCCTTGGTCTGGAAGAAAAAAGGTTATTTCACTAAGAACAAGTAGAAGACTTGTGAGGAAGGTTAATAACAATCGGGAGATTGACTGCCAAAGATATTCAAAGTGAATTGGCTGCAAGTGGGACTAGAATGTCCATTTCAACCATAGGTCAAGTATTGCATGGTGAAGGTCTCAATGGTCGTAGGTCACATAAAAAGCCACTTAAGAAAACGTCATGAGGACGATCGCTTAAAGTTTGCAAAATGGGTTCTGGTCAAAGGTTTTGTGGAGTGATGAAACAAAAATCGAGCAATTTGGTCACGATGATAGACATTTGGAGAAAGTCTGGTGAGGCGTACAAAGAAAAGAACACCATACCTACTGTCAAGCATGGAGGTGGTACTATCCTTCTATGGGGCTGTTTTTCCTCTAATGGCACAAGAAATTTAGTTCTATTACATGGTAAAATGGATTCCATATCATACCAAAAGATATTGGCCAATCATCTGAAACCCTCCTCTACAAAACTTGGAGTTTTGCAAGAAAATTGCTGAAATAAATAACTGTAGACATCTATTTCTTGTAACTTTTTTTCCTCATCCACAAAAGCAAAATTTTTGATACAAAATATTTTTCCTATAATTATTTGTTTTCGAGAAATTTCTAGAAGTTACACATTTTCATTTGTGTATGTAAACTTTTGACAGTGGTAGTCAGTGGTTGGAAATTCTGTCCTGTGATTGGTTAAAACCTCATCATAGGAGCAAAAATAGATTGAACTATTGCCCTAACATCCTTAAACTCCATCTGTCATGTGATTGGTTCACATCACTGTCAGTCCTGCACCTTTTCATCTTCATTCCTCACAACAAGAGAAAATGGCGAAATGTGAAAAAACGGCTCAATAGCGATTCTGTGACTTAACAGAAAATTAATTACAAAACATACTACAAACGAAGATGCTCCAAACACTAAAGTGGTGATTAAAACGTCACTGTCACTGTGTTCTGACTTTTTGAAATTCAAGCAAATTCAACTCAACGAAAACAAATATGACGGGCGGGATATAAACTGGATTATGCAGCAAACCAGACGGAGAAAAACTTTGCTAACATTTTCTGTTATTTATTTCTGTTATTTATTTACGTATGCTGTATCAGCTATATTTAAACAAAATATATAAAGTCGTATTTACTATCCAACCTTGCCTCACTTATTTTCATGACTGATTCATATATTAAATATGTACTGCAGATTAAGCCATAGTGGACAATTAAATGCCCCTCGGGAAGACTATTGTTACCTCCCAGGGTGCAATGCCCTCAGCATGCGGCTTTGGGCATTATAGCCCCCTGTCGGTAACAATAGTCTTCCCTCGGGTCAATAATGTGCTACTATAGCCCTCCTCTCCAGTCCATGTGGGTCAGAATATATTACCACACAATAATATGTCTCGAGTTAGTTTTGAACCAAATGCACAAGTAGCCAAAACTCAGTTTATCTGAATACCGGATCTAAATAGTCATACTTTAAAACAAGATGACTTTGACAAAAGCAGTATCTCTAATAACACCGTGTAACAAATTTTTTTTTTTTTTTGGTTCCTGGGTAGTAAGTGTTATTTCCTAATTGCTTATGCCTCAAAAGTATAGATATAAAGTCAGAAAAAAACAACATATGAATCCAAATTAACATGTATTTATACTAAAGTAATACAAAAATGACTACAAAAGATTTAGAAGTGAGTAGTTTTTCGAGATTTACGATTATACTGTAAATCACTTTCACGAATCAGCCCCCAAATGTAGTCTCCCATCATGTTCTCGTTATACTGTCCTTCATTGACAGCTCATCCAGGATCCTCAAAGCCGTGCTGCTCCATAATGGTAACAAGTACCCGTCTCTTCCCCTGGCTCACTCGGTGCACCTCAAAGAGGATTACAACAGCATCAAGACCTTGCTGGACGCCTTGAAGTATGATGAGTACGGCTGGGACCCCCGGAAGGTGCTAATGCCACCACTGCACATCAAATTGGGCCTTATGAAACAATTTGTCAGAGCTCTAGATAAGGAGTCGTCAGCCTTCAATTACCTTCAAGACTTCTTCCCTAAGCTGTCTGAGGCAAAGGTCAAAGCCGGTGTCTTCGTCGGACCACAGATAAAGAAGATCCTGGAGTGCAATGAATTCCCCAGGAAGCTCACTAGTAAGGAGAAAGCAGCTTGGAACAGCTTTGTCGCAGTGGTTCGGGGCTTCCTGGACAATCACAAGGCCGAAAACTATGTGGAGCTGGTTGAGACTCTGGTGAAGAACTACGGCACAATGGGCTGTAGGATGTCCCTCAAAGTCCATATCCTTGATGCTCATCTTGATAAATTCAAGGAGAACATGGGAGCGTACTCGGAGGAGCAAGGCGAGCGCTTCCACCAGGATATACTGGACTTTGAACGCTGCTACCAAGGACAGTACAACGAGAACATGATGGGAGACTACATTTGGGGGCTGATTCGTGAAAGTGATTTACAGTATAATCGTAAATCTCGAAAAACTACTCACTTCTAAATCTTTTGTAGTCATTTTTGTATTACTTTAGTATAAATACATGTTAATTTGGATTCATATGTTGTTTTTTTCTGACTTTATGTGAACGAAAAGACACAAATTCGCCCGTTTTCTCATTGGAAATAGGTAAATTTCAAAATATCACTGTCCTGGTCACAAAAGCAAAGTTTGTGGGGAATAATAGCCATTTTCTATACTTTTGAGGCATAAGCAATTAGGAAATAACACTTACTACCCAGGAACAAAAATTGTGTTACATAGTGTAATGTCTCTTCAATGTATTTTTGATTTAAAATGTAAAATCACTGGTTTTGTCCTCATTTTAATATTTAAACAGTGGTGGTGTTTAGATCAATACAATAAACAACTTTTCTCTTTTGATATATAACAAAAACTATTTACTTATCATGACCATGTTTTGAGACTATTGTTGGTATCTTTAACAACAGGCCAGTGTATATCCAGCTTTTAACAAAATGAATTTAAACAGACTGAAAATAATGTTAAATAACAGTTACAGCTTTGTGAATATCAGCACAGTTCAGGTATCTATTGAATAAGCTTTCTTTCATGCAATAAACATTTCAGATTATTTTTCCTTTGCTGTAGTTTGACAGAAATACTGAACCAGGAATAATTTAAGTTGTTGGAATGTTTCCTTTTTTAAAAAAAAAAAAATTATAGAATCTCATCTGCTCAGAGTGTGGGGACGAGTTCATACTGCAGAGCCAACTGTCCATGCACTTGGAAGACCACAGAAAGGAGTTGTCAGGAAGTAAGGCCTACGACTGCAAACTGTGCCACAAGGAGTTTAAGCTGTCTTCCCTTCTAAAGGAACACATGAAATCGCATTACAAGATGAGGTAAAGACCAGAGAAACCCCACTCTCCTTACTAGGGAGCTGATACATAAAAGTAGGGGCAACTGAACAACTGAGATGTGCCAGTTTAATAACTGGCTCAAACAGTTTTTCTCGTGCTGCAAGTTTGTAAGTTTGTAAGTTCACCTTGACAAACAGAATTGTTTGCGTAACCAGACAGATTCTGATGTAGTTCTTGCCGCAGGGTAATTACTGGGGTTCTCAAGGACCATTCAATTGCAAACTTTATAGATTATCATTAAACATAAACTGACTAAGACCTGGATGGAGGTGAAATTTGGTATGGCCGGAATATATTGCTGGATGGAATGTGTTTCCCCCTCTCACACTCAAACCTGTCATGACATTTGTGTCTTTAGTGTCCAAACCTAATATTTCACAGTTTTAAAACTTTGTTCATTCATTCATTTTGAAGTTGACGTGAATTGGTCGAGGCAGTTGTTTATACATACAACTTTCTTTGAGCAAAGGGTGTACAAATGTGGTCTAGGGGATTATCATTAAATAATAAACTGATTATGACCTTGGAAGCAGGTTAAATTGGTTCAGTATTTTTGGGCTTAGTTGGAACCGTGACCAGGAGGGCTCTGAACCTTGGAAGACTAGATGTGTTACTGAGTGTATCAGATTCTGGTGATATAATAATAAGCTTCCTGTCTGCCTGTTTGTTTGTCTGCACGTGAATACATTCTTTTCTTACTTTCATACTTCCTCAAATGGTATACATCGTGTCACAAACATTGGAGCTTAGAACAACATTTCACAGTGCTGAAATAAAGAAACAAATGAATTTGCATTGTACTATACATCTTTTTGCTTTAATTTTAGGCCAATTATCGGGAGTACCAGAAATTACAAGAGAAGCATTGATAGGAGTGGGTTCACAAACAGATGCCAGCACTGTGGAAAGACATTCAAAAAACCTAGTCAGCTTGTGCGTCACATTAGGATACATACAGGTAAGTTACCAAAACAATATTACCGGTATATACTGCAAATAAACTACACCTTATGCCTTAAACAAATATTATTTTTGGAAATTATACATCTGGGATATTTGATGCATTTTGTTTGTTTTTATTTCCATGTGAATTCAGCATGCATAGCTATCCTAGAGCGGTTTAGTATTTGTTTTTGCCACAGTGTTTAGTGTTAAGGTAATGTTTACTATAAGGAAAACAACAGAAAGTGAAAAAATGTACTAGAGTTTAGGAAATACATTTTTCATTTGTGAAAGAAAGTTTTTTTTTTTTTAATTAACTATATAAATGACAACATTGTGGTAAGACATACAGTTTTTGAGAGAGACAGCATTGTTACTGCTGTATTGAGCACTAAATCAACATTTGCAAGAGCTGAACATTAGTGGTCGCCATTGCTTTTTTTTAAAATAGAGTATTTTTGGTATTAAAATGTTGTTGTTGTTGTTGTTGTTATTCAGGGATGTACACAAAAGCCGTGAACCGGGAAACATCCATGACTATTTTCATAAAATTCCCATCTATTTTCATGAGGTGTTACTGGAAAAACACAAACTCTTCTATCCTGTCTTCTATTTCTATGTCGAAGACAAGCAAATGAGCGGGTTCATTGATTGGTTGCTTAAGACTAGGTGGATTTAACTGGCTATCTCCGTTACCAGGTACTGTCCTGCAAGTTTCAGTGACGGCAGGAATGGTATCAACATGTCATTAAAGCAAAAAACAAAAAATGAGAATGACATGTTTTTTTTTTTTACCCTGTTTAAATTGGAATATTTTAATATAGCTAATGGTGCGTCATGAAAAATGCTGACTTTTAACAACTAAGCTATTTGGTACCTGCATTTTGATACTGGTAGCTATGGTACACAATCTGTAAATGTAGGGCTGAGGGGTTTTGATAAAAAAAAAAATTTTGTACGTTAAAAAAAAAAAAATTGATTGATTATATGTGTAAAATCTGTACATTTAAAGAACATGTAAAACTACAATTCCTACATTCCCCACACGTCTGAAATGGTTTTTGCTGATCTGCTGTACAGAACACCTCTACACACGTACTTCCTGTACAGTGGCAATAACACAGGAATGTTTACTGTGAGGCAGACATATGCTGAAAATAAATTAACAGATTAGTTAAATGTGATGTTGTGAGCAATCACTAGTCTGTGGGATAGTTGCAGTGAGATCAGCGTTTTAAAAATAATATTTTATTTGAATGAAGTGTAAGAAAAAAATATATATACAGTGTGTGTATATATATAATCGTTGGTTTTCTTCATCATACAACACGGGTGCGCACTCATTTTTGTGATGCTGCTGCATACATTATACACAGAACTGAAGAAACAGGGAGGGACTATAGCTAAGGCTGTATTTTCTTCATGATTTATCACAGGTTTCACGATTTGTAGCCAGTGCTTTGGTTCTTCACCTTTTCATGAGCATTATATTCACACACACCAATGTTGTTGAACTAGAATTTGTCTGCAAATTCAACATCCAGCAATGTGAGAAAAGTAGTAAACTCAATTTACTTGAACAGTTGGTTAGAGATGGTTGTTATGAAAGTACAGTCTAAATTTACAGGAAGTACATTTAACAAAATGTAAGCATGACTGTAAAATCTAAACCACACATACTGTAGGACAAGGTAGGAGGGGTCAGACCACTCACAGAACAGCAAATTAATTGCACAACAGTCACAGTTAAGGTTCTTCATTTGACAAATCTTATCTTCATCACATTCCTGATTGTCTGTAGCAATGTATTGCATAAGACGTCAATGAAAATTAGGTTGAAAATGAATGATTATTTACCTCAGTGATCTTGTTTCAAAGAAAGGTTTCCTGTAACCACCTTGATAAACGTAGAATTTATCAAGACAGTAATTTGCAGGGTACAATCTTATGTTTACTGTCTTTTATTTCAGGTGAAAGGCCATATAAATGCTCACACTGTGGGAAAGCTTTTAACCAGAAGGTGGTGCTGCAGACCCATATGATTCGGCACACAGGAGAAAAACCCCACTTCTGCAGTTTCTGCCCAGCATCATTTTCACAGAAGGGAAACCTTCATTCTCACATACAAAGGGTCCATTCAGAGGTAGGTTTAAACTTCTGTTTACCAACTGGAATCAGTCTTAACATGTTAGTATGGTTTAGAATGTATAAAAGGGTAAATAAGAACAAATATATGTATTATGTTAAAACTGTATTAATTGGTGGACAGGTATTACACCCCTATCCCCAGTTTCCCTGATGAGAGAATTCTGATACCAATTAATGTATGAAGTTTTCAAATAACACTTTAAAACAGAGAAAACTGAATACCACAAACAGTTTCCAAGTAAAGCCTGGGACATACAAGCACCGCTGGCCATTTTTACGGTCTGCTACTGCTAGTCCGCACCTGGGCACACATGAGCGGTATACAGTACGCGACTTGACTTTTCTTACTGTATTGTAAAAAAATCGAATGGCACAATACAGTAGTAGTCAGTACCACACCGTAGGCTATCTACTCAAATATAATTTACATACTAGAATTATTATTATTATTATTATTTATTTCTTAGCAGACGCCCTTCTCCAGGGCGACTTTATACATTTATACAGTTGGGTTTTTACTGGAGCAATCTAGGTAAAGTACCTTGCTCAAGGGTACAGCAGCAGTGTCCCCCACTGGGGATTGAACCCACGACCCTCCGGTCAAGAGTCCAGAGCCCTAACCACTACTCCACACTGCTGCCCACAGAATGTTAGGATGGAGACATAATTAAAAAAAATAACTATATGGATATCATTTCGATATTTTATTTAACATCATGCAATCAAAGAAATGACAAGGTGATATAGCAAAAGTCTACCGGAAACTACAATAATAGTATAGCATTTCATGTTAGATTTCAAAATGTCACATTTTTCAATTTTTGAAAAACTACAAAGTAATAAGTAATTCAATACGTTAACGTAACATTATTCAGGATTCATTACACTATACATTATGAAGCAATAGTTAGTTCTATAGGGTGTGATGCAAAATGTTTGGCCATAGCTGTAATGCCCCCCTGTTACACGGCTGGCTGAGTGGTGCTGTCAGATCCAGGAAATGAACACACAGACAGATGAAATGAAATGATGAAGGCGTTTGCTTGCGCCGGTTTATTATAAAATAAAAGGTTTAAACAAACAGAAAACAGGACACGGCACTTTACGCCAAAATAAATAGACGAACAAAACGATAAAGCAGTAAACAGTGCACATTAGTAGAGTCACACGATAAATGCGTAAGGGAGGCAGCACCTGTGTTGAAAACTGGAAGAAAGTGGGCGGCAAAGAAAGCTGTGGAAGATGCAAAGGCTGCCCTTCGAATTGGTGATATCATGGGGCAAGTTCAGCATGGAAGAGGGGGTCTTGGTTTCAGTTCAACTCCTCCTACATGGCACAAGGCAGCCCCAGCTCAAAGGAGTAAGCTGGTAGTCAACGAGGTGCAAAAGCAGGAGGAGAGGATGAGGTGTATAAAGGCCATTTCCCAGGCCAAACAGGGAGAATGGATGAGATGGGAGAGTGTGGAACAACGCAAGATTGGCTGGAAAGACCTATGGTCAATGGAACAGAGCAGGATCAGTTTCCTCATCAGGTCAACATATGATGTTCTACCATCACCACAGAACCTAAACCTCTGGGTAGGAGAGGATCCCTCATGTCCTTTGTGTTCATCACCTGCAACATTAATGCACATTTTGACAGGATGTAAGGTGGCTCTTAGCCAAGGACGGTTTACTTGGCGCCATGACCAGGTGCTGCGATGTTTGGCCTTAGCATTGGAAGACAAGCGTAACATGACCAATAAGTTGCCACCTGTTCCATCAAAACATTACACACAAAAGACAACATTCCTCCGCCCAGGAGAGCAACCACCAAGAAAAGGTGTTAAAACCAATCCTCGCCCAGGACAACTGGAAGCTGCTAGAGACTGGAATATGCTGGCAGATGTTGGTCAACGGCTTATTTTTCCACCTGAGATTGCCACCACTAACCTTCGACCAGATATTGTCTTGTGGTCTGGATCAGCACGCCTTGTTCACCTGGTAGAGTTAACAGTGCCATGGGAGGATGCTGTAGATGAGGCGTATGAGAGGAAGAAACTGCGGTATGCTCAACTAGCCACTGAAGCGGAACAGCGAGGATGGAGAGTTCGGGTTTACCCAGTGGAAGTGGGTTGTCGAGGATTTGTGGCACACTCTACAACCCGGTTTCTCAGAGACGTCGGATTCAGTGGCCAAGAGTTGCGTCGCACAGTGAAGAACTTATCTGAAGCAGCAGAGAGGAGCAGCAACTGGCTGTGGTTGAGACGGAAAGATTCTGGCTGGGGACAGGTAAGTAAGCTGGGCTGAGTTGAGTGGGGGACGGAGGGGGGTGATGCTGGGACGCCAGAATCACCGTCGAGCCCTCTTGAGGTGTCGTGGGCTAGTCGACGAAACACTGAGGATGGAAGGTGCCCACTTGAAAACCCCAGAGATGTACCCTACTTAGCTCAATCCAGACGGTTGTCATGCTGATGCGCTGGGGAGGCCGCACTTTGGTTGATCTCCGGAGCCAGCATCGCAGCCGTTGTGTGTGCTGATGCGCCAGGGAGGCAAAATAAGCTGATCCCTGGAGCCAGCATTACACTTCAGCCATTAACACCAGACAGAAGGATATCTACATCATCATATGGAAGGAAACGTAAATGGATGGAGACACATATGGATCACATTAGTTTACTGTAAAGCTACGTCTTAGTTGGTGCTTATCTTGGCGAGAGCCGAGTTCAAATCAGCATGAAGTTTTAACATCTACTCTCGTGTAATGGAAATCATCATAAAATAAAAGGTTTAAACAAACAGAAAACAGGACACGGCACTTTACGCCAAAATAAATAGACGAACAAAACGATAAAGCAGTAAACAGTGCACGAACAGACAAACAAACACGGTGAGTGAAATACTTATTATTATTATTATTATTATTATTATCTTTGTTTATTTTACTTTCTCTCCTCTCCACACCCGTTCTCCACTCACCGAACACACAACCCCGAGTCAGTGAAACGTGCACCTATATATACTGTTGTGCCGGGATTCAATTACTAATTAATTATTCACTTGAATCCCAGCATGTGAATTAATTTTGTGCAACCTCGTGCTTGCATATTAATTACTTTAAATGCACGTGAAGTGATGTGCAATCCTGTGCCTAAATCCAATTATACATTTTAAATAACTCGTGCTGCACACACCCATTTATATCCCGTGCAGCCATCTCTATACACCAACATTAACACAGCACACGTAACATATAACATATAACACACAAACGCACACAGGGGCGGGGCACATTGCCACATATACCCCCCCTTGTGCGCAGCACACATGGCCTCAACGGCCACCTCCCCCCTTAAAAGCCCAAAAGTCCAGCACAAAGTCCTGGGCCAGGACCGGAGGCTTCAAGGGGCCCACAGGTCGTAAGGCTGTCAGCAGCAATGCTGACAGCGGGATGGCATACTCCTGCAGTGGAAAGGCTGCTTGGGGGATGGTCTCCTGACCTCCCCCCTTCTTCGTAGCCGGCAGCTCCCTCTTCCGGGGCTCCGGCCACAGTATCTCCAGCAGCGAAAGTGCTGCAGTGGGAGCAGGTCTCCTGACCTCCCCCACGATCTCCGGCAGCGAAACTGCTGCCGGGGTTGGTGGTCTCCAGACCTCCTCCCCCTTCTCCAAAGCCAGCAGCCCCCCATGGTGGGGCTCCGGCCACAGTACTTCTAGCAGCGAAAGTGCTCCAGTGGGCGCAGGTCTCCTGACCTCCCCCACGATCTCCGGCAGCGAAACTGCTGCTGGGGTTGGTGGTCTCCGGACCTCCTCCCCCTTCTTCGTGGCCGGCAGCTCCACGTGGTGGGTTTCCGGCCACAGTATTTCCTGCTGTGATGCGGAGCACCAGGCAGCCCCAGGCGATGCGGAGCACCAGGCAGCCCTAGGCGATGCGGAGCAACAGGCAGCCCCAGGCGATGCGGAGCAACAGGCATCCTTGGGCGAAGCGAGGCAGGCATCCTTGGGCGAAGAGAGGCAGGCATCCTTGGGCGAAGAGAGGCAGGCATCCTTGGGCGAAGAGAGGCAGGCATCCTTGGGCGGTGCCGGAGTCAGGACCAGTCGTGGTGCTGTGGTTGGCCACTGTGGCAGTGGCTGCGGCGGTGCTGGCCCTCTTCATAGCTGCTGCGGCCGGGCTGTTTTCCGCTGTGCTCCCCTCAGCAGACTATGCAGTGGTTGCTGAGGAATGCCAGCATCATGTTCTGGTACTTTTTCTTGTGAAGGGAGAGGCAGCTCCTGCACCTCTTCCCCTGGTGGTGATGAAGACAGAGTAACTCCTGCTCCTCTCCTCTTGGGGGTGAAGATGGTGGTCGGGGAAGTGATACCTGCAGGCATTGACCCTCTGCTGGTGGAAATGGACCCAGCAGGCATTCACCCTCTGCTGGTGGAAGTGGACCCAGCAGACATTGACCCTCTGCTGGTGGAAGTGGACCCAGCAGGCATTGACCCTCTGCTGGTGGAAGTGGACTCAGCAGGCATTCACCCTCTGCTGGTGGAAGTGGACCCAGCAGGCATTGACCCTCTGCTGGTGGAAGTTGCGGAGGTAGAGGCAGCTCCTGCTGCTCTGCTCCTGGCGGTGGAGGTGGCTGAGGTAGAGACAGCTCCTGCTGCTCTGCTCCTGCCGGTGAAGGTGGGAGCAGCGCATAGTCTCCTGGCGACGAAGGTGGGAGCAGCGTGTAGTCTCCTGGCGATGGAGGTGGGAGACTACACTACAGAAATGATAAAATAAAAGGCAAAAAGGGAAATGTGGGAGGGATCTTCTGGGTGCTTGGACACCTCCGTAGACAACAGTTTCATTCATGATTTTTCCTGTCAAGCACGTGTTGTCACCACTTGGCTGTGATTGGTTAATCACTGATACAGGATAATAAAACCAATAAATAATACAGTAATGGATTGGATAATTAATTGCAAATGTGGTAAAAACAAACTTCTTTGTAAAGACCTGATCTTCCAGAGCAGGGCTCAGTGCTCAATCAATACATTAATACAACTCCAGTACTGCCAACCCTGCTCCAATTCCAAATACACACTTTATAAAACTGATGTCATTTTACAAATACTGTAATCATATTGCATTCTAATGGTACACAAACAATGCTTCTAAAGATCATATTGCCTTCATTAACAATACAGACACAAAGTAATCGAAGTAATTCGATTGAAACTACAAATTCAGTGACACATCTCCTGACCGAAGGTTTCCATTATGAAGGTAATTTATTCAGGAACCAGCCTAAAACAACACTTGTGAACGTGGATACAGGCTAGCTCATCAGAACCATTACCTAATGTTCATTTATTGTTTGTTTTGTCATGTTGTACGAATAAATCATTATTGTTTAAACTATATATTGTTTCAATTTGAATAGACCCCATTGCTATCTTGCTTCTGTAGCAACCTCACACCAGAACGTGAATCAGAGCTATTTATTATATAGCATAAAAATCTGGTGTTATTATGTATTTTCAGAGGATGACATCACAAAGGATTTATGTACTGTAATGAATGCTAATTGTTAATTTTCTTAATAATTACATCTTAATTGCATTTAGATTTGCAGAAACAGTTAAGTTATCAAACCTGAAGTGAAAATAATTTTAAGGTGGTTGATTGAATTTGTGAATAACAGGATGTCACTTGCTGGGCTTAAAATGAACTGTTTAATAAACCCCTGGGCTTTTATAAATGTCTCCCGTCTCTAAACTGGTGGCACTGTCAGATGGCATATTAACAGATTAAAGTGTGACATATTGGGCTGTTGTAACACATTTTTATTAGCACATTCCCCTAGAAAGGCCAAATGTTGGTAATAAAGAGAAGCTTTCAAATGTCACTTTATAAAACATCCAGTGTATTACTGTAATGGAAACATTGGCACACAAACTGCATTCAGCATTGTTGATGTGAGTTGCAACCTAGCTGCACAAGGTGTTGCTCCCCCATACTGGAACAAAAAAATCTTACATCTAGTGTTATTGCAGGTCGTCGTCTTCTTCTTCTTCTTCTTCTTCTTCTTCTTCTTTCCGCCAAAAGTTGCTTGAAAATTGACGAAATTTGGTAGGATGTTAGATGCTTATGGGAAGTTGGTAAATGTTAATTGAACATATGTCCTAGGTCACATGGTTTGGCCGCCATATTGGATTGAAAAAAAAAGCATTTTGAAAACGTCTTTCGAAAACCACTTATTACAGAGTGCTGAAAGTTTGTATACTCATTGAGGGCTAGTCCAAGAATAACTGGTGTTTGTAAGACGCTGAGAGGTTGTGTGGTATGACGGCCATGCTGCATGACATCATAATCACAAACTACAAAGATCTTCTCCCAAACCGCTAGTCCGATTGAACCAAAAATTGGCACACATGATCCTACTATGGTTGTCCTCAAGATTTGGTCAAGGGAAGTTGCTACAATAAAAAACATGGCAGCCATGTTGGATGACATCATCAACATACAAAACTGGCTTACAAAAACCTTCGTCTCTGAAACCGCTAGTCCGATTGAACCAAAAATTGGCACACATGATCCTAGTATGGTTGTCCTCAAGATTTGTTCAAGGGCAGCAATGGGCAGCAGTGGGGAGTAGTGGTTAGGGCTCTGGACTCTTGACCGGAGGCTCATGGGTTCAATCCCAGGTGGAGGACACTGCTGCTGTACCCTTGAGCAAGGTACTTTACCTAGATTGCTCCAGTAAAAACCCAACTGTATAAATGGGTAATTGTATTAAAAAAAAGAATGTGTAAAAAAATTATGTAATTGTATGTAAAAATAATGTGATATCTTGTAACAATTGTAAGTCGCCCTGGATAAGGGAGTCTGCTAAGAAATAAATAATAATAATAAAGGGAAGTTGCTACAATAAAAAACATGGCGGCCACGTTGGATGACATCATCAACTTATAAAACTGGTTAATAACTCCTTGTAGAGTGCAGATAGGGCCATTGTTACTATGGAACACATATAGTAACCCATGTATGATCTATCAAAAAATGTCATTGTCCGTGACCTTTGACCTCTCCTAAAGGTCAAATGTAAAACTGGCTTATGGGTCATGGTTACTATGGAACACATATAGTAACCCATGTATTCATTGTGCACTATTTGCTAAAGTGTTTGGTACTGGTACTGGCATTCTGCACTATTTGCTAAAGTGTTTGGTACTGGTACTGTTATTGGAAGCTGTAAAGTTGCTGGCAACTCTAGTTATAATAATAATAATAATAAGAAGAAGAAGTAGAAGAAGAAGAACATTATGTCATTAAGAAGAACATTAAACATTTTGACTGGGTATTTTACATCATTAAACTAAAGTGCTGGATTTTAGCTCTGTTCATAGACTATCATACGGATCAGAATTGCTGTAGCGACTGTTCTGTAGGAAACCTGGTAGATATTATATATGTATGTGTATAATATGTATATAAATATATATGCAGTCAAAGGATGTGTAGCAAAAATGGTATTTGTTGGTCAAATAAAGCTGCAGGATATCAGTAGTCACGCAAGGCCAAATCGGAACACTGAAAGAAACATTTAAATATACCATCCCATATTTTAATATTAATTAGGTGATTTCAATTTTGAAGGAGAATTTCTCTGCCTAAACAAATTGGCTGAAAGGTACTAACAAAATAGCATGACAAGATGGTGGGACTTAATTTTTGCATGTAAACCAAGCCAATGTATGCTTCTTTTTATAGGTAACATTAATACTTGTACTAATAATGTTTTTTATATATTTTTTTTTAAAGTTAAAGGGAGTTCCATTGTTCCGATGCTGTGATTGTAGCTGTGTGTTCAAGAAACTTGGCAGCCTAAATGCACACATAAGCAAAATGCACATCTCCCTCATAGACCCTCCACAAAATTGTCAGGTACTTTTAACTTATATATATATTACATCAGTTGATTGGGTTTACTTATGAATATGTTAAGAGATTGTTTATTTCAAAGCCGCAAAGGTTTGATCTCAGATTAACAGTATCCATTTAAGGGTACAGAGAAAAGGAGTTTGAACTGTAGAAGTTGACGGCTATCTCTTGATCTCTAGTTTGCAGTTTAAAGGAAGAATAAACATGAGGCACAATGTTACAGAGATAGTTAGGAGCGCTTTTGTGCAAATTGATGCAGTGTCATTCTCACACTTTTAGATTTTGCCTTTAGATCACCTAGATTCTTCCTACTTTGTTTCTGTCCCTGCAGCAACCGCAAGATGGGGCGGTCACTGGGCACCTGGCTCCTGGTGTGGAGGGTTCTGAAGCAGTGACAGACGTCATCCAGCAGCTGCTCGAGCTGTCAGAGCAGGTGACAGGGGAGAACACTCAGGCTCAGCAACCTGTGCAGTCCATTAGCATGGAGGCCGGGATTAATCAGGACATCCTACAGGTGGGGCAAATTATTCTATTAAACTACTTTAAATTATCTTTATTACAAGCTTGCCCTTTTCCCTCTTAATCCTTTACAGCCAAGCATTTGTTGTCATAACATTAACCTTAACCACACAACCAAGCAGTCCTAGCCTTTTTTTTTTTTTTTTTTTACCACAGTCTTTCTTTAAAGTGCAAAAAAACCTTATTTGAGACAGTAGAGTAAAAAAAAAAAAAGTTTTGCACATTACTACATTTTATCCTAACAAAACATGTGCCTATTTTATGAAGTTTTTACTAGATCAAGCATTGAACTTGTGTTGAGTGTTTTAAGTTACGGTACTGAAGCAACGTTTTAAATATCTGCGTATCTGATAAATTATACTGTATCCAGTCTATAACGTCCAGGTAAAGGTAATTTTTGCATTTACGGCCTTCTCATTTCCAGCCGATGGCTGGCTAAATTGCTGTCTATTTGCCAGATGGACCAATCTTCAGTTTCGAGCTTACAAGCTTTATATATATATATATATATATATATATATATATATATATATATATATATATATATATATATATATATACAGTACTGTGCAAAAGTTTTAGGCAGGTGTGAAAAAATGCTGTAAAGTAAGAATGCTTTCAAAAATAGACATGTTAATAGTTTATATTTATCAATTAACAAAATGCAAAGTGAGTGAACAGAAGAAAAATCTACATCAAATCAATATTTGGTGTGACCACCCTTTGCCTTCAAAACAGCATCAATTCTTCTAGGTACACTTGCATACAGTTTTTGAAGGAACTCGGCAGGTAGGTTGGCCCAAACATCTTGGAGAACTAACCACAGTTCTTCTGTGGATTTAGGCAGCCTCAGTTGCTTCTCTCTCTTCATGTAATCCCAGACAGACTCGATGATGTTGAGATCAGGGCTCTGTGGGGGCCATACCATCACTTCCAGGACTCCTTGTTCTTCTTTACGCTGAAGATAGTTCTTAATGACTTTCGCTGTATGTTTGGGGTCGTTGTCATGCTGCAGAATAAATTTGGGGCCAATCAGATGCCTCCCTGATGGTATTGCATGATGGATAAGTATCTGCCTGTACTTCTCAGCATTGAGGAGACCATTAATTCTGACCAAATCCCCAACTCCATTTGCAGAAATGCAGCCCCAAACTTGCAAGGAACCTTCACCATGCTTCACTGTTGCCTGCAGACACTCATTCGTGTACCGCTCTCCTGCCCTTCGTTCGAACAAACTGCCTTCTGCTACAGCCAAATATTTCAAATTTTGACTCATCAGTCCAGAGCACCTGCTGCCATTTTTCTGCACCCCAGTTCCTGTGTTTTCGTGCATAGTTGAGTCGCTTGGCCTTGTTTCCACGTCGGAGGTATGGCTTTTTGGCCGCAAGTCTTCCATGAAGGCCACTTCTGACCAGACTTCTCCGGACAGTAGATGGGTGTACCAGGGTCCCACTGTTTTCTGCCAATTCTGAGCTGATGGCACTGCTGGACATCTTCCGATTGCGATGGGGAGTAAGCATGATGTGTCTTTCATCTGCTGCAGTAAGTTTCCTTGGCCGACCACTGCGTCTACGGTCCTCAACGTTGCCCGTTTCTTTGTGCTTCTTCAAAAGAGCTTGGACAGCACATCTGGAAACCCCTGTCTGCCTTGAAATTTCTGCCTGGGAGAGACCTTGCTGATGCAGTATAACTACCTTGTGTCTTGTTGCTGTGCTCAGTCTTGCCATGGTATATGACTTTTGACAGTAAACTGTCTTCAGCAACCTCACCTTGTTAGCTGAGTTTGGCTGTTCCTCACCCAGTTTTATTCCTCCTACACAGCTGTTTCTGTTTCAGTTAATGATTGTGTTTCAACCTACATATTGAATTGATGATCATTAGCACCTGTTTGGTATAATTGTTTAATCATACACCTGACTATATGCCTACAAAATCCCTGACTTTGTGCAAGTGTACCTAGAAGAATTGATGCTGTTTTGAAGGCAAAGGGCGGTCACACCAAATATGGATTTGATTTAGATTTTTCTTCTGTTCACTCACTTTGCATTTAGTTAATTGATAAATATAATCTATTAACATGTCTATTTTTGAAAGCATTCTTACTTTACTGCATTTTTTCACACCTGCCTAAAACTTTTGCACAGTACTGTATATATATATATATATATGTACAAACAACCTATGTTTTCATGTAAGATCTCCTTTTTTACTCGAAGTGTACGAAATACAGTGAGTATATGTTATAGCATTGTAAAATGTCTTCTGCATTTACTTAGATCGATCTGAAACCTAGCATATACAATTCATTGTATGTGCATTGTTTTGCTGATTCAGTCTTTATTCAACAAGAAATATCACTATATGAGCTACAAGATGTACCGGTCAGATCTTTTGCTGAATAATCAGTTTCTGTAAAACTGTGGTCAAGTAATATTATTGACAGTTTACAGACAAAATGCAGATAAAAAGTACACACACACACACAAACATACACGTGCAAATACACAAGTACATGCTGTGATTATCTATCTATGTTTAAATAGGCACGGTACTTAAGTTCGTTATTTTTAGAAAACTGTCTAAATTCCATTTTTAAGAAGTTCAAGTCCAATGGAAATGTGTGTTCAAACTTATGTATGCCAACGGCTACGATTTGGCCGTAGCAGCTACTATTTTGGAGGTTCTGCTACGGCGCTACCTTGAAGGGGTATGTATAATACTACGATTTTAATAAATAAATACATGATGGATACTCCCTGAACTTTTATGAAACCATGTTTTTTATTTTGTTGTTTATTTTTTTAATGAATGAATGGTTCATAGTACTGTATTTCACTGACATACTAAAATCTCTGAGCCGCGTTGCTTAGTAACCGGTTTAGAAACTGAAACTGCCACACAAAACTCTAAACAGTTATTTTTATATTACCGAATTTATATATTACATCATTATATTGCACATTGTGCTTATAAAGACATTGTGCTTGTACTGTATTTTTTCTGAAAAAACTAAAAACAAATTAATAGTAGTATAGTGTTAAATGGAGGCTGTGTGGTCCAGTGGTTAAAGAAACTGGCTTGTAACCAAGAGGTCCCCGGTTCAAATCCCACCTCAGCCACTGACTCATTGTGTGACCCTGAGCAAGTCACTTAACCTCCTTGTGCTCCGTCTTTCGGGTGAGTTGTTGTTGTAAGTGATTCTGCAGCTGATGCATAGTTCACACCCCCTAGTCTCTGTAAGTCGCCTTGGATAAAGACGTCTGCGAAATAAACAAATGATAATAAAAAAAAAAAGCAAAACCCTGTAAAACCTAATTTTATACATGAATACAAAAATATCTGTACCTCCATGGGATGGGATGGGATGGGATTTTTTTTGACAGGACAGGTTGGGACAGGAATTAAAAATAAAAAAAGTTATGGAACGGGACGGGACGGTACAGGATGTGACAGGATTGGAAATGATGACTCTTTCATGGGATGGGATGGGATGGGACAGGAACATTTTTGACAGGACTGAAGTTTTATTCCCGTGTCACTCTCTAGTGTCTGGTTCGGTCTTTCTTTCACTACTTGTTTCTGTGTGGAATTATTGCAAAACCAAACAGAGTTTGCTTAAATATGTGGATTTTACTTCCTTTGAAATATACTGTGTGCTAAGACAAGTTTGTGGTTTTAAATTTCTGATATAAATACATTATTTTGTAATTACTTTTCATACACATAAGTAATTTTTACTTGCTCTTTAAATCCTAAATGCCTAAAATCATAAAACAAATGAACAATGTTATACACTTATTTTGAACTTCCGGTAGTGATCAGAGAACACACCACTGATCTCAAACTCAAGTGCACTAGAGCTGACAATTTAAAAGTTGTCAGGATGTTAACAATGAAAAAAAATAATGACAGGTACGTTATTTAAACAGTTGTAGCAACACTTGGGGACATATAACACTATATTCTTCAGAACCTCGCTACTTACTCTTTAAGTTGCACAAAAATGAATGGCTGATTGCAGGAGTTTTTTCCCCCTAATGCAGGGGATGTCTCCAGTCCTAGAGAGACATTCCATTGCAGGTTTAATATGAATGATTAAATGATGTAGTGTTTTAGGACCTGGTTTGTCTTCATTTAAAAACTAAGGATTTGAAGGGCCAATGTTGACTTCCCGTGCAAGAACAGAACAGATATTTTATTTAGCACTTTGTGCTACTTCTGACAGCAATTTCCTCAGTGTATGTGCATCTATTTATACTGTATCCATGCTTCCTAAATGTGCGATCAACACACAGTGAAAGCACATGGTTGACATTCACTTCACATTGTGATCACATATTATTTATGTAGTGAGAAGAGAGTATATATTGTAGAAGGAATGAGGTATACAGAGGGTACAATAAAGTAAAGGAAGTAAAAGGAACGGTTGTACCAAAATGAAATCGCTGTATAAAGGAGATGAATGTGTTGCTGGTTGTTTTTAAATCCCGTTGTGAGAAGTAAGGGATAGAGTGAACTACAGAACCCATAATCATTAGCGTGACCAGTCAATGCATACCGGGTAATTAGCGCAGGTTTAAATTGACTGGCAAAGCTAATGAGAGGGGGGTCGTAGGAACGGTGGAGAGTTCCGTGTTGATTGTAGAGACGGCGAAAATCTACAATATTAAATTTGTTGAAGTAGTTGGAGACGGCGTACGGTGGAAGATTTAAATTGAACAACGAAGCACAGTTCAGTTTATGAAGAAGGAAAGCTGTAAGCCTTCTTTTATTAACCTGAAGAGGCACTTCGGATTTATAAAAAACAACCAGCAATTGAAACGTCTTTTTAAGTTGGACGAAGTACAGAGGCTTAAAGGAAGGGTATGTAAACCCAGGTTTTTGCATTGTTATTCATTCGCTGTTACCAGACAGACGGCCTGTGTTAATGTGTACAGGGAACTGGCGTTCTTTGTGGGACTGACTGATTGTTAAGATTCTTGCGGTGCACTAACAACACCGAGGACGCTGCTGGGAAGTACCACACTGCTTGTGCACACAGAAAGTGCGCGTCTGTTCTTGTGGGACGTGAAGTAACAGCGTGTTTAATTCTTTTTACTCAACGGAGTGGATTTACAATGCATATAAGTCAGTGACGGTTATACCTCTGAGCTACGGGGAACAAAGGCTGAGAGGAGCAGAGATTGGCGCACACGGTGTACAGTGGAAGAAAAAACACCGTGTGCTTTATTTGAAGTACTGTTTTATTAGTTGTTAGGATTGGTCTCTGGACGGTATACTTTTTAACTTTAAGACCTGCAGCATATAAAGGACTTCCACCAAGTACCAGGAGGGGCAGTCGTGTCCACCCTGCAGTACAGGACCTCTGTAACCCAGGAGCAGCAGAGCTGAACCAACGTACTCGCTGGAGGAGGGGTGGCCTGTCTGTGCACTGCCTCTAGAGGGGACTGGAGGAACTGTATGCAACGCAGGAATAAAGTAACTGTGGTTTATAAGGGTTGGGAGTGCCCACTAGAAAGCTGAACCTACTCACCTTGCAGTTCCACGCCAGGAGGTTTAAGTGGATGGTGAGCGACGGACCTGAGACAATCCTGAACTTTATTACGTGTATGATTTACTCCCTCAAGACTACAGGGACACTCTATGTTGTGTTGTGGATAACGCAGAAAGAGCAGCAGCACAATAAAAGTTACTGTAGTTTTGCATTTCCTGTGTGGCGTCCATCTGTTCACCCTGTTCTACACCTTCTGGCTATCCTACACATTACGTAACTAATACCAACCGGGTTACACTTGGTGGCAGCGGTGGGATAGCCAAAACTGCAGGATTCAACTACAGTACCCACCTGACCGAAGAACACCATTGAACATGGCAAACATGGACGTCTTGCTACAGACCATGATAAACATGGCCAGTGCGCAACAGGAAGCAAACCGGTTGCAGAATGAACAGATACATGAAGCAAGGGTAGAAAGAGTGGCTATTTTTCAACGGTTGGAACAAGTGGCTACAGCCCCTACTTCCTCTACTCCATCTGCAACCAATGCATCAATCAGGTCAACACATGTCCTGAACAAGATGACAAGCGGAGACGACATCGAGGCCTATCTCTTAGCCTTCGAGAGGACTGCAATACGAGAGGGCTGGTCACGTGATAAGTGGGCCGGAATTGTCGCACCTTTTCTGGTTGGAGAGGCCCAAAAAGCTTACTTTGACCTGGCTCAAGAGGAAGCTGACAGTTACGACGTACTCAAAGCTGAGATCTTAGCCCGGGCTGGGATTACTACTGCTTTGAGAGCCCAAAAATATCACGCATGGAGCTTCAAGATGTCACTACCGCCAAGATCGCAAATGTTTGATCTCATCCACTTAGCCAAGCGGTGGCTAAAACCAGATGAGAACAGCAGTCACCAGGTTATTGATCTCCTGGTGATGGATCGAT
Source organism: Acipenser ruthenus (assembly GCF_902713425.1). Classification (NCBI taxonomy): domain Eukaryota; kingdom Metazoa; phylum Chordata; class Actinopteri; order Acipenseriformes; family Acipenseridae; genus Acipenser; species Acipenser ruthenus. The sequence goes on from NC_081191.1 coordinate 25,939,869, forward strand.
ATCTCAGAGCCCTTCCATCGCCTATGAGAAAGTGGGTGGGCCAAGGAGATCCAACTACACTGAATGAGTTTATCTCATTGGTGGAACGCCAACTAGCGGCCGAAGAGTTGGTGCGCACAACTGCGAACCCCAGTCCTAAAACTTCAACACCTGACCCGGTGGAAAGGAAGCAGCGAGCCTACTTCAAGACGGGTAAGCCCTCTACAAGGGGTAATGAAGAGCGGCATACAGTCGTGAAGGGACAAATGCAGGGGGCGGGGCGTGGTATAACATGTAAACGAGAGGGAATGGATTACTCTTTTTACAAATGTTATAAATGTAATGCAATGGGTCACATTGCTAGGCACTGTCCGCAGACGGAAGAGCCTATGCAGTGCAATATGGGGCATCACTTTTGTGGTAGCATTGTAATACCAGGGAAGCTGGAAGGCAAAGCTCCCTATGTAGCAGAAGTAGGTATAAATGGAACCATAGTTAACGCTGTCATTGATACTGGTAGCTCATTAACTTTAGTAGCAGCAGATTTAATAGCTACAAACCAATTGGACAATAATTTCACCATAGGTATTACATGTATACATGGGGATGTGAAATGTTACCCCACCACTCTGGCTACTGTGTTATTTCAAGGGCAAGTGTACACTCTGAGAGTGGGTGTGGTGCGCAGTTTACCCCATCGTGTAATCCTTGGTAGAGATTATCCAGGATTCAAAGACCTGGTAACCATAAAGAGGGAATTGGCATGCCCAAAGCTAAAAGGTACAGTAGGGAATACTACTGATGAGAGTCTAGTAACGTTGTTTCCATTTAGCGATGCATCCTTGTTTGAAGGGCCACGGCCCCATAAAATTTATAAGAGTCGTCGACAAAGACGCCTAGAAAAATGGAAAGTGTCACCAGGTAGAAATGTCTTGGTGGGAGAAGTTGGAAAAAGGGCGGGGAAAGGTGTAAGCACCCAGTGCTCCCCCAGTGACATATTAGAGGAAACTGGTGAAGAGGTTGTGGAGATAAATGACGGTGGGGTAGATAATTGGTATGATACATTTTCTCCTTCAACCAGGAATTTTGGGCGGGATCAAGCGCAGGATCCCACGCTAATAAACATTAGAGAGAAAGTGGTTTCTATTAATGATGTGCCCGTGGAGAATGTAACTGTTAACCCACAAGAGCATTATCTCATTAAAAATGACTTGTTGTATAGGGTTACGGTAATTAATGGTAATCAAGTAGAACAGCTGTTGGTACCCAAGGCATATCGTTTACTAGTGTTAAAATTAGCACACAATCATTTGTTTGGTGCCCATTTGGGAAGTGAGAAAACATTACAACGTATAGTGCAAAGGTTCTATTGGCTAGGGATTAACAAAGAAGTAGAACGGTTTTGTAAATCCTGTCCGGAATGTCAAAGAGCTAGCCCCAGACCTAGTTTCAGAGCTCCTCTACAGCCTATGCCTATTATAGAGGTACCCTTCGAAAGGATAGCTATGGATCTGGTAGGTCCGCTGAATAAATCAGCTAGGGGACATGAATATGTTCTGGTAATTTTAGATTACGCCACTAGATACCCTGAAGCGATTCCTTTACGGAACATGGCATCAAAAACCATTGCCAAAGAGTTAATCCAGGTATTTTCTAGGGTGGGAATCCCCAAAGAGATCCTGACGGATCAAGGGACCCCGTTCGTCAGTAAGCTGATGAAAGATTTGTGTAAATTGCTGCAAATAAAGCCAATTAAAACATCTGTTTACCATCCACAAACGGATGGATTAGTAGAACGTTTTAATAAAACCCTTAAATCAATGTTAAGGAAGGTGATATCCAAGGATGGGAAAGACTGGGATTTACTGTTACCCTACTTAATGTTTGCAGTTAGAGAAGTACCCCAATCTTCCACAGGCTTCTCGCCATTTGAATTGTTGTATGGGCGTCAACCACGGGGAATATTAGACGTTGCCAGAGAAACGTGGGAGGAGCAAAACAAAGTAGGTAAAAATATAGTGGACCACATTATCCAAATGCAGGACCGGATAGATAGGGTCACTCCCATTGTCACTAGTCACCTTAAACAGGCACAGAGGAAACAGGCAGTGCAGTATAACAAATTGGCTAAAGTTCGTCAGTTTAACCCTGGAGATAGAGTGATGGTGTTAGTCCCTACTCCAGAAAGTAAGCTCTTTACCCATTGGCAGGGACCTTATGAAATTATCGAGGCAGTGGGGCCAGTAAATTATAAGGTGCGCCAACATGATAAGCGTAAGAAGGAACAGCTATATCATGTTAATTTATTAAAGCCATGGGTAGATAGAGAAGCTTTAACAGTTGAAACTGGACAGGCAATTCGCAGTCCAGAGACACCCGTAGAAAATAATATGGAGAAAGGTGGTAAAGAGGGTCAAATAAACGTAGGACCGGACCTTGCAGAAAAACAGGTACAAGAAGTACGTAGAATGGTACAACGGCACAGTGAAGTGTTTTCCTTAACACCGGGCCGAACAAGTGTTATAGAGCATGACATTGTGACAGCCCCGGGTGTTAAAGTTAGAGTCAGACCATACCGCATACCGGAAGCAAAGAAAGCAGATGTTCTGAAAGAACTAGAGTTAATGAAAACCCTAGACGTAGTTGAAGAGTCGCATAGCCCATGGAGTAGCCCAATTGTCATGGTGGCTAAGCCCAATGGCACTTGGCGCTTTTGTAATGACTTCCGACAGTTAAACGCTGTATCAAAGTTTGATGCCTACCCCATGCCAAGGGTAGATGAGCTTATTGAGAGGCTAGGTAAGGCGAGGTATTTAACAACGTTGGACCTTACCAAAGGATATTGGCAAATCCCATTAACACTGGGTGCACGGGAGAAAACAGCTTTTTCCACACCGTGGGGATTGTACCAGTATAAGGTAATGCCTTTTGGGTTGCATGGCGCACCGGCATCGTTCCAACGCCTAATGGATAAAGTTCTAAGACCTCATTTAGAGTATGCCTCTGCGTATATTGATGACATTGTCGTGTTTACAGAGTCGTGGGAAGATCATTTAAAAAAGGTGGAAGCCGTTTTGGGTAGCTTAAGGGACGCAGGTTTAACAGCGAACCCTGAGAAGTGTTATGTAGGCTTGAAAGAAGCAAAGTATTTAGGGTATGTGGTAGGTGGTGGTATTATCAAACCTCAGGTCAATAAGGTAGAAGCCATAAAGAGCTGGCCAACCCCGCAAACGAAAAAGCAAGTGAGGGCATTTTTAGGTTTGGCAGGGTATTACAGGAGGTTTGTACCAGAATTCTCAACCATTGCAGCACCACTAACTGATTTAACTAAAAAGTCAGCTTTGAATAAGGTTAACTGGACCACGGAGACGGAGGCAGCGTTCCGTGAGATCAGTAAAATATTGTGTAGTGAACCAGTGTTAACGGTACCTGATTTTGCAAATAAATTTATCTTGCAGACAGATGCGTCTGAAATAGGACTAGGAGCAGTACTGTCGCAGATAAAGAATGGTGTAGAGCACCCAGTCATGTATTTAAGCAGGAAGCTCTTGCCTAGAGAGACTCGTTACGCAGTAGTGGAAAAGGAATGCTTGGCTGTGAAGTGGGCAATTGAGTCCTTAAAGTACTATTTGTTAGGACGAGAATTCATCTTAGTCACTGATCACTCGCCGCTGAAATGGATGAAGGAAAATAAAGAACGGAATGCGAGAGTAACTAGATGGTTTCTAGCTTTACAGCCTTACAAGTTCACAATTGAACATCGTAGTGGTAAGCAGAATGCCAATGCTGATGGCCTCTCTAGAATACATTGTTGGGGTAGTAAGGTCGCTCGAACCGGTAGGTTAGAGCTGAGTGGGAGGATATGTAGAAGGAATGAGGTATACAGAGGGTACAATAAAGTAAAGGAAGTAAAAGGAACGGTTGTACCAAAATGAAATCGCTGTATAAAGGAGATGAATGTGTTGCTGGTTGTTTTTAAATCCCGTTGTGAGAAGTAAGGGATAGAGTGAACTACAGAACCCATAATCATTAGCGTGACCAGTCAATGCATACCGGGTAATTAGCGCAGGTTTAAATTGACTGGCAAAGCTAATGAGAGGGGGGTCGTAGGAACGGTGGAGAGTTCCGTGTTGATTGTAGAGACGGCGAAAATCTACAATATTAAATTTGTTGAAGTAGTTGGAGACGGCGTACGGTGGAAGATTTAAATTGAACAACGAAGCACAGTTCAGTTTATGAAGAAGGAAAGCTGTAAGCCTTCTTTTATTAACCTGAAGAGGCACTTCGGATTTATAAAAAACAACCAGCAATTGAAACGTCTTTTTAAGTTGGACGAAGTACAGAGGCTTAAAGGAAGGGTATGTAAACCCAGGTTTTTGCATTGTTATTCATTCGCTGTTACCAGACAGACGGCCTGTGTTAATGTGTACAGGGAACTGGCGTTCTTTGTGGGACTGACTGATTGTTAAGATTCTTGCGGTGCACTAACAACACCGAGGACGCTGCTGGGAAGTACCACACTGCTTGTGCACACAGAAAGTGCGCGTCTGTTCTTGTGGGACGTGAAGTAACAGCGTGTTTAATTCTTTTTACTCAACGGAGTGGATTTACAATGCATATAAGTCAGTGACGGTTATACCTCTGAGCTACGGGGAACAAAGGCTGAGAGGAGCAGAGATTGGCGCACACGGTGTACAGTGGAAGAAAAAACACCGTGTGCTTTATTTGAAGTACTGTTTTATTAGTTGTTAGGATTGGTCTCTGGACGGTATACTTTTTAACTTTAAGACCTGCAGCATATAAAGGACTTCCACCAAGTACCAGGAGGGGCAGTCGTGTCCACCCTGCAGTACAGGACCTCTGTAACCCAGGAGCAGCAGAGCTGAACCAACGTACTCGCTGGAGGAGGGGTGGCCTGTCTGTGCACTGCCTCTAGAGGGGACTGGAGGAACTGTATGCAACGCAGGAATAAAGTAACTGTGGTTTATAAGGGTTGGGAGTGCCCACTAGAAAGCTGAACCTACTCACCTTGCAGTTCCACGCCAGGAGGTTTAAGTGGATGGTGAGCGACGGACCTGAGACAATCCTGAACTTTATTACGTGTATGATTTACTCCCTCAAGACTACAGGGACACTCTATGTTGTGTTGTGGATAACGCAGAAAGAGCAGCAGCACAATAAAAGTTACTGTAGTTTTGCATTTCCTGTGTGGCGTCCATCTGTTCACCCTGTTCTACACCTTCTGGCTATCCTACACATTACGTAACTAATACCAACCGGGTTACAATATATATATATATATATATATATATATATATATATATATATATATATATATATATATATATATATAAATATATATATATATATATATAAATCAACTAGTTGACTGATTTGCATAACATATAGTCAGATGCAGGATAAAGGGATCGTACTTTGTTTCCTTCTGTATCGCCTATGTTTCTGCCATTTGGCAGTAGTTTTAAATTTAATACAATAAATACCCTGGTATCGGAATAGAAAATCATCTCCTCTTTAAAAATATGTAAGAGATTTTAATGAACAGTCTCCAGCAGGTGCTGTGGTACCCCAGACATGATCCATTTACTGCCAATGCAGGATGACTGGGATGACGTTTTCTCTTTGCCCTCAAAAATAGGTTTTTGGCTAAGGCCTGCCTAGGACAACAGTACATTGAATACTGTACCAGTCTTGGCAAGTCATCCCCCAGGAAAATAATTTAAAATACAGAACAAATGCTCCACCCAGTCATTCAGCATTGTTAGTAAATTAATCCTATTTAGGGTACCACTGATTTTGTGAGACGGATCCTTAGCATATTTTTAAAGAGGAGGCAATGATCTATTCAGGGATACCAAGATATTTAGTAAGCAAGTAGTCTGAGTGAAATTATCTGTCAACAAACTCCCCATCCCCAGTTTTACTGCTTTTCTAGAAATAAAAGAAGACTATTTTGGCGTACCATTCTGCTTGTGAGATGTCTTGCTCATTAAAATATTTAGCATATTTTTAAAGAGGAGATGATTATCTATTCAGGGATACCAAGGTATTTAGTAAGTAAAGGGTCTGAGGAATATTTTAATAATTATAAAATAGTGAGTTTTCAGATTATCAATTACTACTTTAATTTCTAGTGATTGCTGAGCATCCTATTGCACCCTGATTCTCATTGGATATAGAGCTGTTTGTTCTTTTTTAATTATCTCTGACTATATATCTATCTAATCTACTAGTATCTGTCCATCTATCTGTCTGTCTATATCAGTATTTATATATAAACTGGTTAGCCATATAAAGATGTGCTAAATAATAAAAAAATGCACAAGTATATATAGCTGAGCTCTTTTTGTACATGTCAAATACAGTAATATTTACTAGAGCTATTACAAATACCTTGATGATTTGAAATCATGTTTACTGTTAGTAAACATGTTTTGCAGTGCAGTCTACCCATTACAATATGATACAGTAATTAATCATGATGTCCCGTGTTTATTCTTCCTTCTTACTTTTTCTGTTAGATTTACTGTAAAATACCCTATATGTTCCCAAAGTGCTACTCTACATAAAATGAGACAAAGTTACAAATATTTTCTGTTTGTTTGAAATTGAATACAGAGACAGAGTGTGACTATAAAATGTAAAAAAAAAAACATTCTCTTATGAACACTTATTGGATTTTGCCACAGATTTTTCTGCGGTGTTGACTGATGCTTCAATGCTACATGGAAGCCAAAAAGTTAAATTAAATAGGTGAAGGCAAATTAAATCTAGTGTCCTGATGGGATGCTTGATATCTACATTTTATACCGGAATCTCTCTCTCTCTGATTATCTAAGGGATTTGCAGATGAAAGAGATTGACAGCACACCATCACTGGGCACCAACATCAAAACAGAAACTCATTTCAAGCCTTGATAGATAAAATGAAGAAAAAAAACACCTGAGTTTAGATAAAATTCTACATCCATGGTTTAGTGTTTCATGGACCATCTCGGTTATCAAATCATTCTGTTTGATTTAGGGAAACCAAAATGTCTTTTATGAAACCGGTTTGCTTAATAATGAGGAAAGATTAAGAAGCAAACACCATGGGTTAAGAAAAACGATTATGTGAAGTAAGTACGACTAAACTGATGTCTGAAATCTGGCATTTTATCATAGTTTTTACTTGAACGTTTGGATTGTGTTTTGTTAATGGTCTTTTATATTTTTTGGATTTAGCAAGCTTTGGAGAACAGTGGTCTGAGTGCTATACCAGTACAGTCCCATCCCCAAAACAGCACTGGGGCAAGAACTCTGGGGTCCCAGAGCCAATCCCAGGATGCTCCCACCTTCCCAGTACCAGCTGACCAGCTGGACCCAGACAAAGAATCCAGCTCAGAGAAAGTCACTAGGAAAGAGAGGAAAGGGGTTTATAAAAAGCCCATGCAAATGCCAGGTAATATACACATTAATGCCTTTAATGTGACAAAGGAAATGAGCATTCAAAGTAACAACTACATAAAGGTTTTCACCATATGTCTCTATCAGCCCAAGAAGCTGCACCCTTAGTTTCTACTTCATAGTAAATTGCCAGATCTGGACAATATCTTAATATATTAATAATCAAGATACAGTGCCGTGAAAAAGTATTTGCCCCCTGCCTGATTTTCTGCATTTTTGCACATTTTTCACATTGTATTTGGTCAGATTTTTTTGTGGATTGTAGTAGTATATAAGGGAGTCTGAGAGAAAAAATGACACCAAAGTTTGGTGCTTCTTTCATTTGTTTGGTGTGCAAGGTAATCAAACATGCAATCTTCAGGTGTGAAAAAGTTATTGCCCAATTAAAGGGATAATTAGGGTCAGCTGTTTGAGTACTTTGGTTAACAACCAGGCCTGATTTGGGCCAGCCATGCCCAATATAAATCTGACTAACTTTGGCCCTTACCATCAGAGTGAAGTTGTCAGCACACAGGTTCTAGAGGCAAATCATGCCACGAACAAAAGAAATTCCTGAAGACCTCCGGAAAAAAAGTTGTTGATGCCTATCACTCTGGAAAGGGCTACAAAGCCATTTCTAAGGCTCTGGGGCTCCAACCACTCCAAATGGAGAATCTTCCCAGGAGTGGCCGTCCTGCCAAAATCTCTCCGTAAAATCGTCCAGGAAGTCACAAAGAACCCTAGAACAACATCCAGGGATCTGCAGGCCTCTCTTGCCTCGGCTAAGGTCAGTGTTCATGACTTCCCCAACAGAAAGACACTGGGCAAAAATGGGATTCATGGCAGAGTAGCAAGGTGGAAACCATTGCTCACTAAGAAGAACATGAATGCTCGTTTCAAGTTTGCCAAAAAGCACCTCGATGATCCTCAAGAGTTCAATGTTCTATGGACAGATGAGTCAAAAGTGGAACTTTTTGGCCGACATGGGCCCCGTTATGTCTGGCGAACACCAAACACTGCATTCCACAGTAAAAACCTCATACCAGTGGTCAAGCATGGTGGTGGTAGTGTCATGGTTTGGGGATGCTTTGCTGCATCAGGACCTGGATGCCTTGCCATCATTGAAGGAACCATGAATTCTGCTCTGTATCAGAATTCTACAGGAGAATGTCAGGCCATCCGTCCGTGAGCTGAAGCTGAAGCGCAGCTAGGCAGCAGCAAGGCAATGATCCGAAACTCACAAGCAAGTCCACATCAGAATGGTTGAAGAACAAGAAAGTTTGGAATGGCCTAGTCAAAGTCCAGACCTAAACCCCATTGAGATGTTGTGGCAGGACCTGAAACGAGCAGTTTATGCTCAGAAACCGACAAATGTCACTGAGTTGAATCAGTTCTGCATGGAGGAGTGGGCCAAAATTCCTCCACGGCGCTGTGAGAGACTAATCAATAACTACAGGAAGCGTTTGGTTGCAGTTATTGCTGCTAAAGGTGGCGTAACCAGTTATTGAGTCTAAGGGGGCGATTACTTTTTCAGACGGGGGCATTGGGTGTTGCATAACTTTCTTTAATAAGTAAATGAAATATGTATCAAATTTGTGTGTTATTTGTTCACTCAGGGTCCCTTTTATCTAATATTAGGTTTTGGTTGAAGATCTGATAACATTCAGTGTCAAAAATATGCAAAAATGCAGAAAATCAGACGGGCAAATACTTTTTCACTGCACTTTATATGGTATTATTTTACAGCACTGCAATGATGTTTCTAAACTTGCAATTTATCACACCTTTGAGAATGAATATAAAACATTTACAAACACACATTAAAATTTAAATTAGCGAAAGCTGTAGTTTAATAGTGGTTCGCTGTAATAGTGATTTTATTTGCATTTATGTTCCATTTAAAATTTAGAAAAACAAAAAGTAGACGCACACCCAAGCAGCATAGCCAAGGTGCCGGACAACGGAGCAAAGCATAAATCAACGAAGAAAAAAAGGAAGCCGCACACTCAAACATACTCATAAACGTTTACAAAATGTTTTGAGAAAGAAACCAATGTTTCGGCTGCAAAGCCTTCATCAGGTTATAAAAAACACTAATAGACTGTTTTTTTATAGACAAAGTAGCAGATGTTGACAATCAGCAAATTAAGAAATCACAATCAAATATACATCATTGATAGTTGTATAAAGACATAATAGATTGAAACAAGTTATTAATTAATAAGTATAGAATCAATTGAATAATGTTGCATAATTCATCAATAGTAATCATGCACAATAATAGTCATAATAATGAATTAAAGGAACAATCTAAGATCAAAATCAATATTCATACCATTAGGAATAAGAGTTTTTAGATTATGGATCCAAAAAGCTTTTAAGAGAAAAGTATCAAAATCACCACCCCTCCTTGAAAATACAACCTTTTCTATACC